>NW_006921914.1:722206-728722 GCF_000298275.1 Orycteropus afer afer
AGGATTATCTTCTGTATCTGTGTTAATTGGTTCCCCCTTTCTTTGTTGAAGAGGGTCTGGGTAGTTTGTCTGCCTATTCAGCCATCTTATCAGCAGTCCCACAATCAGCTGTTTTGTTTTGTTTTGTTTTCGTATCAGTCTTTATTGAAAATGAAAAAAGCAAATATACCAAGAAACTAAATCAGATGAAAAGAGAGATGTAACTTGGAGCAACTGAAGTTTCTAAGCCAACTAGAAACCTAATATCAGGACAAAATGATCCAATTTTTGATGACTATAAAACCTCTTGAAATTGACAAGTAACTGCTTGGTGACCATATTTACTGAACAATATTTGTTATTTATTTCTGAACATTGACACTTATTCTTAAGATTCTTCCATATTGAAGCATCATCTCTGCCCAATGATCTTCTATTTCACATTAGAGCTTGTTTCAGTCTTTGAAATCATACAGCTTTTCATGAAATAGTGAATGCTCTATAAAGACAACTTGCAAGATGATTGTGGTATTAAAGATCTAAGTGTGAAATAATGTCTCCTAATGCCACTGATTTAGCAAGAATGTCTCTACCTTTTGTATACATTTTTTTTCTTAATTCATTCCACTAGGAATTTTGTCTCTGACTTCAGTATTATAATTTTCTCTTCTCTGTCCTGTTATCAGTTTGACAGAGTGTTGCTAACTTTCTCAGAAAAGCCCAAAGTCAGGGGAAAATTCTATCTTTTTGGCTGCATTAATGGGACTGTGGTCTGTCATTTAGTAAGAGGAATGATTACATTGGGAAAATGGGTGACCAACATTTTAACTGGTTAAATAAAATTGCTAAAAAAAATGAGATTTTACATGAAACAGAATAATGTGAATTTGATTGTTATTCTTATTTAATTTCACAAAATGTATTCACCATGCTTTCCTCTATTTTCTGATTTATTGTAAATGTCTTCTCTCATTGTCAGGAACAATACAATGGATACTTGTAGAAGCAGTTTTAATGATGTATCAATATTCTGCATGCAAAAGCAGTCCACCAAATGAATTTCTGCAATCAGATATAGAAAACAGGCAATTGATTTTTTCTATGATTAATTATTGAGCAACTTTAAACATTGTATGCAGAAAACAGCTTTTCCCTTCTCTCAATATTGTCAAAAAAGGTCTACTTAATAGCAATTATTCAAAGGCAGAGAGAATGAGACTCTAAAGCTTTAATGAGAATAGAAACTGTGTAGGAACTCCATTGCTTTGTTTATCATTACACAAAAGCCCACACACTGTCATGTTTCTTCAGGACCGATGTCTTGGAATGCCTCCAGTCATGATTAACTACATCAGAAGTCAAGGCATCTGCCATCTATGTTCATATCACAATCATGCCGAGTCCAGTCAGAGTATAGAGATAGGAGAAGGTAACCAGATGCTCATAAATAACAAGGTTTCTGTGAAAAGCTATAATGCAAGGGCATTTACATTTTAGAGGAAAAAAAAAAAACTCCAATTGAAGCTTTGCAAATATTATTAAAAAATTGCTTAATACTTTATATGAGTGTTTAAATTCATTTAACTGGTAGATTGCTTTTACCCATTAAAATAGAAAATATTTTAATGTATGTGTCAACTGCAGTTATAGCAGTACTGTTTGTTTGCTAGTCATATGATAACCAATTACACTTTTTTATTTAACCTCAGCCTCGACAATGAAATCAAATGTCCTTAAATATTTGAAAATTGTTTATTATTACTATTTTGATGAAGTTTCACAGGTTTTGAAAGGGATAAGAATAAAACTAAATTTCTCATGGCACTTTTAGATTATCAGGAGGTTGTGAAAATTTTCAGAGAATGTCTGATCTTGAAAGGATTCCAGCTTACTTTTAAGAGTCATGAAAGGGCTCTTTAGTTGGAAGAAGTTTTATATTCTTAGTGAACATCCATTCTCTAATGTCCTAGACTAAATGGAGCCAGCAATAACTATTCAGAAGTTCTTTTTAACCATAGTCTTTCCTGATCAGTGAATTTGAATCATAACAATTTAATATTATGTATTTATGCATGTGCAAATGTCAACATATTCCATTTTGAAGCCCAGCCAAAAACTATTGCCAATAATGATTTTCTCATTCTTTCTGAACAGATCATATATTCTAATTGAATGTTTATTTAAATAATTTTTAATGTTTTTCATTAAAATCACCAAATTCTCTAAGTGGGGGATTTTAAGGAACTTATAGCAATTTTAAGTGTACGTTGGAAGTGGAAAATATTAGTCATTAAACAACTCAGTTATATTATCAGAGACTAACCAAGAACTCTCAAAATGCCCTAGGGCAATAAGTACTTTCCCAGGACATCAGAAAATAGACTAGTGTGTAATGTCACATGGGCTTAGACTATAGAGCATCTCATAGTCATATCAATACCAGATAGCACGCTTGAACATTGTGACTGAGGCGTAGTTAGAGCTGTTCCTATATGTAATACTACATATTCACTCAACAGTATGGCAGTATATGTCAGTCAATGTTCCAGAAGTTTTTTTTTTTTTACCTTTTCTTTAAACTACATTTGATCTTTTTTATAATTTGAAAGGAAACTTATCTTGAAAAGAATCCATCTTGGTTATTTATTTTGAAAATATGACAGAAAAAATTATCTGAGAGGTTTTCAGGTAGTTATTTTACTTTGAAGACTAGAAAAGAAAGGATGTTTAAATAAATATTGAGAAAATTCAGAGCAGGAAAATCTACAACTAAATATTCCAATTGTCTGTTTTCAAATACAGCTATTGAAACTACCAACAAAGGAGTGATGTCAGGCAAAATGGAAGAGTAGGAAGCTCAGAGAGGTCAGTCCCTACACCAAAGCAATTATACTGGAAAGAGCAATTGGAACCAACTATTTTGGAACTCCGGCATCTAGTTGGACACTTAAACCTACCAGAGGAGTGCTGCATGAAAGAATAGGCTGCTGATCTTTTCTAGATGACCAAATGTGCCAACTGGCTACTATCCTCCACTCCTCAGCCCCATCACAATGATGGGGATGGCAGCCTGTGTTCCTAGAGTGGCTGGCTGGCACCAGAGAAAACTGGGGACCTTGTATTCCAAGTATTTCATGCTGCACAGTTCACACAATTGGGTTGGTCTGGCAATGCCCTGAGGAAAGTTATAGATCACTTTTTTGGTTTTAGCACTCTTGTAGAATACTATCTCTATCTCTGCCTCTCTCTATTGGTGAGATTGTTAACCAAAGACTGACTGCAGAGAAAACAGAATTGAATACACACTGCAGAAATATCTTGGAAAAGTCATTAAACAAACAATTGGGTACATACTTTAAGTAACCCCAGAAGTCCTTGAGGACAGGAAGAATCATAAGTTTTCTGTTTTTCAAATTTTGTTTTCTCCCTGGTATACAAAGACATCTGTTTGAAAATGCCAGTTGGGCAAGAGCTTGAAAACAGTATCCCCAGTGACCACATACATTTAGAGGGAAGTATTTGTAAAATTAGTTAGGAGAGATTGCTGAACAAGTGGACCATGACAACTTTCAATAATTGTAAAACAACTCAAGGACAATCCAAGATGTCACACTGGGCAGATACACTATCAAGACTTTCTACAACAAAGACTCAAGAAAACAAGGGAAACGGCTATGGATGGCAATCTTGGATTCCAGAGTTTCAAAGGAAAAGATAAAAAAGTAAATCAAATACCGGTGTGAGGAAGAGATTGAACAAAAACAGTGAACAGGCAGAAGTAAACTGCCACGTGACACAGTGCAAGCATTTGGAATTATTGCAAGCAGCCTTCTGGTCAGAGCAGGAACCAGATAATCAGCTCCACTTGCCCAGGACTGTATCAGAGCCCACACTGGTGACCATGTGACCAGAGAGGTGTGATCTCCCCCTTAACCTTATGCAAAAGACCTCCCTACCCCCATCCACCTAGTTGCCAGTGCTGTGCCACTTTATTTTCCCCTTTATTGTTTATCTTTCTGTTTAATTCTTCCATCTTACCCTTAGCCTTTTTTTCCTTTTCTCCCTTTCCTTTTTTCCTCTTCTCTTCTCCTCTCTTTTCTTTTCTTTCTTTCTCCCAAAGAGCAGGACCACTCCCCCACTGCCCAGGTGGTTAGCAGGGCCCATCCCCACCCCTCCTTGGTCAGAGGCATGCACTCCCATGGAGCAAGTGCTACATTCCTGAGCAGCAATGTTTGGTGTCTGGCCCTTTTGCCAGTACTAGGCTAGTTTTTTCTTTCTTTCTTTCTTCCTTTCTTTCTTTTTCCCTTCTTTGTTCTTGCTTCTTTTCCCACTTGTTTTCTTCTTTTTTTTTTTTTTTCATTTTTCTTCCTCTTCATCCCATCTTTTACTTTGATCTCATGGAGTGGGTGGTCCCCAAACTTTGCCATCAGTAGTGCCTACCCCCACCCATCCTCTGTGGATGATGACATGCACACCCCAAGAGTGTGCTCCATGTTCTTGCTGCAGCTATGTTTGGTGAACAACACTTGTGCCAGATTATTTTTTTCCTTTCAATTTCTGTGGTGCTTATGTTTGTGTGTCAACTTGGCTAAGACTGGTTGAGTGGCTGGGCAGCTGGTGGTAGTTATTCCCCATGATGAGACTGCCAATCAACTCCATGATGGGATCTACCACAAGCAGCTGAGTAGCTGACTTTGGGATGTGGTCTGCTTCCTGTATTTAAGGAGAAGCCTTGAGAATGGTCTCTAGCCTATGGCACACTTGGACCCTGCATGTAGCTATGTCATTGCTCAGCAGCATGCTATGCTCTGCTGACCTTGGGACTTACAATGGACTTAAGTTAATGACCTGCTGTGTGGTTTGGTAACATTGGGACTGTGCCTTTTTACTTGTCAAACTTGGAACTTTTCAGCCTCAGCAGCCAGCAGCTGTCTGAGTGAAGAAATGCCTCTAGCTTCAGTGGGCCAGGAGCAGGAGGCAGAGCTAGACCCCAAGGTTGAGGATCTTTCACCCAGCCCCTAGAGCCTGGCACTTTGAACTTGGACTTAAAGCCTCCAAAATGTAAGAATAAACTCCTGTTTGTTAAGGCCATCCCACTTGTGTTACATTTCTTGTCAGAGCAGCACTAGGTAACCAAAACACTTTCTTTCTTTTAGTCTTTGTCTTCTTCTCAGTTCTTCCCTCTCCTCTTGATTTTTTCATTTCTTATTTTATCTTCCTCTGCCTCAATTTTTAATTCTTCTTTTTGATCTGACTGAGTGAGTGCCTCACCCCATCACCACCTCCACATTCAATAGCACTGCCCATATTGGGTGGTGCATGCTCTGATGGACCAAATGCCTCATTTCTGTTTCAGCTGTTTGGCAGCTGTGTCTCATTTGTTTAGTGTTAGTACTGTGCCTCATTTGTTTTCCTTCTTTTTCTTTTTTTCATTTTTCTTAGGTCTATCATCTTCTTCCTCCTTCCCCTCCCCTTTTTTATTATTATTTTCCTCCCCCCCCCCACATCCACCATTTTATTTTTCCTTTCTCTCTTTCCCCAGTAGTTGGGAACCAGCAACCCCACCAAGCCATGCCCACCAGAACAGCTTTCTCACCCACTGAACAAGTGCCATCACCCACTCCAGTACCACTGGATTAATGACATAGGGCTGCCAACATAAGCCAGCTTGCACTCAGTTCCTCTGCACTGTTAGTGATCAGAGAGTCTTACCTCTACTCCCGCCCACTACTAAGCACACCCAGAGATAGGTGGTGAGAGCCCCAGTGCTGCCAATGTAGAAACCAGAATAACACATCAGCCCTGTTGCCCAAATACATTAAAAGAAAACAAAGAAAAATCAAGGTGAAGGAAATCAGAATACAATCAAATTAATGCAATAACACTACAACGTCTCAATGACAATAGACAACTTTAAATCATACAAAAAGCAGGACAAGATAACTCAAAAACATAACCAAGTTAAAAGGCCAATAAATCTTCTGGGGGGGAAAACATCCTATTGAAACTACTTGGTAAGGAACTCAAAAGAATTATACGTAAGTACTTTCAACAGTTTGAGAGAAAGTTTGCAGAAAACAAAAGAAAGTCAAGGAAAACACAGACAAAACTTAGAAGAATTAAAAAAAAAAACCTTAAAAGAATAAATTTACTAAATAAATGGAAAATTAGAAAGCATACAAAAACAGCAAACAGATATCCAGAGGACAATACTAAAATTTAAGATATAGATAATGCATTGGAAGGACAAAGGAATATAATTGAATCAATGGAACACAGATTTAGTGAGATTAAAGACAAATTTCACAAAACTAATCTGTTAGTGGTAAGATCAGGGGAAAAAAATGAAGAAAAATTATGTGGGACACCATCAAGAGGAATAACTTACATGTGATTAGAATTCCAGAACAGGAAGAGTTTAAAAAGAAAAAAAATAAACTGAGATAATTGTCAAAGATCTGTTGGAAGAAAACTTCCCTAATATCATAATAGTATGAAAGACAAGAAGCTATGAAATAATGAAACACAATGAACTCT
>NW_006921914.1:728996-730034 GCF_000298275.1 Orycteropus afer afer
GAGCAGTCAAGTGCCTTAGGCACTATGCTACCAGAGCTCCTATATATGTATATATGTATCTCAAATGTTGCTGACAAAACTGGATATCCATTTGTAGAAAAATTAAACAGGATTCAAATCCCTCACCACACACAAAACTAATTCAAGATGGATAAAATACTTAAATGTAAAACCTAAACCATAAAGATGATCAAAGAAAAAATAGGGACAAACAAAGGGGCAAAAATACACAAATGCACAAACACCAGAAGACAAACTAGATGACTGGGACATCTTAAAAATTAAACATTTATGGACATCAAAAGACTTTAAATAAATAAATAGAGAATCTACAGATTGGGAAAAAAAATGGCAATGACTTGTTGGGCAAGGGACTAATCGCTAAAATTTATAGAAGTCTTGAACACCTCAACAATGAAAAGAAAAACAATCCAATTTTAAATATGGACAGAAGACATGAATAGACATTTCACTAAACAAGAAATTCAGATGACTAACAAACACATGGAGAAATGCTCGTGATCATTAGCCATTCAAACTAAAACCCCACTGCCATCAAGTCAATTCTGACTCATAGTGACCCCGTTGGGTTTCTGAGGTGGCAAATCTTTATGGAAGTACATTACGCAGTCTTGCTTCCTCAGAGTGGCTGGTGGGTTTGAACCACCAACCTTCTGGTCAGCAGTCAAATGTCTTAGGCATTAGAGACATGCAAATCAAAACAACAATGAGATAAAATTTCATCCAAGCATTAATAGCAAAGTTCAAAAAATCAAAAAAGAACAAGTGCCGCCTAGAGTGTAGAAGGACTGGAACAATTATACACTGCTGGTGGGATTGCAAAATGGTACAACCACTGTGGAAAACAGTAGGGTGCTTCCATAAAAAGTTGGAAATCGAAATATTATATGACCCAGAAATCCGACTGTTGTTGTCATGTGCTATAGAATCGAACCCGACTCTTAGCGACCCCTCCTTGGGTTTCCGAGGCAGTATCATTACAGAAGTAGATTGCCCAACCTTCCTTCCGAGGAGTGG
>NW_006921914.1:730184-731153 GCF_000298275.1 Orycteropus afer afer
AAAAAAAAAAAAAAAAAAACATTCTGTGAAGTTTACCAGAGTTGAAAAGGGTAGGGAAGATAAATCACTAACTACAGGTTAGAAACATATTAACTTGGGTGAAGGGAAAGGGCAATATACATTAAAGGGGAAGTCAGCACAAAATGAGCAAGGCAATGGAAGACACTGGGAGGATTACAAAAGTTAAAGGCAACACAGACAAATACTATTACATACATAGCCTCACAATAAAAATAATAACAGTAATCTATGAGTGCATACATTGACAGACACACAAGTTGAACAAGAGTGGGAAGGTCAATGGATCTACATCCACAAATAATATAGGTTTCATAGAGGATATTTTTACATATGTGCTGCATATTTATTTATTTATGCTACATTTATGTATTTATATGTACTGCAAAAATATCCATGAATATAGTGGAGTACACAGGGACAAAAATACAAAATTTGTTAGCCATAACCAAACACCTTAAGGGATGAGTCATTGGGCCTGGCAGCTCAGGATCATAGTTTCAGACCACCTGAAGGTCAATTGGCATATCATAGTCCACAAAGACAATGTTCTACATCCAACGTTTGTGAGTAAGGACTGGGGTCTTAGGTGTTTGTATGGTGCAATTATTGGTCTCTCACTTTCCAGAGCAAAGAAGAGTGAAGAAAATCAAGTACACATGGAAATAATTAGTCCAAAGGACTAGTGGACTATGTGAAGCCCAACCTCCAGGATCCTGCGACTAGAACAAGATGGTTCCTAGCTTCCACTGCCAACACTTCTGAAAGGGATCATGATTGGAGGTCCTGGATAGAATGGGAGAAAAATGTGAAACAAAACTCTAAGTCAGAGAGAAAGACCAGGATTACTGCTGAAAGAGATTGAGAGAACGCCTGAGACTATGGTTATTGTTGTTGTTGTTATGTGCCATCGAGTCGGCCCCGACTCATAGCAACCCCTCCTTGGGTTTC
>NW_006921914.1:731253-738096 GCF_000298275.1 Orycteropus afer afer
GAGTTTGAACCACCAGCCTTCTGGTTAGCAGTCAAATGCCTTAGGCACTATGCTACCAGAGCTCATATATCTTCTAGTATTGTCAAATTACTAACTTTTTTCCCATTTAAATTGATTGTAAAATAGTTTTTCTCTGAGGCCTTTATATGTATTCCTTTTATTAGTAATAAATTCAAGTGTTTTTTATATATCAGCCATATGACTTTTTTAACATTCTGTGAAATAACTTCATATCTTTCACCATTTTTTTGTGTGTGCTCTTTGTCCTCACCCTACTGATTTATAGAAGTGTGATTTATATCATTCCTATCAATCCTGTGACAACTGTATGTGTTGCAAATGTCTTCTCTCAGTTTGTAGGTTGTGTTTTTACTATATTTAAGGTGTATTTTAATGAAAATAAGTTATTAACCTTAATATAGTTAAAATAATATTTTATTTTATAATTAACTCATTTTGTACTTCTATTAAGAAATCCTTTGCCTACCATAATGTGATAGTCACTTAAAGTTTCTATGAACAATGTTAAAATTTACTTCTGATGTTGAAGCACTTAATTTACCTGGAGTTGATTTTTTGGTATACAGTTTGAGACAGAATTTCAATTTTTTCCATGTAGGTAACTGCTTTTTCTAGTTCCATTTATTGAATAATCCATAATTTCTTCACAGATCTTCCCTGACATTACTGTCAATATAAAATATTTCTAATGTGTATGGTATACCTAGCATTTAATATCCTGCCAACAAATAATTTGAAGACTTTGCTGTAAACATAGAAAAGTTGAATTCACTTCCTATAGATAAGGCACTTGCAGCAAAAGAGAACATTTCAACAGTTCATACAAGTGAAAAAGTAAAGGTTCTATACATAGTTTCCCTCATCATTAATCAGGAATTTTTGTGCTTCATAAGGTAAAGTCATGTAAAAGGAGAAGTGACCAAGACAGTGAATTTTCTTTGCATTTGTGTGCTAACCATAGTTTATGAGAAATTTGGAAGAAGCTGAAGAGGATTGTTGTTGTTATGTGCCGTCGAGTCAGACCCATCTCATAGCGACCCCTCCTTGGGTTTCCGAGGCAGTATCACCACAGAAGTAGATTGTCCCATCTTCCTTCCAAGGAGTGGCTAGTGGGTTTGAACTTCCAGCCTTCTGGTTAGCAGTCAAGTGCCTTAGGCACTATGCTACCAGAGCTCCTACTGAAGAGGATAGGCTATTTAATTTTTTCCAATGCTGTCAGATGACTAGGTAATGAAACTTACTAAAGAAATTCACTGAGCATGGATTTTTGGAATTAAAAGAGCTTTGAAGGGCTAAATTTTTGAATGCCTGTGTTCATAATATTGTACTTTCTTCCTGATGTGACAAGATATGTGATCACACTGAACTGAAAATTCAAGGAAAAAGCAAAAGCACTGATGATATGTTCAAGGAAGTATCAGTATTTAAAATTAAGCTGAAATTGAAATTAGCAGATATTATTTGAATACTCCATGAATTTCAATTTTTTTTTTAAATGCAGAATTATTTGTGGGGAAAAAAAGTAAAAAATTCTGAAGAATCAGGAGTTTTAATGAGTGCAAATCATGCTTTGAATAGTTGCAGCAGAAAAAAAAAAGAAATGGGAATCTATTTTTGATGCATGATTTCAATGAGTTCATAATTTAATATACTAAGGCCACCTATAAATTAATAAGAAAAAGATGAAAACAGTAATTGAAAATACTAATGGGAAAAGTGCAAAGAAGGAAAATTCACAATAGAAAAAAATTGCAAACAGCAAACATATGAAAATATATTTAATCTCACTAGTAAGAAAGGAAATTAAAATTGTAAAACATGAGGTACCATTTTCCCCAACAATAATGTTAAGTGCTGTCAATTTGGTTTCAACCCATAGTGACCCTTTGCACAATAAAATGAAACACTACCCAGTCATGTACCATCTTCATAATCCTTGCTATACTTGAGCCCATCATTGCAGCCACTGTGTCAGTCCATCTCACTGGGGGTCTTCCCCATTTTCACTGACCCTTCACTTTACCCAGAATAATATCCTTTTCCAGGGAATGGTCTCTTCTGACAACATGACCAAAGTAGATGAGGTGAAGTCTGGCCGTTCTCCCTCCCAAGGAGTGTTCTGTCTGCACTTCTTCCACGGCAGATTTGTTCATTCTCCTGGCAGTCCATGGTATTTTCATTATTCTTTGCCAACACCATAATTCAAAGGCATCAACTCTTCTTTGGTCTTCCTTATTTATTTTTCACTTTTCACATGGATATGAGATGATTGAAAATACTGTGGCCCAGGTTAGACAAAACTTAGTCTTCAAAGTGACATCTTTGGTCTTCAATGCTTTAAAGAGGTCATTTGCAGCAGATTTGCCCAGTGCAATGTTATGTCTGATTTCTTGACTGCTGCTTCCATTGGTGTTGATTGTGGCTCCAAATAATATAAAATCTTTGACAACTTCAATCTTTTCTCCATTTGTCATGATGCTGCCTATTGGTCCAGTAGGGAGGATTTTCATTTTCTTTATGTTGAGGTGTAATCCATACTGCAGACTAGTCTTTTTTTGTGTGTGTGATTTGGGTGAAAATTTACAGAGCAAATTCACTTTCCATACAGCAGTTCCCATACACTTTGTCTCATGACATTGACCACACTTTACCACAATGCAACAGCTCCCCTCCCACTTCCTCCCGATAGTTACCTCTTCCCTGTGTCCATCCCTCCATGCACTCCTGCCCCCTGAGCTATCTCCTGGTACATAAGCAGCCCTTCTTTCTCCCATGATTGTTCTCTCCAAGGAGTGTAACCTCAGGTAAATGTTCAACTCATATGCCACTGCAGACTAGTCTTGAATCTTCACCCGAAAGTGTTTCAAGTCATCTTCACTTTCAGCAAGCAAGGTTGTGTTGTCTGCATTTCGCAGGTTGTTAATGCATCTTCCCCCAATCCTGATGCCGTGTTCTTTTTCATATAGTCCAGTTTCTTGAATTATTTGTTCAGCATACAGATTGAATAAGTATGGTGAAAGGATACAACCCTGGTGTACACCCTTCTTGATTTTAATTCATGCAGTATATCATTGTTCTTTTCAAATGACAGCCTCTTGGTCTATCAATCATAATAGCTACAGTTTAAATGGTTGAACAAAATCCAGGGTAGCTGCGGGTGTAGGGAAAAAAAGAGTCATTGGTAGGAGTGGAAATTAATATAAATTTTAAGTAGAACAGTCTTGGTAAAGCTTAAAATGCATGTGAACACAGTCTTAATAATACTGTAGGGAGACAATTCTCCACATCACACATTATGAGTGTGGCTACTACTTGTTCTGTGTTCTTTCCAAGGAAGTTTATATAGTGGAAAATGGATAGTGTATCCCTCCGGTGCAAATGGGGTAGGTTTTCTTACAGCCTTTAAAGATATAGTATCTCACTCTAGAGCAAAGGGCAGGCATGAATACTGCCCATTATAAAAGACTGAGATTCCCTAAATTCAGGATTTTTCTCCTGTAATGCAACCTGTTTGAATGTATTATAGAGATTTCTATGCATCACATTGTGGGAATTGGGAATTGGAAAGCTGGTACACACACACATACACAAACACACACACACAAATTAATATAACTCCTAATACTTTGGCTACTGCTATTGCTGTGAATGCTAAACTGTCCCTGCTCTCTGAACAGAGTCTCACACCTTCTACCAACATCCATAAAACTGTGGGAGGGTAAGTTATTTGTCTGTAAAGAGGGGTAAAATCATGAATTCTTCAAATTTATTATAGATATCATTGAAAATTTTATCCCAACATGCTATTAACACAAGACTGAAAAGATATTTGTACAAATTTAATCATGACAGTAATGATTATATCAATGAATAATGAAAACAATCCAAATGTCCATGAAGAGAAGAGTCATTAAATAAGTCTTATATACACACAATAGAATATTATGAGCCATAAAAAATGAAGACATAGCCCTATATTTATTTAACATTAAATATATCCATGGCATGCATGTTTTAATGAAAAGTGAGTTACAGAATACTACCGTATATTTTCATTTTTATTAGTAAATCAACCCCTACCTCCCTCTCTGTCACACACACGCATATCTCTAGAAAGATATATCTTAATATGTTAGCAATGGTTAACTTTGCATAGAGGGATATGAGATGATGCTAACTACTTTCTGCTTATCTGTATTTTCTTGTTGTTCTAAAATGATCATGTGTTATCTGTGTATTTGAAAAATAAATGATTCATGCTAAAAAAAATCCACAGCTGCCTTTGGAATTCATATCTCAGGAAGTATCTGAATTGTCACACATCTGACCCATTAGTGCTGCTCATTTCAAAGAGGAACTGATTGAGCTGATAGAAAACTATACCCACAACATAGACATAATATCCCTCAAATTTTAGAGAGAAGGAAATAATTGCAAGAATAATCCTAAAATTTCTGGCTATGCGGCCAAACTCTGGGCTATGTGTGGGTCCATCTGGCTCTATGAAAGCATATTTTCTCTTATGTAACTTCTGAAATCACCATCAAGATCATTAGAGATGGAAAGCTAAAGTCTATGCTTTAAGTAAGCCCTCTTTCTTAGTAGTATTCTCATTGATAGCTTTGCACATTCTATGAATACAGTATATTAATTGTCAACTGATTTTATAGCACTGCTAAACTTCACATTTTAAAATACAGAAGACTATGCTTTACTTTTTTTTTCTTTAATGCAGGTTACATTGTTGTTGTTGTTATGTCCCGTAGAGTTGGACCCAACTCATAGCAACCCCTCCTTGGGTTTCCGAGGCAGTATCACTACGGAAGTAGATTGCCCAACCTTCCTTCCAAGGAGTGGCTGGTGGGTTTGAACGGCTAGTCTTCTGGTTAGCAGTCAAGTGCCTTAGGCACTATGCTACCAGAGCTCTTATGCTGGTTACATAGATATGCATTATTGATTGTGTGAATCAATGTAGGAAAAAACTTATGGATGCTCCACCCTAGATCATGCCACCCCAATAATAGTATTATATAGGCTATAGTAATGAAGAAAATGTCTTCCTTTTGTACCATTCAGAATCCTCAAACTCATCAACTATAACTCATGTTGTTGTGTTGTTTTGTGCCATCGAGTCACACCTGACTCATAGCGACCCCTCCTTGGGTTTCCAATGCAGTATCACTATGGAAGTAGATTGCCCAACCTTCCTTCTGACTATAACACATAGACAATATAAATATATTGTACTTTGTTGTTGTGTGCAGTCAAGTCAATTTTGACTCATAGTGCCCCTATATGACAGAATAGAACTGCCCCATAGAGTTTCCTAAGTTGTAGTATTTATGGAAGAAGTGCATCAGGACTCTTTTCCTGTGGAGTGGCTGGTGGGTCTGAACCACCAACATTTTGGTGAGCAGTCAAGCTTTTAAACATTGCACCACCAGGAATGCTTATAGTTTTCCATATCCATCATTCTATTCCATGTCTCCTTCCCTGTTCTCATGCTATTTCTTCTGTCTAGAATATCCCCACACCTTTTTAAAACTGGGCTAAATTGTTAATGTTTAGGACTCAGTTCAGTCATCATCCCTTCTGAGAAGCACCCCCCTGCAATCCAGGTTGAAGCATCCCCTTCACTCTGATCCCTAATACTCACTGTGTTAGACTGGGTTCTCTAGAGAAACAAAACCAGTAAAGCATACATAGAGAGAGAAGAGAAATTTATCTTAGGAAAATGGCTCACACACTTATAGAAGCTGGCAAGTCCCAAGTTCTTGGATCAAATGTCAAGCTGGAGGCTTTTCCTGACTCACGCAGCTGCAGGGGCTGAAAAGCTCAAGGTTGGCAGGCACTATACTGGCTGTTGACTCCAACGAATGATGAATCCAAGATCTCCAGGCTGAATGGTGGATTGTTTGCTCACAGACAGTTGTAAGCAGCACAACGGAATCCTGATCCACAGAAAGAGTGTCTCTTTTCCCTGGATGTCCATAAATATATTGGAAGCAGGCCACACCCCTAGGAAAACACCCTTTCAATGGATTGGCTACTCAAAACACTGATCCCATCATGGGACCAACCCACACCACAGTTGCTTAAACCACACAGAATTGTGGTCCAGCCAAGTTGACACACATCTCCAACTATCACAGTCCAACCCTTGTCAACTTGGGACATACAAGTTTTCATAACAATATATGATATCTAAATCAGGACAATTATAAAGTCATATTTGCACCTAGCATGATACACTAAAACACATAAAACTGAAACACATTAACCTAATTTTCATTACAAAGCTCATAACAGAAGGAAACAAAAATATTTGATGCACACATACAATGAAGAAATATAACAACCAGTCCTTGTGATATCAGCTATGTGGCCATAGCTGATATTCAGAACTAGCTTCCTCCACCACCCATTCTGTATTTCCCTTGCCTGCAGCAAGCACCTCAGCTGGTCGTGATGCTTTGCCTGGTGGGGTGATCAAAACCTTCATTCCTGAAGGGTCTGGGCCATTAGTAATCATATCAATATTGAGTTGCTTTAATTTTCCATTGACTTTAAGCACAGGGCATGGTAGTACTAGGAGACATCCTAAAGAATCTCCTGTATTCCAGACATATACTTCTTTACCTCCATTATGTAATGTCAATCCAGTTTCCCCTTGGTGATCAGAATCTATCACACCAGATAGGACAGTAATGCCTTTCTTTTGTCTGTTGATCCAGAGATATGAGGAAGCCAAAATGGCTGGGTGGCATTCTAAATTGCCAGTTCAATGCAATCAGTGTTGTGTCCCAAGGTGGGAGTGTTCCT
>NW_006921914.1:738921-740995 GCF_000298275.1 Orycteropus afer afer
ACAAAAGACATATACAAAGAAAACTATAAAACACTGCTGCAAGAGACAACAAGGGCACTACATAAACAGAAGAACGTGCCTTGTTCATGGATAGGTAGAATAAATATTGTGAAAATGCCAATACTACCTAAAGCAATCTACCCATTTAACACAATCCTGATCCAGATTTCAACAAAATTTTTTAAGGACATGGAAAAACAAATTACTAATTTTATTTGGAAAGGAAAGAGACCTCAGATAAGCAGAGCACTTCTGAAGAAGAAAAACAAAGTGGGAGATCTCACACTCCCAGACCTTAAGAACTACTATACAGCCACAGTAGTCAAAACAGCATGGTATTGCTACAATGACAGACAGATAGACCAATGGAACAGAATCAAAAGTCCAGATATACACCTATCCATCTATGGAAAACTGATCTTTGACAAAGATTCAAAAACCCATTAAATAGGGAAGAGACGGCCTCTTTAACAAATGGTGCTGGCAAAACTGGATATCCACCTGCAGAAAAATGAAACAAGACCCATAACTCACCCCATACACAAAAACAAACTCAAGATGGATCAAAGACTTAAATGTAAACCCCAAAACTATAAAATTCATCAAAGATAAAATACGGGCAAATCTGGGGGCCCTAATTTATAGCGTAAACTATATGCTTTCAAGAGTCTATATGCATAGATCTCAAGCATAACCCAGAATGCACAGGAGATAGAAGAGAAGCTAGATGACTGGGATCTTTTAAAAATTAAATTCTTAATGTTCATTGAAAGACTTCATCAAAAGGGTGAAAAGAGAACCTACAGACTGGGAGAAAATACTTGCCTATGACATAACTGATAAAGGACTTATCTCCAAAATCAATAGAAAACTTCAACACCTCAACACCAAAAGAAAATTAACCCAATTCACAAATGAACAAAAGACTTGAACAGACAGTTCACCAAAGAAGATATACCAAAAGCCAACAAACACATGAGAAATTAATCATCATTAATCATTAGAGAGATGCAAATCAAAACAACAATGAGATATCATCTCATCCCAGCAATAATAGCAAAAATCAACAGGTCAGAAAATAACAAATGCTAGTGAGGTTGCAGAGAAATTGGAACTCTTGTGCACTCTGGTGGGATTGTAAAATGGTACAATCATTGGGGCAAATGGTGTGGTGTTTCCTTAAAAAAGTGAAAATAGAGGTATCATTTGACCCAACAATTCCATTACTAGGAATATATCCTAAAGAGGTGAGAGATAGTGCATGAACAGACATATGTACACCTATGTTCATCACAGCACAATTCACTATAGCAAAGGGATGGAAACAACCTAAATGCCCATCAATGGATGAGTGGATAACCAAATTATGGTATATGCACACAATGGAATACTATGCCACATTAAAGAACAATGAAGGATATGTGAATCATCTCACAACATGGATGAACCTGGAGAACATTATGCTGAGTTAAATAAGTCAATTGCAGAAAGACACGTACTGTAAAAAAGACAAAGAAGGGTTTGTTGGGGAAAGGGAACACACTTTGTAGGTTACTGGGATATGAAGGGAAGGGGAAGGATTAATTTCAGGCTAGATGGGGCCCACATGCTGACACGGGTAGGGGAAGGGATATACGGGAATGATGTGTGACCACCATGATAACATTAGGAAATGGGAGGACACCGAATTGTGCACATAAGAGATGGAAGACAGATGATAATACCAACCAAAGTGTCCAAAATACTGCATTGCCATTAACACCAAACACCAGGCTACGGATAAACATATAAACACCTGAGAGGATCAGATGGGGGTCAGTGAACAGAAGTATATTCTAGACCAAGGATAGATTCAGCTGAGGCTAAGCTTGCACAGACACCAGTGATACAAAACACCTGCATTCCTTACAGAAATAATAGAAGACAGACACAGAGTAATCTCTCACAGAAAACCAGACACTATGAGAGAGAGATCCAATAGATCTACCATCTCAGGACCATAATACCAGAGAACACCAGACTCAATTGAAACAACAAAATACATAAAGCTTTGCTCTGCATCCTACATTGGTGA
>NW_006921914.1:760590-775215 GCF_000298275.1 Orycteropus afer afer
TATCTTCTGTGTCTGTGTTAATTGGTTTCCCTTTTCTTTGTTGAAGAGGGTCTGTGCAATCCTTCTGCCTAGTCCGCCATCTTGCCCCGCCACCCTATTATGCATTCTTTAAGTAGAGCTTATCTTATATAGCTAAATTGAAGAAAACGGTGTGTGTGTGTGTGTGTGCGTGTGTGTGTGGCTGCAAAATTGAACTTCTTCCTAAATTCTGATGATGAACCTCAAATATGAGTCTGCATCCAGTAGAACTTATAATACACTTGAGATGCCAAGGGAGATGAATACACCCAATCCAGTAAATGAATCGTGTCAATATTGGAATCAATTTAGCATTTACACATCACTTTCACTGTCCTCAAAACTCAATTTCAATCCATCCACATGTCCCCAAATTTTCAAACTACTGATTTTCATATTATCTCATATGTGGGCTCATAGGATGGTATTTTGCCAATTAACTTTTGGAAAGTATAGAATAGCAATGGGTAAGGTTGTTCATGAAAGATATATTTTACCTAGTAATATCAGATACAGTAATAAACAAGGGAGATATGAAAACTTTTTTTTGTCTATTAGAGTGACCAAAGTACAAAGCCCTGGCCGATCTGACAATTTTCTAGATCCTGTTTGAGCAATTTAAGAAAACAATAGTCTGGGTGGATCCTTATCATTTAACCTTCTCCCATTCCTTACACCCTGCTGGCTCTCATGCTAGTTCTCTCTCTTCTGTCTCTCTCTCATTTGCCACATCCTCTATGAACACACACACACAAACACACACACACACACACACTTTCATAATCTACAAATATTTGTCCACGCCAGAAGATCGCATGCCTCCTACACTCGTCTTCACTGTCTTTTATTTGCATAATGGAAAAAGATAAACTTTTGATTTTAATATGTGCTTTTTGCACATGTCACTTAAGTAATTATATTTTTTCTTTCCTCTTATGTCGTGAAGGAAAAAATATAATGTATACCTTAAATGTAGCCACCCACATGATTATCTTTGCCAAAAAACAAGTTTAATACCTTTAAATTCTATTGCCACACCAATTACTTCTTATTGAAAATAGAGGATGACATAGTCTTTATAGTGTGAATAAAGTAACTGCATTATGATTTACAATTACGCATTTTTATTTTAAAGATTTAAAACTTAAATAAAATGCACATAACTAAGCTGTACTTCAGTCTCATAATTATTAATACTTTGATCAAATCACTTGAATATTTTTCCCCTCTATGCCAATATCGTAAAAGTCATTTTTAGAATGTATTTCAGTCTGCTTTCTGAGAATATAAAGAGATGGATACTTGCTTTCAGGAAGTTCAATAAGTACTGATATGTATTTTTTTTTTAATTCTATACAAAAATAGCTCGTTTTCCCATGTCTATGCTATTTAAATGCAGGCAGATCTGACATTTTTAGATTGTCATCAATTCTGACAGAAAAAATCACACATTACCATCTTTGTTCCTTTAGAAACTAATTTCACTCAAGGCTCCCCTTCCCTGAATCTGGCAGTGGACTTCTAAATGAATGCTATCAAAAGAACTATTAAATAGGATTGTATCCAGTTGACCAAGGTTCATGCTAGGAACCATTTTAGAGATCTTCTAACATTGAAAATGCAATTCTTCAATTATATTTCCCAGATAAAATGAAATTACCTTGAATGCATGGTCTAGTGGGCTTGCCCCTGATAATACAATGCTAAATGATCAAATTCATCCTTATAGCAAAGTGGATCTGATCAGAAAATTTAATGCATCATAAAAAAGGAAAAAGCTAAATGAAAAACAAAAGACCCAGGAGCTAGTAAAATGTGATTTCTCAGTTTGCCATCTACAAAACTTACCATGCTGATGAACATAATTATGTGTTGACTTACTGAATTCAGTTTTTTTCCTACCTTTACTTGGTCTTCAATGCATTAAAAGGAACAAATACTTAGGCTGCAACTTTGCAACTTTGAGGTCTTTTAGGATTTTGAAGTATAATTTTTTTTATGCCTCAAATAAATTTTGAGTACCTCACTGGTCATAGCTATGCTTTGAAGAGATTTGTATTCTGCTTGTTTATCGTTAAAAAAATACATTTTTTTTCTGATAAATAACAGACATCTATTTCAGAAAATACAGGTGAGCTTTAATCATTAATATCACACACAAGTAAAATTTTGCTGAAGATAATTTAAAGAACTATGGTAGCAATACAATGACAGGGAACAAGCATAAATTCATATTTCAAGGGATATTGTTGGTGATGTCAGATGGAACTTGGCTGAAAGCAGAGAAAATCAGACAGGTGTTTATCTGTGTTTTATTGACTATGCAGAGGAATTTGAAAGTATGGGTCACAACAAATTATGGATAACATTGCAAAAAATAAGAATTCCTGAACACTTAATGGAGCTCATGAGTGTTTTTATTATGCCTCATAAAAACAAGAGGCAGTCATTCAAACAGAACAAGGGGTTAAAATCAGGAATGGTATGCTTAAGGGTTTTATCTTTTCACCATATTTATCTAATCTGCATGTTGAGCAAATGATATGAAAAGCTGGATTATATTTAGAAAAACACGACATCAGGGTTGTAAGAAGATTCATTAGCAACCTGTGATAGTCAGATGTCACAACCATTCTTGGTGAAAGTGAAGAGAGCTTGAAGCACTTACTGAAGAACATAAAAGACTATAGTTATAAAATCATTTCCATAATCTGTGTTTTATATTCTGTTTTCTTTTCCTAAGATTAAAATACATACATTTCCCATGTTATTTCATATTATTTTAAAACATATTTTTAATGGTATTAATATTCCATCATTGGATGCACCATAATTTATTTAAATAATCACCAATATTCAGATTCCACATGCTTGCTATTAAAATAATGTTTCAAAAGATATCCTTTTAAATTTGTCTTTCTACGTATCTCTGATTATTTCTTTATGATAAATTTCAATCTGTGGAATTACTAGGTCACAGAGTGTAAAACTATTTGAGGCTTATTATTTATTGCCAAGTTTCCCTCAACATGATTTGTACTGATTTATATCCATTATCAGTGTATATGAGTGCCAGTTTCATAATATTCATGCCAGAACTAGCTATACTTTCAAAACAATTCCAATTTGATAGAAGAAAAATGATCTCATTATTTAATTTGAATTTTGATTATTTGGAGGTTAAACAGTATTCATAGTTTAATTGACTCTATTTATAAATGTTATGCTTATGCCCCTTGTTCAATTTTCTTCAAAATATCCAGTTTTCTAATTGATTCACATGACATGTTCATATATTAAAGGTATGAACTTTTTATCTGTTATTTATTTTCCCAGTTTGCCATTTTTCTTCTACTATTATTTATTTAGGTTTTTTGTTTTGTTTTGTTTTTATGGTGCTTTAGGTGCAAATTTACAGAGCAGAATTTGTTTTACATTCAACATTTCATGTACATTTGGTTTCACTCCCCAATGACCATCCCCAACACTAACCCAGTCTCCTCCTCTCCCTGCCCAGTAACCCTGCGCCCCACCCCATGCCCTTCTTAGTTATGCACTGTCTGTCCAGCTTTTCCTCCATGGACTGTTGCCCTCTGGTGCCCCATGGCCGATTGCTCCAAGGGATGTATCTCCATTCAGTAGATGGGTGCATCATCCTGAGTTGAGTGTTTTGCATGCAAGTCTTATTTACTGTTTGGCTGAGATGCAGCCCTTGGGAGTGATACACATCCCAGGCCCAATGTGCATCTCAGGGCCATAGTCTTGAGGGTCTCACCAGACTCCATCTTACCAGCAATTCTGGTCATTATTGTGTTTTTGGATTTTGTTCCACATTTTTCCTCCCACTCTATCCATGATCTCCAGTTTTGATCCCTTCCCGAGTGGTTGGCATTGGTAGCTGAGCACCATCTAGTTCTTCTGGGCTTGAGGTCCATTATGTTCTAGGGCTTCTTGTCCCCAAATGCCCTTGGTTTTCTTCATTGTTGTTCACTTCTGACAAGAGAAGACCATTTGCTGCATCTTATTTAGGTTTTTTGTAATTGCTTATAGTCAAATCTAAGGAGATCTGGTGGTGTGGTTGCTAAGGCATTAGGTTGCTCACCGAAAGGTCGGCGGTCCTAAGCCACCAGCCTCTCTGCCAAAGTCTGCTTCTGTAAAGATTTACAGTCTTGGAAACCCAATGGGGGTCACTATGAGTCAGAATCTACTCGATGGCAGAGGGTATTTTTTTTGGGGGGGTATACTTTGTCTGGTGGTGCAGTGGTTAAGTGCTCAACTGCTAACTGAAAGGTCTTTTATTCAAACCTACCAGCCATTCCTCAGAAGAAAGATGTGTCACTCTGCTTCAGTAAAGTTTTACAGCCTTGGAAAGCCCTTTTGGGCAGCTTTATTTTGTCCTATAGGGCCACTATTAGTTGGAATTGACTCAGCAGTAAAGGGTTTGGTGTTTTTCTCTTTATAGTTAGTCTAGGTACCTGGATAGCCCAAATAGTTTGCATTTGGCCACTAACTGAAAGGTTGGCAGTTCAAATCCACTCAGCGATGCTGTAGAAGAAAGGCCTTGCATTCTAATTCTATGAGATCACAGCCACTGAAAATTAGGTGGAGGTCAGTTCTCAGACACACATGGGGTCATCATGACTCGGAATTGACTCAACAACAGTTGAGTATGCTTTTTATATGAGATCTTAAGAAAAAATGTCGGAATTTCTAGTTCCTTGAAGGTTTAAAATGACTCAGGCATAAAACCATTTGGTGCAGAGATATTTTTCATGCAATCTGTTTAAACTTTTCTTTTCCCAACTTCCTTCATGATCACAAGTGTATTTTTTAAAATTCTGGGATCAATTTTAGAAATTTATTTTTTTTTCCTAAAACATTGCCCATTTCTCCCAAATGTATTAGCTTAGAATTTTGCATTATGTTATACTTATCTATTTTTTTCCAATTATCCAGAAGCAAATATTTCTAATTTTGTGTATTTATTTCTCTCATTCACATTTTCTCTTTCTTTTTCTCAGTTATACTTGCCAGGGTTTTACCCACTGTGATGGTTAAGTTTGTGTGTCAACTTGGCTGGGCCTGGTTGAGTGGCTGAACAGCTGGTGGTAGTTATTTCCCATGATGAGACTAGCAATCAACTCCATGGTGGGACCTACCACAAGCAGCTGAGTAGCTGCTTTACTGATGTGGATTGCTTCCCATACATATAAGTAGCAGCTTTAAATGGTCTCTAGCTTATGGCACAACTGAACCCTGCATGTAGCCATGTCATTGTTCAGCAGCCTGCCATGCCCTGCCAACCTTGAGACTTTCACTGCACTTGAGTTAATGGCCTGCCATGTGGTTTGGTAACATCGAGACTGTGCCATTTTATTTTCGACCTTCGACTTGTTAGCCTCAGCAACAAGGAGCTGCCTGAGTGAAGAGATGCCTCCAGCATCTGGGAGCAAGAGGCAGAGCTGAAGCCCAAGGTCAAGGGGCTTTCACACAGCCCCTAGAGCCTGGCACTTTGAACTCGGACTTCTAGTCTCCTGAACTGTAAGAGAATAAACTCCTGTTTGTTCAAGCCATCACATTTATGGTATATTTCTGTCAGAGAAGCACTAGGTAATCAGAACACACACTTTATCAGTCTTTTCCAAAACAACTGTACAAGGTTTTGAAGGAAGTGATGCCAAAAAGGAGTGACAGAGGACGAAGAGAGGACTACAGATAATTTTAAATGAATGAGCCAAGTGCCTTGAAAAATTGGTTTTACATGAAGTATTCCCAATAAGGTAATTTGCCAGAAGTTTAAATAAATTATCATCAGTTGGTTAGATGTGTCTTAACTGTATTCTCATGCACCAGAGAATGAGGCTTACCATAGCCAGCCTCCTAATAGAGAAAGAATATAATCTATGGCATAAATTTTAAATTTCATATTGCTAAAAATAATGAAAATATTTTTTAAATACTTGGGTGAATTTTGCATTGGCAAACACATTTTTTAAAGATGTCATATACATAAAACAAGATTTAAAGAAATACTTATTCTTATCTAGAGTAAGATTCCTTCCATTCTTAGTAAGCCTGAACCAATATGTTAGTTATTAATCTAGCTTTGTTCTCTTTGTCTTTACCCTCAAGATTAATAAGAACTCTTAATTCAGGATCAAAAATTTCCCAGTGAATTATTACAATCTTTTGGGCCTGTTTGAAGTCAAAACATCCAAATGTAGTCTTCTATATTTGTTAAAACAAATCTCTCTCTAACAAGAGACTGATTCCAAGTCTTTTCAGGGAAGGAACATGAACTTGTTTAGTAACCTCAATCATTATGAATTCCTACAATTTTCATTTGTTATTGTCAAAAAGTGAAATTGGGAGATAAAAGTTTATCAGTAAATCTGTATGGTAGTGTGACATGATTGCTTCCTTTCCAAAAAGAATGTTTTTCCCTTTCTCAGTACTAATTCTCTGCCCATTGAAACAATATCATATATATATATATATATATATATATATATATATATATATATATATATATACACACACACACACACACACCACACACACACATACATACGCACACAATATGAATCAAGACATCCCTTTCCAACATAACACAAACCATTATAAACACACAAACTTTTAGACTATGTTCTGAAAGTGTTTGAAATTCAAAATCAAATTTATCATAGCTTAACTTTTAAAAAATGTCATATTTAACCACAATTTAGAGTAATTTTAGATATAGATTGCAATTTAGATCTAAAATAATTAGACCTAATAGTTGTTAGATCTAGAATAGTTTCAACACAGACTCTATGCAACAGTATGAACAAGGGAATTCAAAACCCCAATATAATGTATATAAATCTTAAGTTTTACCTATCTATCACTGTAATTCAAATAGAACATTATAATTTTTTTTGTCAATATGGTGGGAGATACTTTCAGAGATAAACAGTATTTCCATTATTTAGGTGTATATATTTTTTCACTTGGGGACAACAGATGAGAAATAATGGACTGTGAAAGCAAATATGGCTTCAGTGGACTATGTAAGATTGTGAAAAAGCCATTATGAACAAGTAGAGACATTACACTTGTTCTGATTACCTAGTACCACACTGACAAGAATATACCACAAATGGGATGGCTTAAACAACCAGAAGTTTATTTTTACAATTTAGAGGCTTTAAGTCCAAATTCAAAGTGCCAGGCTCTAGGGGCTAGGTGAAAGCCCCTTAACCTTGGGCTTCCCCTCTGCCTCCAGCTCCCAGCCCACTGAATCTAAAGTCATTTCTTCACTCAGACAGTGCTGGCTGCTGAGGCTGACAAGCCCAAGGTTGACAGGTAAAAAGGCACAGTCCTGATGTTACCAAACCACATAGCAGGCCATTAATTCAAGTCCATTGTAAGTTCCAAGGTCAGCAGAGCATGGCAGGCTACTGAACAATGACACAGCTACATGCAGGGTCCAAGCATGCCATAAGCTAGAGACTATCCTCAAGGCTTCTCCTTATATACAGGAAGCAGACCACATCCCAAAGGCAGCTAGCTACTCAGCAGATTGCGGTCGATCCCACCATAGAGTTGATTTGACAGTCTTATCATGGGGAAGAACTACCACCAGCTGCCCAGCCATTCAACTGGGCCCAGCCAAGTTAACATACAAATTTAACTACCACAACACTGAAAGTACCAAATCTGCTGTCATCTTTGACTACTGATATTTCCTTTTTGAACAGTGTGCACTTACAGTATAAAATATGAGTTAATATTGATCAAAATCACTCACTGTGTTCACAAAAGTTCTAGTACACCACATATTCCTAATATGTACATGACATCAATGAAGCTTGTCTTTGATGAAAATATGAAAATAAGATTAATAAAATACACCAACATGCAATCAGAACTAATGTGTTCAGCTACCGTAGAGGTCTAAACCATCACTGATGCTTTAGTTCCACTATTTACCCCATAATTCAAAGGAGATATGGTTCTAATTTGATGTGAATGAGGCATGGTGACCATGAGGTTAATACAACTTTGAAATCAGCCCAGTAGATGTTCTGAGTTCTCCAAACCCAGTGTTTGTTTGCAGTGATTCTGAAGTGCTACAAGATATGTCTAGGAAGTTATAAATACAATTACCAGTGGTAGGCCAAGAAATAATAGGGATCTATGGATATTCTTTACTCTAAACAAAGGATGGTAGACAGAAGCACATCTAGTAAACCCTTATCTATTGAGCGCCTATGATGTACCAGACATTGTTGTAACACTGTAGACAAAATAGGTAAACAAAGCAGACAAGATCTCTGCCTTCATTAAACTTAAATTCTGATTCTACACTGATTCTCTAAAATGAAAATAAAAAGAAAAATAGGAAGTATCATAGCAAAAATGTTTGTTTGGTTACTTGTTTGTATTCTGGAAAGATAGACCTCTGCATTACCAATTTAATGATGGGGAAAGATATGATATGACCAGCCTCCCCCCACCCCCGCCAAGAAAAAGGAGGTAGTTTCAAAGATATGAGACAATTGGACCGAGGTCTCTTTTGAAAAGGATATTAAGGAGTGCAAGTGAAAAAGAAGGCTTGGTTCATATGATAAAAATAAAATAATGGCAGGTAAATAAGAGTAAATAAGAAAAGGATGTGCCACTTTTCTAAAGAAAATTCTTGTTATTGAATTATCTTACCACATACATAGGCTTGATTACTCTAAACACACAATAGAAGAATTCCATTTAAATAATTATCGAGTACTTGTTCTGTGCTAAGCACTATGTTAGGGATATAACAATAACTAAAACATATTCATTCCATGTTCCTCATTCTGGAATCAGAATAAAGTGTGTTGATCATAATGGTGGAACATATAGGGGACCATGGGAGTTCATACTGAGTATTTAAAACTAGTCTGAAGTGTAAGGGAAGCCTCTTAGAGAAAGTAAACATTTTATCTGAGATACAAAGGATTAGTTAGGAAAGGGGAGTATGCCAAGGAAAGAGTGTTGCAGGCTGAAAGAATAGCATATGTGAAGGTCTAAACTAGATAAAGGACATGGAACATTCCACCAACACAAGAGAAGAAAGGCTGAAGCGTAGAAAGCCAGATTGTTCAGTCTTTAAAAATAAAGTTGTGATGTTTTTATGTTATCCACTAAAGGGAATTAGTCATGTTTTGATTGCATTTACATGTTTTTGAACGATCATGCTGTCTACAGTGGAGGATGAATTGGAAGTGAGAATGATATGGTAGAGACTCCTGGAAGATTCATTTTTAACCTCCATATTCAAGGCCAGCATAACCAAATTTTCCAGTACTGGGGGAAAGGTGAGTAGCGGGGTTTTAATGGAGTTCAGAGTTATGGGAGTTATATCGAAGGTTGCATTACATACTCCCTTTTGATTTTGGGAGGATAATTTTTATTTATTTATGTATTATTGTGCTTTAGGTACAAGTTTACAGAGCAGAGTTTGTTTTACATTCAATATTACAGGTACATTTAGTTTCACTCCCCATTTATCATCCTGAACCCAAACCAGTCTCCTCCCAGCCCTGCCCAGTAACCCCCCCCCCGTGCCCCTCATCCTTATGCACTCCTGTGTGTCCTGCATTTCCTCCGTGAGTATGTTGCCCCTCTGGTGCCTTGTACTTAATTGCCCCAAGGGATGCATTTCCATAGAGTATGCGGGTGTGTTCCCCTAGGTTGAGTGGTCTGCATGTACATTTTGTTTACTATTGGGCTGAGAGCCAGCCCGTGGAAGTGAGTTTTATTCCAGGCCCAGAATGTATCCCAGGGCCATAGTATTGAGGGTCTCACCAGATCTATCCAACCAGTAATTCTAGTCATTATTGAGTTTTTGGATTTTGTTCCACATTTTTCCTCCCACTCTATCCAGGATCTCCAGATTTGATCCTTTCCTGAGTGGTTGGCATCGGTTGCCTGGCACCATCTAGTTTTTCTGGTCTGGTCCTAGAGCTGATTGCTTCCAAATGCCCTTGGTTTTTTTTTTTGTTTTTTTTTTTCACTCTTCTTCACTTCCAGTGATACGAGAACATCAGTTGCATCTTTGATTGACACTTGAGAGCTTGTAAGACCCCAGACACTACTCAATAGTGTAGGATTAGGAACAAGTCTTTTATGTATTTTGTTGTGTGTATTGAATCTGGGGTCCCCCAATACTATGGTCCTGAGTCAATAGATCTGTTGAGTTCTTTCCCACAGTGTCTGGGTGTCTGTGAGGGATTACTCTATGTCTGTCTTCTGTTGTTTCTGTAAGGATTGCGGTTATTTTGTATCACTGATATCTATGCAAGATTAGCCTCTGCTGAATCTATCCTTGGTCTAGAGTATACTCCAGTTCACTGATCCCCATCTGATCTTCTCAGATGTTTATGTGTTTATCTATAGCCTGGTGTTTGGTGTTAATGGTAATGCAGTATTGTGGATATACTGGTTGGTATTAGCATCTGTCGTCTATATCCTATGTGCACAATCTGGTGTTCTCCCTTTTCCTAATGCTATCATGGTGGTCACAAACTCTTTCTATTCCATCCCTCCTCTTACCCACGTCAGTGTGTGGCCCCCAACTAGCCCAAAATTAATCCCTCCTCTTCCCTCCCTACCCTGGTAATCTACAGAGTGAGTTCCCTTTCTCAAGCAAACCCTTCTTTGTCTTTTTACAGTAATGGGCTCATACAGTATTTGTCCTTTTGTGGTTGACTTACTTCATTCATCATAATGTCCTCCAGGCTCATCCACATTGTGTGATGATTTGCATATCCTTCATTGTTCTTTAATATAGCATAGTATTCCATTGTGTGAATGTACCGTGATTTGGTTATCCACTCATCCATTGATGGGCATTTAGGTTGTTTCCATCTCTTTGCTATAGTGAATTGTGCTGCAATGAACATAGGTGTGCATTTGTCTGTTCGTGTGCTGCCTCTCATATACCCAACGTTCCCTCTTCTGGATCAGACTTGAGGGTCCTTGTTCCTGGGGCCCAACTCTTTATTCCAACATATGCTAATCTTATGAACTTATAAAATATAGGGACATGTAAGTCATTCTTAAAATGTCTTAATTCATTCAATAAATTAGTGAGTGCCTACTACATTATAGGCACTGTTTCAGGCATTAAAGGCACAGTTGTGAACAAGATAGTAAGGTGCTAGCTTTCATTGTACTTACATTCTAGTGAGGGGAAATAGAAAAAGAAAACAAGCCAATTCCTGAAAGAGAGAAATGCTATGTGGAAATACTTAATACAAAGAAATAAATAATAGAAAATTACTGTCAGCAATGAGTGGGGTTTGGAAAAGATGCCATTAGGTCAGGAAAAGCCTTGCTATGGCAATAATATTTGAGCTGTGACCAGCATGATAATAAGTATAACATTATTCAAAGATTAGAGGTCATAACATTCTAGGCAGGGAGAATGAAAACTTAAAGAACCCTGAGGAGAGAATGAATGTGCGTGTCTGAAGAATAAAAAGATAAATGTGGCTGGGGCTTACCAATCAAGGTAAGAAATAGTAGAAAATGATGTTGGAGAGGTATGCAGGGGTCAGATAATCTAAGGTTTTGTAGGCTGTGGTAAGTAATGGAAGTTTCATTTGAGATGTGATGGGAAACAAAAACCACTTAATACTAATCATGAACAATTCTAAATTTTAGTTTTAACCATCTAATTGATCAGCAGCCATTCTCATCTGGAAGGTCTTACTTTAACAGGAAGTAAATACACATATTTATATGTATTTCTAGCCAAGGTCTCTGTGAACAACAAAGGGACCAATTATAACCAGTTGTAAGGTCAAATTAGTAATAGTGACAAATATGTACTAAGTCTGGACTGAACTCACACACTGACTTCACATAAACTCAAAGAGCCAAGAGAGGGCAATTGCTCACACTCTCCTACAAACTTGGACACATGATTTGGAAAGACATTATAGGCTCCACTTTAGGGAATTCTTGAGCCTAATCATGGACAGAGTGAACAAAGACATTTGATTGTCTTTCAAATATACCTACTTCACACTATTCATTATCTCATTGTCCAACATTTCACATTTAAGATTATAGTTAACAAATCCATTATCCATCTATTTTGGGCATTAATGACACATATCTGGCAGTAACAAACTCCAAGGTGGGAGGTAAGAATAATACTGTCTGTGATGGTTAAGATTATGTGTCAAATTGAATGGGCCATGATTCACAGTGGTTTGGCAATTATTTAATGATTTGGCAGTAATATGGCAGTTATGTAATGATGTAATTGGCAGTTGTATAATTATATAGTCATCTTTCTCTTTCTGATCTGATGTTGTCATCCTCTATTTTCACACAACAATAACTTTCACATAACAACCTGGTCTTTGGAACCTAGCCATTTCAATAAGCAAGGAATGGGTTGTTGAAATTTCAAAGTTATTAGGAATTAGCTTTGAAATTGTTTCTAGAATTTTAGACTCACAATTTTAACTAACATTTTGCCTATAGAAAAGAAAAAAGATAGCCCATGAATTTCCTTGGTGTCTTAGTTATTTATTGCTGTTATAATATAGATACCACAAGTGAATGGCTCTAACAGAAATTTATTCTCTCAGTTTAGGAGTTTAGAAGTCCAAATTCAGAGTGCTGCCTCTAGGAAAAGGCTTTCTCTGTCAGCTCTGGTGGAAGGTTCTTGTCTCCTTTCAACATCTTTGGGCCCAAAATTCCTTGGAGATGTACATGTGTTTTGGCATCAATATTTCTCTGGGTCTAGGAAGTTCTCAGCATAGGGGCCCCAGTCCAAAGTGTGCAATCCACTCCCAGCTCTTCTTTCTTGGTGGTAGTTAGGTTCCCGCTTCTCTGCTTGCTTCTTTCTCCTTTTATCTCTTGTAAGATAAAGATGATTCAGACCAAACCTCAGGGAACTTTCCCTTACATCTAATCAGTTCTGTAACCTGTGTAAAGGTGTTCCGTTCCACCCTTATCCTCTTACAACTGATTGGATGATCACATCAGATCACACATCATGGGTAATGAATACATCATTAAATAATTGCCAAATTACATCATCATATAACCACCAAACTGAGAACATGGTCCAGCCAAGTTGATACATATTATTGGGAGAACACAATTCAATTCATAACATTCCACCCTTTGGCCCCCCAAATTCATGTCTTTGCCACATGCAAAATTATTTCATCCCATCCTAAAAGTCTTAAATTAATTCTAAGTCCAAATTCTATCCTGGGACAAAATTGCTCTTCATCTGTGAATCTATAAAATCTAAAATACATACTAGCTGCTTCCAAACTACGATTGTGAAACAAGTACAAGGTAGACATTTCCACTACAAATTGGAGTGATTGAAGAGAAAGAAGGAATAGCAGGCACCAAGCAAGACAAAAACCCAGCAGAACAGTTTACATTAGGTCTAAAGGCTTGAAAATAATACTTTGTACTCTGAGACCATCTAGACAATGGCCCTGCCCTCCAGACTTTGGTGATGACAATACTTTCTGAATTCTGGGTGAACAATCCTCAGCTCTGGGCTTCAGCTCCATCTTCCAAGCCCACTGGGACAGCAAATCTGCTCCCTTGGATTTGGGTGGCTCTATTCTCCCAGTCAAACTGAATGACAACCCCACACTGTCAGGCTTGGTAGGCCCCATTCTTCTGCTTATTAAGAATGGCAGCCTTACCCCCTCAGCTTTGAGCAATGAATCTGGCCCCATCACTCTGGGACTCATGAACATAGCCCCATGCTCTGGAACCAAGTTGGTGAAGATCTGACTCTTTGAAACCTAGGAAGCTATGTCCTCACAATTTGAAACCCCAGAGGCCATAGCCCTACCCTTTGGGACTGAGGCAGCTCTGCTTCCCATGTACCTTGTCTCTTCATCTTCTGCTTCTTGGTTCCTTGGCCTCTCAACCTCGTGGGCTAATCCAGCCTCTGCCCTATTTGAGCAAGTATTATAAAGCTCTTTGGCTCTACTGATAGGTGCCTAGAGGCACCCCACTCCTGGTACCAAATTCTGTCTTAGTTATGTAGTCCTGCTATAGCAGAAATACCACAAGTGAATGGTTTTAATAAAATGAAATTTATTCTCCTACAGTTCAGGAGGCCAGAAATCTGAATTCAGTGTGCTGGCTCTAGAAGAAAGCTTTCTGTCTGTCAACTCTGGAGGAAGGTCCATTGTCTCCTTTGTGTGTGTGTGTGTGTGTGTAATTTAAAGTATTTTTAATTTTTCTGAATTAAACTTTTTTTAAATTGTGATTTGGGTGAAAGTTTACAGACCAAATACACTTTCCATACAACAGTTCACATACACTTTGTTTCATGATATTGAATACAATTTACCACAATGCAACAGCTCTTTCCCACTTCCTCCCAATAGTTACCTTTTCCCTGTGTCCTTCCCTCAATGCACTCCTGTCCCCTGAGCTATGTCTCTGTGCATAAACAGACCTTCCATTCTCCTATGATTGTTCTCTCCAAGGAGTGTATCTACCTAGTGTAAATGTTCACTTCATATGCCTGTCTTTTGTTTGGCTGGAAAGCACAGGTGTGGGTTCAAATCCAGACCTGAAGGGCAG
>NW_006921914.1:775911-782654 GCF_000298275.1 Orycteropus afer afer
CAAGTGCCTTAGGCCTGTCCACCCACCTATCCACCCATATAGCCATGTTTGCCTTCACTGACAATGCAGTACTGTATGTGCAAAAGGGTTCATCTTTGGTGTCTGTACCTCCCATGTACCTCTCTATTTCTTCCTCTTCCTCAATGCCACCATGTTGATCACTCACATTTGGTACATTGCCCTTCTCTTCACCCAATTCAATACTTGTCTCTACCTATCTAATACCATTGTCTCCTTTCAAGGCTTATGGGCCAAGTGTCTTGGTACTAATCTTCCCCTGGGTCAGGAGATTCTTATCACAGGGATCCTGAGTACAAAGGACATGCTCTATTCCCAGCTCTTCTCTCTTGGTGGTATTCACGTCCTCCCTTCTCTGCTCACTTCTCTCTCCTTTTATCTCTTGTAAGATAAAAGGTGCTGCAGACCATACCCCAGGGCAAATTTTCTCATCAGATCAGGGCTGTGACCTGAGTAAGGGTGTTACATATCACTCTAATCTCCTTACAAGTGATTGGCTAATCACATCAAAAGACATCATGATTACATCATCAAATGACTGCCAAATCACATCATTACATGACTGCCAAACCACTGAGAACCATGGCCTAGCCAAGGTGAAACATATTTTGTGGGGCACATTTCAATCCATGACACATAGCAAAGGCAAATATTATGAAAAAGGAATCCTTACTTAACAGTTTATTTTCATTCTGAAGTCAGAAGAAAAAGAATTCTTCTATTTTGGAGAAAATGATTTTGTTACAATAAACATATGTATTAAATAATTTTATTTTTTGAGAGTAATGATAAAGTGAGTAATCCAGTGCAGAAACAAGCAAAAAGCAGAAATCCTTGCAGTGGGAATTGTCATGGCTCTGTCTCGCAACTCTCAGTAAGTTCACTTCTGTTTAATCAGTAATTTAAATTCTCCTTTTCTTACTTATCTTTTCCATGATGAATATTCTTCATGTGACTGTCAATTTTTTACATTGTGACAGTCTAAATTAGTGCTTTGATAGTTTTGCCTTTGAAAGAAGGCAACAAAAAAAGGACAATTGCCAAATATATCATAGAAGCTATACAAACTGGGGACACTGTGCCCCCATAGAAGCAAAATAAGCTCCATCTTATTATTATCTGACTATTGGCCCTGGTAGCATAGTGCCTAAGGCACTTGACTGCTAACCAGAAGGCTGGAGGTTCAAACCCACCAGCCACTCCTCAGAAGGAAGATTGGGCAATCTACTTCTGTAATGATACTGCCTCAGAAACCCAAGGAGGGGTCGCTATGGGTCAGGTCCGACTCGATGGCACACAACAACAACAACAATTGGTTAATATGCATTTTCTCAACAACTAATTTGTTAGACATTGGTACTGTTCAAACCAGGTAGTCTTAATTTTGCTAATAATGCATAGTACTTCTTCAGTAATCAACAATTGCTTGAGTAACTAATCATGACCAACTGGAGTTTAAGGCAAGTGAGGTTCAATGATGGTAACTAACTTGTCCAAATTTTCATGATTAATAAGTATCAGAGCTATAATTTGAACTCAGGTAGGTATAACTATCTTAATGTGCATTCCAACTATTCCTGGAACCTTGTTTTTTTGCCAATTCCTTCAGTGCACCTTGGACTTCTTCCTTCAGTACCATCAGTCTTTGATCATACACTAAATCCTGAAATAGTTAAACATCGACCAATCCTTTTTGGTGTAGTGACTCTGTGTATTCCTTCCATCTTCTTTTGATGCTTCCTTCATCATTCAATATTTTCTCCATAGAATCAGTCTTTCAATATTGCAACTCAAGGCTTCAATTTTTCTTCTGTTCTTTCAGCTTGAGAAATGACAGGTGTGCTATTGCCTTTTGGTTTTCTAATTCCAGGTCTTTGCACATGTAAATGTAATAATTCACTTTGTCTTCTTGAGCCATCCTTTTAAATCATCTGTTCAGCTCTTTTATTTCATCATTTCTTCCATTCCCTTTAACTACATTCTGTTCAAAAACAAGTTTCAAAGTCACTTCTGACATCCATTTTGAACTTTTCTTCCATTGCTGTCTTTTTCAATGACCTTTTGCTTTCTTCATGTATTATATTCTTGATGTCATCCCACAACTTGTCTGGTCTTTGGTCATTGGTGTTCAATGTGTCAAATCTGTTCTTCAGGTGGTCTCTAAATGCAGGTTGAATATAATCAAGGTTGTATTTTGCCTTTCTTGGATTTTCTTTAATTTTCTTCAGCTTCAACTTGAACTTGGATATGAGCAATTGATGGTCTGTTCTGCAGTCAGCTCCTGGACTTGTTTTGACTGATAATACTGAGCTTCTCCATCATATTTTTCTACAGATGCAGTCTATTTAATTCTTGCATATTCCATCTGGCAAGGCCAACATGCATAGTAGCTGTTTATGTAGTTGGAAAAAGGCATTTGCAATGAATAAGTCGTTGGTCTTGCAACATTCTATCATCCTATCTCCAGCATCATTTCTATCACAAAGGCTATATTTTCCAGCTAATGATGTTTTATTCTTTGTTTCCAACTTTTGCATTCCAATCTCCAGTAATTGTCAAAATATCTTGATCATATTTCAGATGTAGTCAATTTCAGAGTGCAGAAGTTGTTAAAAATATTCAATTTATTCATCTTTTGCTTTAGTGGTTGGGGCTTAAATTTCAAAAATAGTAGTAATAACTAGTCTTCCTTGTAAGAGTATGGATATTACACTATCACTGTCAGCATTATACTTTAGGGTAGATCTTGAAATGTTCTTTTTGATGATGAACGTGATTCCATTCCAATTTGTCATTCCTGGCATAGAAAAGCAGATGATTTCACTGGAGGCACTTATTCACTTATGCCAAGAGATTTGAAAGACAACTAGCTAGAAAAAATCTATATTTGTGCCCATTCCAAAAAAGATGATCCAACAGAATGTGGAAATTATTGAACAATGTGGTAGATAAAGCTGTGTGTCAACTTTGCTGGGCCATGGTTTTAAGTAGCTTGGCAGCTGGAGGTAGTTATTCCCCATGATGAGATTGTAATCACCTCCATAGTGGAATCTGCTGAGACCATAATCAGTGGAAGGGGAGTTGCCTTAGAGGTGTGGCCTGCTTCCAGACTATATGGAAGTTCTCTGGGAAAGGTCTCTAGCTTTTTGGCACATTTGGATCCTGCATTTGGCTGAGTTTGCACCCCCAGTTCCTGGACTTGAACAAGTCCCCTGCCATGTTGCCTACCAATATTGGGATTATGTCATTTTACCTGCTGACTTTGGATTCACCAGCCTCAGCAGCCAGCATCTATCTGAGTTAGGAGATACCTCTAGGTCCAATGGGCCGAAAATAAGAGGCAGACGTGAAGCCCAAGTACAAGGGGCCTTGACACATTCCCTAAAGCCAGAACTCTGAATTTGGACTTCTAGCCTCTTAAATTATAAGAGAACAAATTCTTATTTGTTAAGCCATCCACTTGTGGTATTTCTGTTATAATAGCACTGGAGAACTAAGAGAAACAATATCATTAATGTAACATATGAGTAAAATTTTGCTGAAGATATTTCAAAAATGGTTGTAGCATTATATTGACAGAGATCTGCCAGATATTCAAGCTAGATTCAGAAGAGGGCATGTGTGGCAGTGTTTTGGTTACCTAGTGCCACTCTAGGAGATCTGATAGCATAGTGCCTAAGGCACTTGACTGCTAACCAGAAGGCTGGCGGTTCAAACCCACCAGCCACTCCTCGGAAGGAAGGTTGGGCATTCCTACTTCCGTAGTGATACTGCCTTGGAAACCCAAGGAGGGGTCGCTATGAGTCGGGGCCGACTCGATGGCAAATAACAACAACAACAACAACAGTGCCACTCTAACAGGAATATAACACAAATGGGATGGCTTGAACAAACAGGAGTGTATTCTCTTATAGTTTAGGAGGCTAGAAGTCTGAGTTCAAAGTGCTAGGATCTAGGGGCTGGGTGAAAGCCCTTCAACCTTGGGCTTTAGCTCTGCCTCTTGCTCCCGGCCCACTGAAGCTAGAGGCATCTCTTCACTCAGGCAGCTACTGGCTGCTGATGCTAACAAGCCCAAGGTCGACAAATAAAATGGCACAGTCCCGATGTTACCAAACCACATGGCAGGCCATTGATTCAAGTCCATTGTAAGTCTCAAAGTCAGCAGAGCATGGCAGTCTGCTGAACAAACAACATGACTACATGCAGGGTTCAAACGTGCCATAAGCTAGAGACCATTCTCAAAGCTGTTTCTTATATATGGGAAATAGACCACATACCCAAAGCAGCTACTCACCTGCTCCAATAGATGCCACCATGGAGTTAATTACCAATATCATCATGGGTAGTAACTACATTCAGCTGCCCAGCCACTCAACCAGGCACAGCCAAGTTGACACACAAACTTAACCATCATACAAACCCAACCACCACACAAACCCAAGGTCAAAAAGTAAAAATGCACAATTCCAATGTTACCAAACAGCATGGCAGGCCACTAATTCAAGTCCAGATGAAATCCCAAGATTGGCAGGGCATGGCAGGCTGTCGAACAATGACTTGGCAACATGCAGGGTTCAAGCATGGCAAAAGGTTAGAGACCAATTCCAAAGCTTCTCCTTATATACAGGAAGCAGGCCACATCCCTAAAGTAGCTACTCAGCTGTTCATGGCAGATTCCACTATGGAGATGATTGCCAGTCTCATTATGGGGAGTAACTGCCCAGCCACTCAACCAGGCCTAGCAAACTTTAACAACAACCTTAACTACCACAGGTAGTCAACTCCATGGTGGAATCTACTGGAATAGCTGAGTAGCTGCCTTAGGGATGCAGTCTGCTTCAGAATATAAGAAGCAGCTTTGAGAAAGGTGTCTGCAACTTTTTGGCATGCTTGGACCCTACATGTAGCTGAGTCTTCATTTAGCAGCCTGCCATGTTTTCTACCAATCTTGGGACTGTAGCTGGACTTGAACTAGCAGAATGCTTTATTGTTTGGTAGTATTGAGACAACACCATTTTATTTGTCATCTTTGGTTTTCTCAGCCTTAGCAACCAGCAACTGCCTGAGTTAAGAGATCCCTCCAGCTTCAGTGGGCCAGGAGCAAGAGGCAGAGCTAAAGCCCAAGGTTGATGCTTTCACCCAGCTCCTAGAGCTGGCACTTTGAACTTGGACTTCTAACCTCCTAAACTGTAGGAGAGTAAATCCTTGTTTGTTAAAGCCACTCATTTGTGGCATTTTTTGTTAAAGAGCACTAGAGTGCCAAAATAGCATGGAAAAAGGGATATACTTGCTGATGTCAGATAGATCTTGGCTGAGAGCAAAGAATACAAGAAAGATGTTTGACTTTGGAAAAGCTTTCAACTATGTGTGTTGTTGTTGTTGTTGTTATGTGCCATTGAGTCGGACCTGACTCATAGCGACCCCTCCTTGGGTTTCCAAGGCAGTATCACTATGGAAGTAGATTGTCCCATCTTCCTTCCAAGGAGTGGCTGGTGGATTTGAACCTCCAGCCTTCTGTTTAGCAGTCAAGTGCCTTAGGCACTATGCTACCAGAGCTGTGTGTGTCATGTCAAATTACGGATAACATTTCAAAGAATGGGAGCTCCAGAACACTTAAGTGTGCTCATGAGGAACCTGTACATAGACCCTTGGGGCAGTCATTTGAACAGAACAAGGGGATACTGCATGGTTTAAAATCAGGAAAGGTACCCATTCACTGTATTTCTTCAGACTGTATGCTGAGTAAACAATCTGAGAAGCTGGACTATATGAAGAAGAATGAAGCACCAGAATTGGAGGAAGACTCATTAACAACCTGTGATATGCAGACAACACAACCTTGTTTGCTGAAAGTGAAGAGGACTTGAAGCACTTACTGATAAATGTCAAAGACTACAGTCTTTAATATGGATTCCACTTCAACATAAAGAAAACAAAAGTCCCCACAATTGGACTAATAAGCAACTCATGATAAGTGGAGAAAAGATTGAAGTTGTCAAAGATTTCACTTTACTTGTATCCACAATCAATGCCCATGGAATCAGCAGTCAAGAAATCAGATGTTGTGTTGCACTGGGCAAATTTGCTACAAAAGACATCTTTAAAGTGTTAAAGGACAAAGATGTCAGTGGGAAGACTAAGGTGTGCCTAACTCAAGCCTTAGTATTTTCAATCGCCTCATATGCATGTGAAAGCTGGAAAATGAATAAGGAAGACCAAAGAAAAATCAATGCCTTTGAATTGTGGTGTTAGCCAAGAATGCTGAAAATACTGTAGACTGCCAGAAAAATGAACAAATCTGCCTTAGAAGAAGTATAGTCCAAATAATGCTTAGAGGTGAGAATGGCCAGATTTCATCTCATGTACTTTGGTTTTCAGAAGGGACCAATCCCTGGAGAAAGATATCATGCTTGGTAAAATAGAGGGTCAGTGAAAAGGGGGAAAATCCTCAAGAGATAAACTGACACAGTGGCTGGAACAATGGGCTCAATCATAGCAAGAATTGTGGGGATGGCTCAGAACCAGGCAGTGTTTCATTCTCTTGTATATAAGGTCCCTATGAATCAGAGCTAACTTGACAGCACCTAACAACAACAGGTCTAACTATAAAATACTTGCTCTCTGTACTGTATCACCGATTACTGAATGAGTAAATGGATAAATGAACAAAATAAAAAAAGCTTTATAAGGAAAAGTTTTCTACTATTAGAAATAAAGCATTTTTA
>NW_006921914.1:782831-785554 GCF_000298275.1 Orycteropus afer afer
CAAAGTGCTAACTGGCAAAACCAGATTTTTTTAAATCTGTATTTAGCTACAACCTCAAATCTTGGAGAAAATTTTATCTTTAATTTTGCATTGTAAATTATACAGACATTTCTACAAATGCATAGAGCTTTATAAAGCTTTAATTATACTCTTCACTTTTTGTACCTAATATTTTCAGTTCATGTACATCTTCATATATATATAGATTTTCAGTTGAAGTTCTACAAACACAATCAGCTGTGTGTTTGAATGCATGTTATATGTTCCAAATAAAAGGTTACACTCATATATTTTTTTAAAGCACAATGACAATCAGAATGGACATTTGACAATTTTTGTATGTGGTACATAATGGCTACTTATATGTTCTCATGGCTTCAAGATGCCAATACATACACAAATATATATGTGAATATTTAGGGAGTAGAGTTAGATACAATCATGTTCTCAAGGCCTTCATACAAATAAGTGAATGGCTTAAATTAAAACTTATGTCTAACGCAGTAGACATTTTTGGTAATTAGGGGAAAAAAGAGAGAATTTTTCTATCAGGATACAAGCCACAATGCAATTATATAATTTCTAAAACAATGGTTTTGACAGTGGCAAATGCACACATTTTATATTTAAAGTACATTTATATTTAAAAGCACATGCAAAAGAATGAAGCTGGAATCATATCTCACACCATATATAAAAATTACCTCAAAATGAATCAAGGACCTAAAAGTAAGACTTGAAACCATAGAACTCATAGAAAACAGAAGTACTGTTTCAGGACCTAGGTTTTAATAATGGATTTATCGATATATCACCAAATGCATGAGCAACAAAAGGCAAAAATAGATCATTGGACTTTATAAAAATTAAAAACTTTTGTTCAATAAAGTACTTTAACAACAATGTGAAGAGACAACCTACAGACTGCGAGAAAAATGTAGGGAACCATATATCTGATAAATGTTTAATATAGAGAATATATAAAGAAGTCTTACAGTTTAACAACAAAAAGAAAATAACTCAATTAAAAAATGGGTAAAGTGCTTGAATAGCCATTTCACCAAAGAAGATATATAAATGGACAAAATAGATGCTCAATATCATCAACCATTAGACAGATGCACATCAAAACCACAATGAGATAACATTTTACCCTCATTGTAATGTCTAAGATTGGAAAAAAAAAAAAGTAAAACAAAGAATGTTTGAATTAGAACCCTTATTCATTGCTCCTGGGAATGCAAAATGGTAGAGCCATTGTGGAAAAGAGTTTGGTGGTTCTCAAAAAGTTAAATAATATTTGACCCAACAATCTCAATCCCAATCCCAAGCATATACCCAGAAAAAGTGAAAGCAGGAATGAAAAAGAAACCTGTATACCAATGTTCAATGCAGCCCTTTTCACAATGGCTAAGAGGTAGAGACAACCCAAGTATTCATGAATATATGAATGATTAAACAAAATGTGAGATACACACAATGGATTATTACTTAGGCATAAAGAGAAACAAGGTCCTGATACACACCACAGCATGTATAATCCTTGAAAATATGATGAGTGAAGTAAATCAATCACAAAAGGACAAATATTGTATGGTCCCGTTTATAGGCAATATCTAAAATAGGCAAATGTATAGACACCAACTTTATTAATGGTTACCAGGGGTGGGAGGAAGTGGAAAAGGGAGAGTGATTGTTTAGGCAGCATTAACTATCTATTCATGCCAATGAAAATTTTGGGAATAGTTGCTGGTGATGGTTGCACAATATGATTAATTATGTGTAAAAAAATGTTGAGTATACAAATGTTATATATATTTTTACCACAATTTTAAAAAGTGCATTTATATTTGGTGTTGTTAGGTGTCATACAGTTGGTTCTGACTCAGAGCAACCCTATGTACAATAGAACTAAACTCTACCTGGTCCTGGACCATCCTCACAATCTTTGCTATTTTTCAAACCATTATTGCAACCACTGTCAATCCATCTCATTGAGGGTCTTCCTCTTTTTCTCTGACCCTCTACTTTACCAAGTATGATATCCTCCAGAGATTGGTCCCTCCAAATAACATGTCCAAAGTAAGTGAAATGAAGTCCCACTATCCTTTCATCTAAAGAGCATTCTGGTGATACTTCTTCCAAGACAGATTTGTTTATTCTTGTGGCAGTCCATGGTATATTTGATATTCTTTGCCAACACCATAAATACATCAATTCTTGTTTGGTCTTCCTCCTTCATAGTCCAGCTTTCACATGTCCTGTTTTTCACCAATGCCTTCCAGTTTGTACTTCTTCCTTCAGTACCATTGGTTCTTGATCATATGTTACCTTCTGAAATGATTGAAAATGGACCAGTTTTTTTGATACAGTGACTCTGTATATTCTTTCCATCTTTTTCAATACTTTTTGCATCGTTCAACATTTTGCCCATAGAATCTTTCAGTATTGCAACTTGAGGATCATTTTCTTTTTCTTCAGTCCTTTGAGCTTGAGAAATGCTGAGTGTGTTCTTCTGTTTTGGTTTTCCCATTCCAAGTCTTTGCATACTTCATTATAATATGCTACTTTGAAACCTTCTGTTCAGCTATTTTACATCATCATTTCTTCCATTTGCTTTAGCTAATGAATATTCAAGGAGCTCTGGTAGCATAGTGCCTAAGGCACTTGACTGCTAACCAGAAGGCTGGCGGTTCAAACCCACCAGCCACTCCTCGGAAGGA
>NW_006921914.1:785654-788114 GCF_000298275.1 Orycteropus afer afer
AAGGTTGGGCAATCTACTTCTGTAGTGATACTGCCTCGGAAACCCAAGGAGGGGTCGCTATGAGTTGGGGCCGACTCGATGGCACATAACAACAACAAAAACAATGAATATTCAAGAGCAAATTTCAGAGTGAATCTCTTCTCACATCATTTTGGTCTTTTCTTTCTTCCCTATCTTTTTCATGACTTCTTGCTTTCTTCATATTTGATATCTACATTTCATCTGGTGTGGTAATTAAGTTTATGTGTCAACATGGCTGGGTCTCCTTGTGAGTGGCTAGGCAGCTGGATTAGTAATCAACTCTATGGTGGAACCTATTGGAACAGTTGAGTAGCTGCTTTAGGGACGTGGTCTTCCAGTATATAAGAAGAAGTTTTAAGGAAGGTTGCTGCAGTTTTTTGGCATACTTTGATCATGCATATAGCTGAGTCTTCATTTAGCAGCCTGTGATGCTTCCTGCAGATCTTGGGACTGTGTCTGGACTTGAACTAGTGGTCTGCCATGTTGTTTGGTAATCTTGGGACTGTGCCATTTTATTTGTTGATCTTGTTTTTTTCTGCCTCAGTAGCCAGAAGCTGCCTGAGTGAATAGACATCTCTAGCCCCAGTGGGCCGGGAACAAGTGGCAAAAGCTGAAGCCCAAGATCAAGGGGCTTTCTTTCAGCCCCTGGAGCTTGGCACTTTGAACTTGGACTTCTAGCTTCCAAAACTGTAAGAGAATAACTCCTATTTGTTAAAACCACCTATTTGTGGTATTTTCTGTCAGAGCAGCACTAGACAACCAAAACATCTTGTGTTTGGTCATTAGTTTTCAATGCATCAAATCTGTTCTTCATATGATCTGTAACTTCAGGTTATCATGTGATCTCCAGGGTCATTTCTATCACCAAGGCCATATTTCCTTCTTCTTTTTTTTTTTTTTCCAACTTTTGCATTCTAATCATCAGTAATTAACAATGTGTCTTGATTTCATGTTTGATTGATTTCAGACTGCAGATGTTGGTAAAAATTTTCAATAAGCAAGATTATGATAAACTTTGAAAATATTGAGGTTGTTAAGGATTTCGTTTTACTTGAATGCACAATCAACACCCATAGAAGCAGCAGTCAAGAAATCAAACAACGTATTGTATTGGGCAAATATGCTGTAAAAGACCTCATTAAAGCATTAAAAAAGAAAAAGTAAAGATGCCACTTTGAGGACTAAGGTGCTCCTGCCTCAAGCCATATTTTCAATCACCTCATGGACATGTGAAAGCTCGACTATGAAGGAGGAAGACCAAACAAGAATTGATGTATTTTTGGTATTGGCAAAGAATATTGAATATACCATGCATGGACTGCCACAAGAATAAACTGGAAGGCATTGGTGAAAAACAGGCTCCAGAAGTTTATGGAATAGTAATTAAAATGTTTTACCAAACAGATGCAAAACTGTTGTTGTTGTTATGTGCCGTCAAGTTGGCTCCGAATCATAGCGACCCCTGCTTGGGTTGCCAAGCCAGTATCACTATGGAAGTAGATTGCCCCATGTTCCTTCTGAGGAGTGGCTGGTGGGTTTGAACTGCCAGCCTTCTGGTTAGCAGTCAAGTGCCTTAGGCACTATGCTACCAGAGCTAGAAGTGCATTTATACTTAAAAGGTATGTGTTTGTGTGTGTATCCCTCATTTGAAATATTAAATCAAACCTATTTTGATTTTGAGAAACTATTTGTGATGCATAGATATTTTCTCCATCACATAGTCAAATAATACTAATATCAATGGACATATTTTTTCCCTAGAAGATACATATTAGAAGAGTAATTTTGAATGAAATATATGTAAAAGAAAAGAATAAACTACTTATTTAGATTGATTGAAAATGTTTCATCAGTGATATCCTTTTAGCTACATTCATGTGGTCAGATTTATCCCAGTTTGGAGTACTGGCCCTTTACACCAGTGTGGAGTAAACAAAATTTGCTACAGCAAGCTTACCATCCCTGTACTGTCCACGCTTTGCATTATGTATAGCTCCTCACTTCCCAGAAAACCAGTACTCTCATACTCCACCATAAATCACCCTTCTAAGATTCCCTAGTATTTCAAATGGATATCTTGTTTGCCATCTCTATCAAAACATGCCTTTCCTGAGTAGCATGCTCTTGGGTGGCTAGCGCTATTCTAACTCATCCACATTAATGAGCTATTGAATTAATGTTTATTTCTCTTAAATAACATTGTATTCTTTAAATAGATGAGTCAAAAAGCTAGGCAATCAAAAGACATTCTAAGAAGAGGAAATATTTGAGGTTAGGGTAAATTTTTAGGTCTATCAAAATATACCATTTGATCTTTACTCACTTCAATTATGCTTAAAGAGATGCTGTTGTGCCTAAGGCATTTGACTGCTAGCCAGAAGATTGGCAGTTCAAACCCACCAACCACTCCTCTGAAGGAAGACTGGGCAATCTACTTCC
>NW_006921914.1:788749-790512 GCF_000298275.1 Orycteropus afer afer
TATGTGTGTGTGTGTATAGTGTTGATTTCTGGTACAATAATAGTAACAACCTAAATGTTGTTTTGGGTACTGGGAAAATAAGTTAGCAATGAGATATATAAGGAGACAGTAAAGGTTGCGTAAAAGTATGTTCATTGATAAAGAAACATGGTCACAAAATGAAAAAAATGTGAAAATTTAACTTACAAAGCAGTGCATATATCATATTTTTTAAAACATACACACACATACCTCTAAAATATGGGAGTATTTTCAATGATGATTATCTCTGAATAGTGGGTTTATAGTGATTTTTAAAATTATCTTCTTTTTGCCTGTCTGCATTTTATAACTTTTAAAATCAAAGTAAGAACATACATTTCCTTTCTTAATAAAAAAAGTTTAAAAATTAGTAAATGACACATTACTTTATATAGAGAACCACATGTACCTTGAGGAAGTCATCAACTCATCGTCAACATGTAGCATAATGTCTAGAACAGAATGGATACTTAAAATTTTTAGTCAAAGAAGAATCATATAGATTGTTGATTTTCAGATGAATAGATTATATAGGATTTCAGTAGTCTATTCAATGTATCCTACTTTTTTTCCCCATTCCTTTTGAAAAGTTTTAGGTTAGGCTTTAAAATTTCATTCAGAAACCATCATATCATTATGAAGATTATGAAGATGTAATATTGTAAAGCACAAAATTAATAAATTATATTTTAAAGGCTACTTAATAATTCTTAATAACAATTTCTTGAAATGTTTCACATACAATTATTTCTCTGTAATATAATAATGTTTTCAGCTTCAATAACTTCTGTATCTACTCCATTTCAATCTTCATCTTAGACTGCATAATTTCATGACATTTCTTTGCTGCTGTATTGTGCTCCTCCTGGTTTTCTGATTGTTCCCTAATATCACATTTTTTGAATAAAATTCCTCAATGCCTGATTGGTCTCACCATCCAGTCAGGATCCTATATTCAAATGTTTCAGTGATGTTCTCACCAATTCCTTGAATGTTCCAGATCCCTTGACTTTGCATTACACTTCCCATGCCAAATAATAACTCTAAATTAACACAACCAAGCTTTTAATTAAATCTTCTCATTTGTGTGGATTGTTCCAAGAAAGACACATTACTATATTGATTAGGTACACTAAATATCCATAATGCACAATTTCAACTGGGCCCTAACTTTCAATGATTCCCATTGCTATATAATTATCTCCTTACTATATTCACTGTAGCAATTATTCTAAAACTTTTATGTTCTCAATCCCTGAAAATGTTTCCAAATATTATCATATTTCTTGAAGAGTAGTCTACACTTAACTATAAACTTATTTACCTTTTGTTTTTTATTCAACTCCTTTCATTCTTGGTTCAACATCTAGATGCTATAAAAACTTAGTTGGTCACTCCAAAGAGCTAGTTCACTCCAAAGAGCTAGTTCCAATGACTTTCTTCCAATCTTCATGCTAAATGATCACCTTCTGTAAAAGTTAGTTCCCTTACCAGTTCATCATTTCTAAATTTTCTCTTCCATTGATTTCTGTTACGTTCTTCCCCTTCTCCCCTGTTCTGTCCTGTTTTCTTTGAATATTTTTCTGTCTTCTTCAAGGATGCCTCTTTTGAGCACTTATTATTAAGTTTGTCCCAATATTATGTTCCTGATGCACTTACCCTGCTATTCATTCTCTCTTGACAAATGCATCAACTTTCAGGAATAGATACTGAAGACCTGATTCTCTTCTGAGGTACAGTAC
>NW_006921914.1:790822-799842 GCF_000298275.1 Orycteropus afer afer
ATACACACACACACACACATACATATATAATGTATACTATCCTGTTTCCAAGCTGCTCTGGTTGTGTAGTGCTTAAGGCACTTGATTGCTAACCAGAAGGCTGGAGGTTCAAACCCACCAACCACTCCTTGGAAGGAAGGTTGGGCAATCTACTTCCATAGTGATACCACCTCAGAAACCCAAGGAGGGGTCACTGTGAGTCGGGTCCGACTCAATGGCACATAATAGCAACAACAACAACATCCTGTTTCCAAGAAAAGTCACATTTAGTCTTTTAGTTCAAATCTTCATTATTTCATGCTTAGACTATTATTGTAACTTCTTAGTGTCCTTGACTTCAGTCTATCTTAAATCAGATATAATTGTATAATATACTTACTCAAAGATTTTATGACCTCCCACTCCCACAGAAACAAGGTCTAAGCCCATAATTTATATTGAACATAAGAATCTCATAAATGCTACAAAAAAAAAAAAAAAAAAAAGCCTGGTAGGGGGATAAGAGGTATACTATTGTGGAAGGTCACTTTTAATACAAATTATTTATTATTTTTGAATCTTTTGTTGGGTATTGAGTTCCTTGATAGCAAGAACTGTGCCTTATATGGTTTTGTGATATGAATTGGTTACGACAAATTTCCTTCAAATTTCTGTAGGTTATTTTTCTCTTATCTAGATCTCAGAAACAATATCCCTAACAAAGATTACACTGTTTGCTTGGCAAAAGAGAAGATGATTGCTGAGATGTTCTATATGACCTCTTTCAATTCAATGTTCTGTCATAAAGAAACAATTTCCCTTCAACTGCCCTTACTTTTCTCCATTTTAAATTTCAAATTTCAACAATGACCAAAAAGAGGTTTCATGGAGGTTTAAAAAATAGGGCTTTCTCTACGTGTATGAGGACCTGAAAGCATAATGAACAAACGTAAATAGATTGTGGTTCACAACCAGGTCAATTAACTAGAAAATTTTACTTAGAATGAATGGGTGTCAGGATAGCAACTCTGTTACCAAAAGTACAAGAGAATTTTAACCTGTGAGAGATGCTGAATTATAATTATGAACTGCAAGTCTGCAAAAAGAATTTAAAGCTCTTGACAGTTTCTCTGGATTAACATTTTGACATTTACATTCACTATGGAGAGTTATTGATATGATTTTTGTCAAATGAGATTTTTATTAGCTTGTGCATCTCATAACTCAGTAAAGATAACGTTCAAGTCTGGGCAAATCTTAAACTCAAATCTCAGTTTTCCCAATATATTTAATTAACAACTTTTTTTGTTTGAATAGCAGTGAATTCATCTGCTTAATGTCTTTAAAATGTAATCAACTATTTGACTTTGTTTGGGATATGAGAAGTAGAGCCAACCCTGAGTAACAAGTGCTAGTGATTAATTGATGTCAGAGTAATAATCTGCAGTGCAATTTTTTCCAGCATTGTTGAAGCATTAAACCACTCAAAAGGGTAAAAAAAAAAAAAGAAGAAGAAAAAAGACACTATGGAGAACTTCAGGATGAGTTATATAAATTTCACCACTAATAACAGGATCTTGAGGAAGAGCAATATTTGTCACTTCTGGTAACATGAAGGTAAATGTCATAGCATTTCCAACCATAATGATATAAATAAAAACTCTCACATTTTTAAAAAGATAGAATACATGCAATACTTCCTAAATTCTTCCGACTATAAATTTGGTTATAATTTGTTAGGTAGAAACTCATAAAATTTTCAGATTCATCTTCCATATAATTGCCCATATGTCAAATGTTCTGAAGTAAACTAACTGAAAAATGAGCAAAAACTTCCAATGTGCCGGTTCCATTTTCTTTTTTTTTTTGTAACCTCAATATTAATCATGTTGATTCTCCCCTTCTAATTTCACAGGGTACAATATCATCCCATCAAGAACTGTAGAAGAGATCAAATGCTCCCTCTGCAATCCTTTCAGGAACGGAAGATGTATTTGTTTTCTCATTTGCTCTTCCATTCAGACTACTCACAGGCTACCATAAACCTACCCAGCAATTTCCCTCTGATAATTGAGGACAACTCGGACCTAGAGGTCAGAGAACAGAGCTGAATAAAACATTTTTGTCTGGCAATTAGCATATATGATTAAACATTGATAAAGCTTTCCAGAGACAGTTTTGGAAGTCATCTGAATGGCCTAGAATAAGAACAGCCAAAGCACTAGGTCAGACTGCTGTACTTACAGGAGCAGTGCATATTGAAGTAGCCTTGATGATCTCAAAGGACTATTGTGTGTAGGCAGTTTTCCTTGTTGGAACCTTATCTAGAGCATGTGGGCATATGGCTTCTCCATTTTATTTCCCTTTTAGACCAGCATTGAGTTTTTACATCTAGTTCTTATGTGCACTAATCATACCCACTGAAAGCAAGTCGATTCTGACTCATAGCAAGCCTATAGGCAAGAGTAGCACTGCCCCACAGGGTTTCCAAGGCAGTAATCTTTACAGGAACAGATTGTCACATCTTTCTCCTATGGAGTGGCTGGTGGGTTTGAATCATCAAACCTTTAGTTAGCAGGCAGATGTTTCGCCACTGTACTACACGCTGTATGTACACTAACCCCAAAACCAAACCCACTGCCACTGACTCGATTCCAACTCACTAATGACCCCATTGGGTTTCCAAGACTGTACATCTTTACAGAAGTAAATTGCACCCATCTTTCTTCTGTGGAGAAGCTAGTGGGTTTGAACCACTGGACTTTTGGTTAGTACCCAAATGCCTTATCCACAATGCCACCAGATCTGCTTATATGTGCACTAGACAACTGCAAATACAATTAATAAAGTGCAAACTCCTGAGCACACACTCAGTACTTTTACCCCCAGGAGCCCGAGTAACAGGCTTCCTACTTGGTATTTCCCACCACAGAGATCTTTCAAGTGTTAGTAAAACTGAAAGCAAGCTTGGTACAATCTGTGCCTTCCTCCCATTTATTAGATGTTCGTCAGCAAGGTCATTTATTCTTAGAATGTGTTTACTGGAAAAATTCCGTTGTATTTGAATGATTGTTTGGGGAAACATAAAGTCTTTGGGTGAGTCATAAGTAGAGGAAAAAAAGGTCATTTGAGAAGATTTCAGCTGGAGAAGGAATTGATAAAGAATATGGAAATGAATTCTAATTAGACCAAAAGGCTCCAAGACTGCACCCTGTAGTGAAATTAGTGTCTTCAATAGACAATACACCTCGTTAACAATAGGAATCTAACTTTCATTACACTTTCCTTGGATTTTTCACTTCATGTTGTAACAGTTAAAATATTCATTAATGACCAAATGAATAAATCTATCTGCTGTGGCTATTCTGAGACCCTTGAAAGAGCAAAACATCCAGCCTAAGCCTTTGAAAGGAGAACTTGAATAAACTCTATGGTGCATAATCTGATAACAGATAATGATGTGATGGGAAGGGTCACCTTCTTAGGAAGCACAGAGAACATTAACAAATGAAGGCCACTACTATTACACACATTAAGTCATTTAGCATTTTCCAAATGAAGGCATGACTTTTTTCAGATTGATTCTGTGTATCTAATAGAGACGTAGTTCAGACTTGGTTCAGCAATCTTAATGTAAAGGCATGGAAAGATTTATAGGAAATAAGTGTCCTAAAGCCTTTCTTTAATAGACACACTTTCATCACTATGGGAAATCCAGGCTTAAATAATTCCTTTATTGAACTGAAAGAAAGAGAAAGCTCAGTAGTTTTTAAGAACTTAAATATAATGTGGTACCCATTCCTCTTGGAGCTCTGGTGGCATAGTGGATTCCTCTTAATTGCAGAATAAATATTGGCCTCACTGCACTTCATTCCATAATTATTTTAAGACTAACGTGGTTCAAGTAAAATAAAAGAATCATCTAGTTTTTAGAATCTACCTGTTCTGGTTACCTAGTATCGCTCTGACAAGAAATATACCACAAATGGGGTGGCTTAAACAAATAGGAGTTTATTCTCTTACAGTTTGGAGGCTTTAAGTCCATGTTCAAAGTGCCAGCCTCTAGGGGCTGGGTGAAAGACCCTCAGCCTTGGGCTTCAGCTCTGCCTCCAGGTCCCGGCCCACTGAAGATAGACACTTTTCTTCACTCAGACAGCTACTGGCTGCTGAGGCTGCCAAGCCCAAGGTTGACAACTAAAAAGGCACAGTCCTGATGTTACCAAACCACACGGCAGGCCATTAATTCCAGTCCATAAAAAGTCCCAAGGTCAGCAGAGTATGGGAGGCTGCTGAACAATGACACGGTTACATGCAGGGTCCAAGCATGCCATAAGCTAGAGACCATTCCCAAAGCTGCTTCTTATATATGGGAAGCAGGCCACATACCCAAAGGCAGCTACTCAGCTGCTTGTGGTAGATCCCACCATGGAGCTGATTGCCAGTCTCATCATGGGGAATAACTACCATCAGCTGCCTAGCCACTCAACCAGGCCCAGCCAAGCTGACATACAAATTTAACTGCCACACTATCATTTTACTGTTAAAAAATATTTTAACCTGGCAATCTATAAGAAGTAAAAAAAAAAAAAAAAAAAACCTAACTATTTCAAAATTTGTTCATCTGGTTGGGGACTTGGTGTGAAAAGAGAAAATTGGGAGCACTGCTGTTTCGTTCATGTACTAGGTCTTAGGAAAATGAACAGAGAATCACAAGGGAAAAACAGTCAGGTACAATATGAATTCTCTCTTGGTCCAGTGGCATGTTCGATTAAAAATGGTATACCCAATTCCAGATAACATTCTTTTTTGCTGCAATAAGAGCTACAAAATCCAGGGGTAACATTCTGAGGAGAGAAATAAGCACTGGAGAGGAACAATTTAAGCAAAGAAATATTTTGCTTTAGTGGTTTTAAATGTTTTTTAATCAGTTTATATGCTCAGTGCAACTAAACTAATAATGATAAACCAAAATCAAACTCACTGCCTTCAAGTTGGTTCCGACTCATATTGACACCTCCTTGGGTTTCTGAGGCAGTATCTCTACAGAAGTAGATTGCCCAGTCTTCTTTCCGAAGAGTGGCTGCTGGGTTTGAAGCACCAACCTAATCAAATGCCTTAGGCACTACGCCACCAGAATTCCCATGTATATATGTTGTTGTTATGTGCCATTGAGTTGGACCTGACTCATAGCGACCCTCCTTGGGTTTCTGAGGCAGTATCACTACGGAAGTAGATTGCCCAACCTTCCATCCAAGGAGTGGCTGGTAGGTTTGAACTGCCAGTCGAGTGCCTTAGGCACTACATTACCAGAGCTCATTGTATACATGTAGATACGTTTATATTTGGATATATATTTACACATACATATTTATCCATACACATATATACATCTACACATGCACATGTAACCACACACTTTTTTGTTTGTATGTTTATGGTAGGAGCTCTGGTGGTGTAGTGCCTAAGGCATTTGACTGCCAACCAGAAGGCTGGTGGTTTAAACCCACCAGCCACTCCTCGGAAAGAAGATGGGGCAATCTACTTCTGTAGAGATACCGCCTCAGAAACCCAAGGAGTGGTCACTATGAGTCAGATCCAACTTGATGGCAGTGAATTTGTTTTTTTGGTTTTTGGTATTGTACAAGACTGCCTCTTGGTCTATGGAAAGATTCCTTATAATCACAATTAAGTGTTCTGGAATTTCTATTCCTCTCAATGTTATCCATAATTTGTTATGCATTTACATAGTCAATAAAACATAGGTAAATATATTTCTGGTACTCTGTGCTTTTAGCCAAGAGTGACCTGACATCAGCAATGATCTCCCTCATCCCACATTCTCTCTTGAATCCAGCTTAAATTTCTGGTAATTCCCTGTCAATGTGCTGCTGCAATGGTTTTTGAATTATTTTCGGTACAAATTTACTTGTGAGTGATATTAGTGATATTGTTTGATAACTTCCACATTCTGTTGCATCACCTTTCTTTGGTATGGGCCTAATTATGGATCTCTCCCAGTTGGTTGGCCAGTTAGCTATCTTCCAAATTTCTTGGAATAGACGAATGAGCTCTTTCAGCATTGCATCTGTTTTTTGAAATATCTTAATTGCTATTCCATCAATTCCTGCAGCCTTGTTGTTCACGAGTACCTTCAGTGTGGCTTGCTCTTCCTCCTTCAATACCATCATCCTTGATCATATACTACCTCCTGAAATAGTTGAACATTGACCAATTATTTTTATTACACTGACTTTGGATGTAATGGATTAAAAAAAGTATCTCTTCAGAAAATATGGACGGGGCTCTCGTCCTGCAAAGGGTTCACGGAAAATAGGCCATCTAACTCCTCTTACATATGGGACTAAATGCCTCTTCCTACCCATTCACTCTGGCAGGCCCAGAAGTAGAGTTAGAAGTAGGAAGAGAAGAAACTTTTACTAAATGACCTTTAAGGATGTGCTTGTGGGACAGTATAGACAGTAACCACCAAAAAGAAAAGGCACAAGCATTGTTCAGCTAATGAAATGAAATAGCTAGTTACTTCTGAACTTTCACCTCAAAATTACTAGCAGTGTTAAGACTGCTAAGATGAGGACTCTACTATCTGATCTGAGTGGGCTGAAAACACACTTACACAGTGTTGACAACTGAAAGTCATTGTTATTATTTAAACACTAAACAACAAGAATGGATTACATGTAGAAAGCAAACAGAACAACAGGAACAGATGTGAGGTGAAGTGGTTCCCTCCACTCCCACCCTCCCTTACCATAGTGGGGTCTAATGTCTAAAAGGAGACCCTTTCACCCTTCTCAAATTACCCATGCCCATTTCTGTGTCACTGGTGGACACACTGTGGATCAGGTATCAGCAGGTGTCTTTCTCTCTCTCTGTCTTTCTCTCTCAGCAGGTGTGTTGTCAGGTCAGGTTCAGCATAGCTGTGTTAGTTTGCTCTTGCTCTCTCGCTCTCACTCTCTCTGTGGCTTTTCTTGGCTGGCTCTAGCCCTCTGTGCTTATTGGTCCAGCCCTAAACCTGCAGCTTTAGGAAAACCCTGGGCCAGTATTTGGCTGGAATTATGATGGCAGCTCTCAAGGCAAAACTGCTTTACTGGCAACCCCTGTACAGTGCATGCCCAACTCCACTCCATAGGTTGATTCTGTCCACTGTAGTGGTCTGCCGATCTTGTGGTCCCTGCTACTGGAACCACTGCCAGCCTTTCCTTGCTGCTCAGCTTTGCTATGCTTGCCACCATATTTCTTGGTCTTCAGTGTTACCCACTCAGTGTTAAAAAGCTTGTCTTGTATTACAACTCTTCCAGGAGATTCCCAATGTAAATCCTCATGGATACACTCCTTTCATGACTCTTGTTTTTCAGGAAGCCCCATATGAGCCTACAATTCTAGAGTTTTTAATTAGTCAGTGGCCAGCCACCCAGACAATCCTGATAAAAGTCAGATTGCATGGGGCTCTCCCAGTCAATCTCTGTAAAAATGAACTATAGAGGGAGAGAGGGCAGCCAACCTGGGTAAAAAAACAAACCAAAAAACCAAACTCACTGCCGTTGAGTTGGATCTGATTCATAGCAAGCCCTCCTTGGGTTTCCGAGGCAGTATCACTACAGAAGTAGATTGCCCAACCTTCCTTCCAAGGAGTGGCTGGTGGATTTGAACCACCAGCCTTCTAGTTAGCAGTCAAATGCCTTAGAGATTATGCCACCAAAGCTCCCATCCTGGGCAAAGGTAGATGGTAAACTGACAAATCCTTTCAAGCTGCTTGTTGTTGTTAGATGCCATTGAGTAGGCTCCGATTGACAGCAGCCCCATGTACAACAGACTGAAACATTGCCAGGTCCTGTGCCAGCCTTACAATCCTTGCTATACCTGAGCCCATCGCTGCAACCATTGTGTCAATCCATCTCGTCAAGGACATTTCCTTTTTTTTTTTTTTTTTTTGCCCCTCTACTTTACCAAGCATGATATCCTTCTCCAGGAAATGGTCCCTTCTAACATCATGACCAAAGTAGGTCATCAGATGAAGTCTGGCCATTCTTGCTTCCAAGGAACATTCTGGCTGCATTTCATCTTAGACATATTTGTTCATTCTTTTGACAGTCCATGGTACTTTCAGTATTTTTTGGCAACATCACAATTCAAAAGCATCAACTCTTCTTCAGTGTTCATTGTCCAGCTCTCACATGGAAAAGAGGCAATTAAAAATACCATAGCTTGGGTTAGGTGCATCTTAGTCTTCAAAGAGAAATATTTGCTCTTCAGCACTTTAAACAGGTCTTTTGCAGCAGATTTATCCAATACAATATGTTGTCTGATGTCTTGACTGGGGATTTCATTGGCATTGATTGTGGAACCAAGTAATATGAAATCCCTGACAACTTCAATCTTTTCTCCATTTATCGTGTTGCTGCTTATTGGTCGAGTTGTGAGGATTTTCATTTTCTTCATGTTGAGATGTAATCCATACTGCAGACTAGTATTTGGTCTTTATCAGTAAGTGCTTCAAGTCATCCTCACTTTCAGCAAGCAAAGTTGTATCGTCAGCATATTGCAGATTGGTAATGAGTCTTCCTCCAATCCTGATGCCATGCTCTTCTACATATAGTCCAGCTTCTGGGATTATTTGCTCAGCGTACAGATTGAATAAGCATCAGGAAAGGATACAACCCTAACACAATCCCTTCCTGACTAAAACCATGTAGTATCCCCTTGTTCTGTTTGAACAACAGCCTCATGGTCTATGAAAATGTTCCTCATGAGGACAATTAAGTGTTCAGGAATTCATATTCATATTCTTCTCAAGGTTGTCCATAATTTGTTATGATCCACACAATCGAATGCTTTTGCATAGCCAATGAAACACAAGTAAAAATCTTTCTGATATTCTTTGCTTTTCAGTTTATCTGACATAAGCAATGACATCCCTTGTTCCATGTCCACTTCTGAATCCAGCTTGAATTTCTGGAAGTTTTCTGTCAATATACTGCTGCAAATGTTTTTGAATTATCTTCAGCAATATTTTACATTTT
>NW_006921914.1:800452-801746 GCF_000298275.1 Orycteropus afer afer
ATGAACATGGTACATGACTCTGTGTATTCCTTCCATCTTCTTTTGATGCTTCCTGCGTCATTCAATATTTTGCCCATAGAATATTTCAATATTTAAACTTGAGGCTTAAATTTTTCTTCAGTTCTTTCAGCTTGAGAAGTGCCAAACATGTTCTTCCCTTTTGGTTTTCCAACTCCAGGTCTTTGCACATTTCATTATAATAATTGACTTTGTCTTCTCAAGCTGCTCTTTGAAATTTTCTGTTTAGTTCCTTTTTCTTGTCATTTCTTCCATTTGCCTCAGCTACTCTCCATTAAAGGACAAGTTTCAGAGGCTATTCTGACATCCATTTTGGCCTTTTCTTCCTTTCCTGTCTTTTTAATAACCTTTTGCTTTCTTCATGGATGATTTTCTTGATGTCATCTCACAATTCTTCTGGTTTTTGGTCATTGATGTTCAATGCATCAAGTTTATTCTTTAGATGGTCTCTAAATTCAGAAGGGATATAACTAAGGTCATATTTTGGCTCTTGGGGACTTGTTTTAACTGTCTTCAGCTCAACATGAATTTTCATTGAGCAATTGGTGGTCTGTTCCACAGTCAGCTCCTGGCCTTGTTTTGGCTGAAGATACTGAGCTTCTCCATCATGTCTTTGCACAGATGTAGTTGATCTGATTCCTGTGTACTCCATCTGGTGAAGTCCATGTGTATAGCTGCTGTTTATGTTGTTGAAAAAAAAGTGTTTTTAATGAATAATTCATTGTTATTGAAAAATTCTATGATGCAATCTCTAGTGTTATTTTTATCACCAAGGCCATATTTTCCAACTACCAGTGATTCCTCTTTGTTTCCAAATTTTACATTCCAATCACCAATGATAATCAACACATCTTAACTGCATGTTCTCTCAATTTCAGAATGCAGAAGTTGATAAAATATTTTTCAGTTTCCTCTTCTTTGTCTTTGGTGTTTGGTAGTAAATTTGAATAATAGTAGTGTTAAATGGTCTTCCTTGTAAGCAGATGGATATTATGCTATCACTGACAGTACTTCAGGATAGATCTTGACACATTCTTTGTGACATTGAATGCCACACCATTCTTCTTTAATCAATCATTCCCAGCACAGTAGATCATATGGTTGTTTGATTCAAAATGACCACAATCAGTCCATTTCAGCTCACTAATGCCTAGGATAAGGAGCTCTGATGGCATTGTGCCAAAACATTTGACTGCTAACCAGAAGTTTGGTGGTTCATACCCACCAGCCACTCTGAAGAAGGAAGACTGGGCAATTGACTGTCATAAAGATTTAC
>NW_006921914.1:801913-802979 GCF_000298275.1 Orycteropus afer afer
CATGCCACATCAGTAAATGGAGGTTCCAAAAGCTTTACTCCATCCACAATATCAAAGTAGGCTCTACTCTGAGGAGGCAGTTCTTCCCAAGTCATATTGTGAGTGCCTTCTGACCTGAGGGGCTCATCTTTTGGCATTATATCAGACAATGTTTCAGGGCTATTTATAAAGTTTTTCAGTAATATATCAGACAATGTTTCACTGCTATTCATAAAGTTTTCACTGACCAATTCTTTGAGAAGTGGATGGCCCCTTCCTTCTTCCAAGTCTTCCTTAGTCTGGATGCTCTGCTGAAACCTGTCCACCATAGGTGACTTTGCTGGTATTTGATATACCAGTGGCATAGCCTCCAGCCTTACAGTAACACACAAGCCACCACAGTACAACAAACTGACAGATTAGTGGTGGTCATACTGCTTATTGTATACAAATCAACCCATCACTTGCATGCCACTAAGTGTATAGCAAGCTGACTAATTCTTTAGCAGATTGTGACCTGACCAAGCATTTTGGGAGAATTGCAGACTCGGGGCCAGAAATGCCATGTAAAAGAAAACTCACTGCTCCATGGTTTCTAATATATTTTCTGGCCATCAATGAATTAAAAAGTAAATTTTATTATACTAAATTACTCTTCATCAGGAAATGCATGGAATAATTTTCTCTTTATAAACCAATGCTCCTTAGGTAAGGAGCAGGAAGTTGCATAAAAAAATGCTATCTGTACTTCTTGCTAGGCTTTTTACTACTGAATCCCCATTTCTTACTAATTCCTTAGTATTTATTGTATTCCTTAAAATCATTTCTTTTTTTTATCCTCAGAATTGGACTTCTACTCTGAGGAGTGGGAGTATATGTAATAGTACAGATTGGAAGCATGAAGGAAATGTTTTGCTAGTAATAAAAGAGTAAAAGCAACTTTTTCACTACATGTATATTGTTCGTTATGCTTATATGCATGTGGGTCAGGAACTGTTTTCCTTTCTTTTCTTTTCTTTTTAAATTGTGATTTGGGTGAAGATTTACAGAGCAAATTCACTTTCCATACAGCAGTTCACATATACTT
>NW_006921914.1:803267-807973 GCF_000298275.1 Orycteropus afer afer
TTCCAGACCTGAAGGGCAGCTAGGGGCCATAGTCTCAGTGGTTTGACCAGGTTCTATCGGACCAGCAAACCTGGTCCTCACCTTTTTTTTATCTCCAAATGATTTTGAGTTTTGAGGAACTATTTTCTAAGTCACACTAATGACTTATTTATTTTATTTAAACTTTGCAGAATGATTTCAGAACTCAAAAAGTATTGAATACAATCTTCAAGTATTACTCTGGCTTTTCTCCCAATTGCTGTGATAAAGAACTAGTGGAAATCATCCAAATTGAGACACAAATCTTAGGAATCATAAAAATTACTCCAGCAGGAACACAGGAGGTAGTCCATAGCAGGCTCAGTTGCAGCACTGGGGTATTTTCAACAAAAGTAATTACAATTGTAGGAACCTAAAATTATTAAGGGGAGAGGGAGAGATTTCAGGCCTTTGGGAAAGGTCAGGCTGAATGTTGTGGCTTCTGAATATGTCTATTTCATTTAACACCTATACCTTGAAAACTTTAATATCAATATTTCCACCTCAAAATTTTCCTTGAGCTGAGAGTGAACAGACCTAAATAAATAGTAAACATTTATGCTTGGATATTCCAAAGAACACAAAAATTCCCAAATATTATCTTCCTCCTGTGTTCTGTATACCAAGTCATCAGTATCCCCTGCTCAATCTAGAAGCCTGATATCATTGCCTCCTAGTCATCATAACCCAAACTGAGTAATGCTGACTACATTTCCAAATTAAACAAATAAGAAAAACCTCTGCTTCTAAATCCATATTTCTGCCCCCGGGAAACATTGCCACCATCTACAAAGTGAGAACCTGGAAGTGATCAAAGATTTCTTCCTCTTCCTACTTCCAACCTTCATCACACACACACACACACACACACACACACACCACTAAAACCTGAGAATTCCATTCTCTGTAATTCTCCATAACAGGTAAGGGGAGAGCCCCAGGCAAGAAGTGGGAGCTGGGCCCATGGCTGGCACAGGTAAGGGGAGAGCTGTAGGCAGGAAGAGAGAGCTGACAAATGGTTGGAACAGGTAGGGGGAAGGCTAGGAATTGAGTGGAGTGGTTTGTAACAACTAAGGGAGACAAACTTGTCTGTTAGTTTGTCATACTGTGGTGGCTTGTGTGTTGCTGTGAGGCTGAAAGTTGTGCCACCAGTGTTTCAAATGACAGCAGGGTTCCCCACGTTGGATGGGTTTCAGCAGAGCTTCCAGACTGAGACAGACTCAGAAGAAGGAAGAGGCAATCCACTTCTTAAAGAATGGGTCCAGTGAAAACCTGATGAATAGCAGTGAAACACGGTCTGATATAATACTGGAAAATTTTAGGAATAGCCCTAAAACATTGTTCAGTGTAGTCCTGGAAGATGAGCCCCTCAGGTGGAAAGCACTCAAAATACAACTGGGAAAGAGCTGCCTCATCAGAGTAGAACCAACCTTAATGATATAGATAATGTAGAGCTTTCAGGACCTCCATTTGCTAATGTGACATGACTCAAAATGAGAAGAAACAGCTGCAAACATCCATTAATAATCTGAACATGGAATGTTCCAAGTATGAATCTAGGAAAATTGGAAGTTGTAAAAAAATGAAATGGAACACATAAAAATTGGTATCCTAGGCATTAGTGAGCTGAAATGGACTGGTTTTGGCCATTTGAATCCAACAACCATATGATCTACTATGCCATGAATGACACATTGAAGAGGGATGGCATGGCATTCATCATCATAAAGAAGGTTTCAAGATCTATTCTGAAGTACAATGTTGTCAGTGGTAGGATAATATCCACATGCCTACAAGGAAGGCCAGTTAATACTACTAATATTCAAATATGTGCACCAACCACCAAAGCCAAAGAAGAGGAAATTGAAGAGTTTTACCAACTTCTGCAGTCTGAGATTGACCAAACACACAATTAAGATGTGTTGGTTATCACTAGTGATTGGAATGCAAAAGTTAGAAACAAAGAAGAATTTCTGTCAGTTGGAAAATATGGCCTTAGTGATAGAAATGATGCTGGAGTTCCCATGATAGAATTTTGCAAGACCAATTACTTATTCATTGCAAATATATTTTTTCAACAACACAAGTGGCAGCTATATGCATGGGCTTTGCCAGATGGAATACACAGCAATCAGATTAACTACATCTGTGGCAAGAGGCAATGGAAAAGTTCAATATCTTCAGCCAAAACAAGGCCAGGAGCTGATTGTGGAACAGACCATCAACTGCTCATACGCAAGTTCAACTTGAAGCTGAAGACAATTAAAACAAGTCCACGAGAGCCAAAATATGAATATATTGAATATATCCCTCCTGAATTTAGAGACCATCTAAAGAATAAACTGGATGCATTGGACACCAATTATCCAAAAGCAGAGGAATTGTGGGATGATATCAAGAACATCATACATTAAGAAAGCAAAAGATCATTATAAGAGAGGAAAGGAAGTAAAGACCAAAATGGATGTCAGAAGAGATTCTGAAACTTGCCCTTGAAAGAAGCAAATGGAAGAAATGACAAGATAAAAGAGCTGAACAGATTCAAAGTGCAGCTTGAGAAGACAAAGTCAAATATTATAATGAAATATGCAAAGACCTGGAGTTGGAAAGCCAAAAGGGAAGAACATCCTTGGCATTTCTCAAGCTGAAAGAACTGAAGAAAAAAATTAAGCCTCAAGTTTCAAAATTGAAAGATTCTATGGGAAATTTATTGAATGGTGCAGGAAACATCAAAACAAGATGGAAGGAGTACACAAAGTCACTGTATCAAAAAAAAATTGGTCAAGGTTCATCCACTTCAGGAGGTGGCGTATGATCAAGAACCAATGGTATTGAAGGAAGAAGGCAAAGCTGCACTGAAGGAATTGTAACTAACAAGGCTCTAGGAGTTGACAGTATAACCATTGAGATGTTTCAACAAATGGATACTACATTGGAGGCACTCACTCAGCTATGCCAAGAGATTGGGAAGACAACTACCCACCCAACTGACTGGAAGAGATCCATAACTGTATTCATTTTGAAGAAAGGTGATCCCACAGAATGTAGAAATTATCAAGCAATATCGTTAATATCACATGCAAGTAAAATCTTACTGAAGATAATTCAAAAAAGGTTGCAGCAGTATATTGACAGAGAACTTCCAGAAATACAAGCTGGATTCAAAAGAGGATGTGAAATGAAGGATATCACTGCTGATGTTAGATGGGTCTTGGCTGAAAACAAAGAATACCAGAAAGATGTTTACTTTTGTTTTATTGTGCATGCAAATGCGTTCAATTGTGTGGATCATAACAAAATGTGGATAACATTGAGAAGAATGAGAATTCCAGAACACTTAATTGTACTCATGTGGAACCTGTGCATAGACCATGAGGCAGTAGTTCAAACAGAACAAGGGACACTGCATGGTTTAAAATCAAGAAAGGAATGTGTCAGGGTTGTATCCTTTCACCATACTTGTTCAATCTGTATGCTGAGCATATAATCCAAGAAACTGGACTATATGGAGAAGAACATGGCATCAGGATTGGAGGAAGACTCATTAACAACCTATGATACAGTGATGACACAACTTTACTTGCTGAAAGTGAGGATGACTTGAAACACTTACTGATGAAGGTTGAAGACAACAGTTTGCAGTATGGATTATACCTCAATACAAAAACAAAAATCCTCACAACTGGACCAATAAGCAGCATCATGACAAATGGAGAAAAGTTTGGAGTTGTCAAAGATTTCATATTACTTGGTTCTACAATCAACACCAATAGAAACAGCAGTTAAGATATCAGACGTCGTATAACATTGGGCAAATCTGTTGCAAAAGACCTCTTTCTAGTGCTGAAGAGCATAGATATCTCCTTGAAGATTAAGGTGAGCCTGGCACAAGCCATTACATTTTCAATCCCCTCATATGCATGTGAGAGGTGGACAGTGACTAAGGAAGACTGAAGAAGAGTCCATGGTTTTGATTTGTTGTGTTGGAATAGAATGCTGAAATTACCATGGACTGCTAAAAGAACTAACAAATCTGTCCTGGAAGAAGTGCAGCTGGAATGCTCCTTGGAAGTGAGAATGGCCAGACTTTGTCTCACCTACTTTGTTCATGTTGTAGAATGGACCATTCGCTGCAGAAGGATGTCATGCTTGGTAAAGTGGAGGATCAACGAAAGAGAGGAAGGCCCTCAGTGAGATGGATTGACACAGTGGTTGCAATGATGCTCTCAGGCATAGCAAGGATTGTGGGGCTGGCACAGGACCGGACAGTTTTTTGTTCTGCAGCACATAGGGTCACCGTGAGTTGGAGACAACTCCACAGCACCTAACAACAACAAATTCTCTGAAATCCTTCTCTATCTTATTCTCATGGCTGTTACTCTAGTAGACTGGACCATCAACGGCCCTCACTTAGATTGTAGCATCAGCACACTATCTCATCTTCCTAATATGAGACCCCTATATTTGACCACTTACATCAAAAATATGTTTCTACATAAAATGTTATAGCTTTCACTTCATAATGAGATTAAAACAAGGATGAAGTTTATTGTATTAGGGGGAGGAAATTGTGAAGTACTCTCCAGCTTTGTTATACCTTTTGGAGTATGTTGTTGTTATGTGCCGTCGAGTCGGCCCCGACTCATAGCGACCCCTCCTTGGGTTTCCAAGGCAGTATCACTACGGAA
>NW_006921914.1:808903-810677 GCF_000298275.1 Orycteropus afer afer
ACTAATTTATGGTGAATATCAACAAATGTACATCAACATAATTTATATTATCACCATCTGATAGAAATGATTTAGACTTCAAAAAAAAAACACCTCATTTTCTCTATATTAAGCAGTCAACATACTTGTACATATATATTTTTAACAGCTATGTGAGATTTTTTCTAAAGTAATATTCCTAGAAGTAATGTATGCACAATGTTAAGGATTTTGATATATATTGCCACCATTTCTTCCAGAATTGTGGCCCCAATTACACTCCCAGAATTAATTCATGAAGTTCACCATGCTCTTGTCAACGCGGGGTATTAGCATTTTTCTTATGACAGTTTGGAGGCGGGACGTGATATCTTGTTTTAATTGTATTCTTTTGATAATTATTGAGGTCCTACTTTTATTCTTCTTAAATTTTGTATTACATTTTGACATATATATGATTTTTATGCAGTCAAATCTATCACTCTTTTCCTTTATGACTTCTATATTTCTTATATGTTTAGAAAGACTTTCCCAAACACAGAAATTTTACAAATATTCACCTGTATTTTCTTACAGTTTGAATTCATTTTTTTTACATTCTAATATTGTATCCCTCTGCAATGTTTAGATAAGGTATGATATAGAGATCTGTTCCAGAAGTAATAGTAATCACCAAACATATGACTAGTTCTTTTGGTCTGTCAGAAAGAATAAAAGAATCACTCACACATTCCTTCTATTTCTACCCCTGCTGCAATGGCCGAGGAGGCCAAAAGCTCCAGAGTTATAGCTCCAAGTATAAGATATCAGTGCCTCTGTCAGGATGAGTCCTTTAGTGACTATGTGGAAGAGACACCCCACCAATCATCAATGGACATGTAGTTTAAGTGAGAAATAAATCTTGGATTGCTAAGCCACTGGGATTTCAGTGTTCGTTGTTAGTTACTGTTTCATTGGCTTTGACTCATAGTGACATTTTGCATAGCAAAACAAAGTGTTGCCTGGTCCTGTACCTCTTCGCAGTCATTAGCATGGAGTCCATTGTTGCAGCCACTGCATAATTCAAGTGTCTTTCAACCCAGAGGGCTCATCTTCCAGAACTGTATCAGAAAATATTCTTTTGTGATACACTTTTCAAAGTAGATCACCAAACCATCCTTCCTAGTCTGTCTCTGTCTGGAAGCTCTGGTGAAACCTACCTAATGTGGGTGACCCTACCTACGTGTATTTGAAATACTGTAGCATAGCTTCCAACATTCAGGGCAACATGCAAGCCACCACAGTATGAAAAACTGACAGACAGGTGGTGGGGTTGATTGCAACTGCAGCAAAATACAGCCCAGTAGTTGTTCAATTTTAGGATGTGTCAAAATCATCTGGAGGACTTGTTAAAACACAGATTGCTAGACCTCATCCCCAGAGTTTCTAGTTCAGTAGGTTTGGGGGTGAAGCCTAAAAATTCTCATTTCTAAGATCACTGAAAATGCTGAGGCTGCTGATCCATGGATATATCCCTTGAGGACCACTGATCTAGCTCACCAATATAAGAGCTACATTTATTCTAATATTTCTAAATAGTAATTCACTCCAAAATATTTTTTCCTTTCCACTGTGCTATTAGATTTGTTGTTGGTGTCCTTGTTAGGTGCTATCAATTTGGTTCAGACTCATAGTGACCCTATGTACAACAGAACAAAAAACTGCATGGTCCTGCACCATCCTCACCATCCTTGCTATGTTTGAGCCTATTATTACAGCCAATGTGTCACTTCATCATGTTGAGAGACTTCCTGGT
>NW_006921914.1:811549-812741 GCF_000298275.1 Orycteropus afer afer
TTTATGTTGAGATGTAATCCATACTGAAAGTTGTAGTGTTTGATCTTCATCACTAAGTGCATCAAGTCTTCTTTGTTTTCAGCTAGCAAGGTTGTGTCATCTATGTAATTTTGGTTCTTAATGAATCTTCCTCCAAACCTAATGCCGCATTATTCTTCACACAATTCAGTTTCTGAGATTATTTGTTCAGCATACTAATTGTATAAGTATGGCAAAAGGATATAACCTGGATGCACACTTATCCTGATTTGAAACCACACAGAATCCCCTGGTTCTGTTTGAACAACTTCCTCCTGGTCTTTGTATAGGTTCTACAAGAGCATGATAAAATTTTCTGGAGTTCCCATTCATTGCAATGTTATCCATGGTTCGTTATGATCCACACAGTGGAATGCCTTTGTGTAGTCAATAAAACACAGGAAAACATCTTCCTGATATTCTCTGCTTTCAGCCAAGTTCTATCTGACACCAGCAATATACCCCTCATTCCATGTTCTCTTCTGAATCCAGCTTGAATTTCTGGCAGTTCCCTGTTGATGTACTGTTACCACAACTTTTTGAATTATTTTCAGCAAAAATTTTACTTGTGTGTGATATTAATGATATTATTTGATAATTTCTGCATTCTTTTGGGTCACCTTTCTTTGAAATGGCACAGCTATGGATCTTTTTCTAGTGGGTTGGCCAGGTAGCTGTCTTCCAAATTTCCTGGCATAGGTGACTGAATTCTTACAGCATTGCATTCGTTTGTTGAAACTTCTCAATTGGCATTCCATCATTTCCTGAAGCCTTGTTTTTCACCAACACCTTAGGTGCATCTTGGACTTGCCCCTTCAGTACCATCAGTTCTCAATCTTATGCTATCCCATTAAGAGGCTGAACATCAGTGAGTTCTTTTTTAGTAGAGTGACTCTGTGTTTTCCTTCCATCTTCTTTTGATGCTCCATGTGTCATTAAATATTTTGCCCATAGAATCCTTCAGTATTGCTGCTTTGAGGCTTGGTTCTTTTCTTCAGTTACTTCATTTTGAGAAATACCAAGCATGTTCTTCCTTTTGGTTTTCTAACTCTAGGACTTTGATATTTCATTATAATACTTCACTGTGTCTTCTCGACCCACTCTGAAATCTTCTGTTCAGCTCTTGTCTTCATTTCAACTTTTTATTTTATTTTACAGTTGCAATGTTTTATTT
>NW_006921914.1:814358-824335 GCF_000298275.1 Orycteropus afer afer
TTGCATAGTCAATAAAGCACAAGTAAACATCTTTCTGGTATTCTTTGCCTTGAGCCAAGATCCACCTGACAGCAGCTATGATATCCCTTGTTCCACATACTCTTCTGAATCCAGCTTGCACCTCTGGAAATTCTCTGTCAATATACTGCTGCAACTGTTTTTGAATTATTTTCAGTAAGATCTTGCTTGCATGCAATATTAATGATATTGTTCTATAATTTCCACATTCTGTGGGATCATCTTTCTTTGGAATGGGTACAAATATGGCTCTCTTCCAGTCAGTTGGCCAGGTAGCTGTATTCCAAATCTCTTGGCATAACCGAGTGAGTGCCTCCAGCGAGACCTCAGTTTGTTGAAACATCTCAATGGGTATTCCATCAATTCCTGGAGCCTTGTTCTTCACCAATTCCTTCATTGCACCTTGGCTTCCTCCTTCAATACCATTGGTTGTAGATCATATGCCATGTTCTGAAATGAATAGAGATCGACCAGTTCTTTTTGGTACAGTGACTCTATGTATTTTTTCCATCTTCTTTTGATGTTTCCTGCATCATTCAATATTTTGCCCATAGACTTTTTTAATATTGCAACTCAAGGCTTAATGTTTTTCCTCAGTTTTTTTCAGCTTGAGAAATATCGAGTATGTTCTTCCCTTTTGGTTTTCTAACTCCAAGTCTTTGCACATTTCATTATAGTAATTGGCATTGTCTGCTCAAACTGCACTTTGAAATTTTCTGTTCAGCTCTTTTGTCTTGCCATTTCTTCCCTTTGCTTGGGCAAGTTTCAGAGTCTCTTCTTTCATCCATTTTGGTCTTCTCTTCTCTTCTCGTCTTTTTAGTGACCTCTTGCTTTCTTCATGGATGATGTTCTTGATGTCATCCCACAATTCTGGTTTTTGGTCATTGGTGTTCAATACATCAACTCTATTCTTTAGATGATCTCTAAATTCAGGAGGGATATATTAAAGATCGTATTCTGGCTCTCGTGGACTTGTTTTAATTGTCTTTAACTTCAAGTTGTACTTGCATATGAGCAGTTGATGGTCTTTTCCACCATCAGCTCCTGGCCTCGTTTTGGCTGAAGATATTGAACTTTTCTATCGCCTCTTGCCACAGATGTAGTCAATCTGATTCCTGTTTGTTCCATCTGGTGAAGTCCACATGTACAGCCACCATTTGTATTGTTGAAAAAAGTTATTTGCAATTAATAAGTCATTGGTCTTGCAAAATTCTACCATGTGATTTCCAGCATTGTTTCTGTCACCAAGGCCAAATTTTATAACTACCAGTGATTCTTCTGTTTCCAACTTTTGCATTCCAGTCACCAGTGATAATTAACACCTCCTGATTGCATAGAATCAGGATGTGTGTACACACACACACACATGAGTATAGTCCCATTCTCCTTCCAGCTTGCATGTCTATCTACATATCTAGTCTTAGATTATTGATTATTGTTATTGTTATTAATGTTACTGCATGTTTTAATTACTTTATGCTGCTCTAATAGCTAATACTACAAATAGATGGATGGCTTTAACAAACCAGAGTTTATTCTCTTATAGTTTTGGAGGCTAGAAGTCCAAGTTCAAAGTGCCAGGCTCTAAGGGCTGTGTGAAAGCCCCTCGACCTTGGGCTCCAGCTCTGCCTTTTGCTCCCAGCCCACTGAAGCTGGAGGCTTTCTTCACTCAGGTAGCTGCTGGTTGCTTAGGCTGACAAATCCAAGATTGACAAGTAAAAAGGCAAAATCTCAATATTACCAAACCACATGGCAGGGCACTGATTCAAGTCCATTAAAAGTCCAAAGATTGGCCACCAACATGGCAGGCTACATGCAGTAGTCAAGCATGTGAAAAGTTTCTCCTTATATACTGGAAGCAGACCACATACCCAAAGCAGCTACTCAGCTGCTTACAGCAGATTCCACCATGGAATTGATTGCCAGTCTCATCATGAGGAATAACTACCACTAGCTGCCTAGCCACTCAAAACCAGGCCCAGCCAAGCTGACACATAACCTTAACTACTGCATTGCATGATTGTGTATGAATTAGTATTTTCCTCTGTTACCTTTAACTCTTGTACTCTTCCTAGTGTCTTCCTTCCTTGATAATTTTGTGCCGACTTCTCCCTTTTTTATATTGCCTTCCCCCTCATCCAAGTTAATATGTACCTACACTCTAGTTAGTGGTTTATCATCTTTCCCCATCACCCCCAGTACCCATCAAAGAATATTTCATTTTTTTTTGTGTGTAAATATTTTCTTGACTTTTTACAATAGTGGTACTATACAGTATTTGTCTTTTGATGATGGACCAATTTCACTCAATATAGTGTCCTCTAAGTTCATCCATGTTATGGGATATCTTGAAGATCCATCTTTGTTCTTCAATGTTGCATTGTATTTCATTGTCTGTATATACCATAATTTGTTTATCCATTCATCTGTTGATGGGCATTTAGGTTGTTTCCATCATTTTTGCTATTGTGAATAGTGCTGAGATGAATTAGTATGCATATCTCTATTTCAGTCATGACTCTTATTTCTGTAGGATATATACCTAGTAGTGAGATTGCTAAATCATACAGTATTTCTATTTCCAATTTTTTTTTTAAGGAAGTGCCATACCAGCCATACCATTTTCCACAATGGTTGTATCATTTTACTATCCCACCAGCAGAGTATGAGGGTTCCAGTCTCTCCACATCCTCCAGTATTTGTGGTTTTCTGTTTCTTTTGAACTTTGATATTAATGCTGGGGTAAGATGATATCTCATTGTTGTTTTGATAGTGCCTAAGGCACTTGACTGCTAACCAGAAGGCTGGCAGTTCAAACCCACCAGCCACTCCTCTGAAGGAAGATGGGGCAATCTACTTCCGTAGTGATACTGCCTCGGAAACCCAAGGAGGGGTCGCTATGAGTCGGGTCTGACTCAACGGCACAAAACAACAACAACAATGGCTAATGATTGTGAGCATTTCTTCATGTGTTTGGTAGCTGCCTAAATGTCTTCTTTGGTGAAGTTTCCATTCTTGTCATCTACCCATTTCTTAATTAGATCATTGTCTTCTTGTTGTTGAGGTATTAAAGTTTTCTACAAAATTTTTGAGATTAGTCCCTTGTCCAGTATGTCATTGTCTAAATATTTTTCCAGTCTGTGGGTTCCTTTTTACTCTTTTGCCAATATCTGTTGATGTGCAGTTCTTTTACATCATCATTTCTTCCTTTCACTTTAGCTACTTTATTTTCAAAAGTGAGTTTCAGAGTCTCTTCTGACATCCATTTTTTTTCTAGTCTTTTAAATGACCTTTTGCTTTCTTCACTTATGATGTCCTTGATATCATTAGTAATCAACAGGTCAAACTTATCCTTGAGATGGTCTCTCAATTCACATGAGATAGACTCAAAATCATACTTTGGCTATGGTGGACTTGTTCTAATTTCCTTGAGCTTTGACTTGAACTTGCATATGAGCAATTAATTGTCTGTTCCACAGTTGGCACCTGGCCTTGTTCTGACTGAAGATATTGAGTTTCTCCATTGACTCTTTCCACAAATGTTGTCAATTTGAGTCCTGTGTATTCAATCTGGCAAGGTCCATGTGTAGAGGTATCATTTATGTTGAAAAGCAATATTTCTAATAAATAGGTCATTGGTCTTGCAAAATTCTGTCATAAAAGCTATGGTGTCATTTTTATCACCAAAGTCATATTTTTGCAGCTACCAATCTTTCCTCTTTGTTTCCAACTTTTGCATTCCAATAGCCAGTAATTATCAGTGCATCTTGATTGCATGTTTGATCAATTTCAGGCTGCAAAAATTCTTAAAATCTTAAATTTCTTTATCTTTGGCATTAGTAGTTGCTGTGTAAATTTGAATAATAGTCATACTAAGTAGTCCTCCTTGGATTTGGATATGCACATGGATATTATCGTTGATAGCATTGTACTTCAGTATAGATCTTGAATATATATATTTTTAATTATCTTGGAATTGTCTTTTCAATTTATGTATCTTTATTATAAACTAAATTATGAATTTTGCCTGATTTCTATTATTACATTGATTTTCTCACAATGATGTGCTTACCTGTCCAAACACTTGTAGCACACAATTTTAATTATTATAATATATATTTTAATATCTAGTGTAATGTCTCTTTTTATTACTCTTATTCCAGAATAGGAGCTCTGGTGGTGTAGTGCCTAAGGCATTTGAATGCTAACTAGAAGGCTGGTGGTTCAAATCCACCAGCCACTCTTCAGAAGGAAGGTTGGGCAACCTACTTCTGTAGTGATACCACCTTGGAAAGCCAAGGACAGGTAGCTATAAGTTGGATCTGACTAGACGGCAGTGCATTGTGTTGCGTTGTATTGTTATTACAAATTGCCCAGCCTAATATTGCAAATATTTTTTTTCTTTCAGATAAGCTTCAGAATCATTTTGCTAAGATAAGAATTATTTAAAAAAAAAAAAACCTATTGAAAATTTTACTGGTGTTGTGTTAAATTTAAAGATTAATTTTGAGAAAATTACATTTTAAGTCACCCAAGTCAGGAACATGAGATTTCCCTCTCTTAAAATATGCTTAAGGAGCTCTTATATGCCTCTTATTAAAGTTTGCTCATTATCTACTTTACTATTGAAACATGCTCCTACCGACTCCAAGCTGACATAACAACACTTTCAGATCAGTCTGTCAAAGGAAGTCCCCAACATGAAAGTCAGCTATTTGAACACATTGACATTTTCCCATTTTAAGGGAATAAGGAACAAATCTTTAATCCCATACTCTAGGTTCTAGGTATACTCTTATGAGAAACCCAAGGAGGGGTCGCTATGAGTCGGGGCCGACTTGATGGCACATAACAACAACAATAACAATGTTATTGGGGACCTCAGGTGGCTTAGTGCCTAAGGCATTTGTCTACTAACCAGAAAGCTGGCTGTTCAAACCCACCAGCCGCTCATCAGAAGAAAGGATGAGCAATCCACTTCTCTATTGACACTGCCTCGGAAACCCAAGGAGGGGTAGCTATGAGTTGGATCCAACTCCATGGCAGTGAAGTTTTTTTATTACTATTATTTTATTTTAGTGTTATTGGAGTGCCTGAGTGGTGCTAGGCTGGGATGTTCAAGTAAAATCAGAAATTAGACACCTCAGAAGAAAGGTTTGGCAATCTGATTCTGAAAAATCAGCCATTGAAAACCTTACAAGGCACAAGTCTACTCTGACACAGCTGGGGTCTTCATTAGTTGGAATTGCCTCAGTGGCTACTGTTTTGTATTTATTTATTTATTTTAATGCTATTGTCAGTCAACGGATCTAATGGCAAAAGTGTTTTAAATTTAAAAAAATAGAGCTGAGTGGGAGGAAAAACATATAATAATTCTGAATTTAATAAACCATTTATCTGAGCAAATAAAATAATTTATTGAGGTAAAAAGGAGTACACTTCCAAATTATTCAGAATGTACTTAGCCTCCAGACTCTTGGGGTGTTCTTTAGTCTGTTTCACTGTTTCATCCTGCAAGCCTGAGTAAAGAGGTCAAATGTTGGATTTAGACAGCTTCAAATTACTTTAACACAAGTAAGGAAATGGAAGGGTGAGGTGTAAAATCAGTGTTTTCTCCTCTTCTTTTAGATTTACTTTATATTAGGAAAACACGGGGGGAGAAGTAACTAATGCAGTTCCTAATTATATTGAATAATGAAGCATACAATTCAGTAACCAATTAAATCCCAGGCAACTGTGAGATGGCTTATTTGTGAGAACTCTTGTAAAACTTAGTGCCCACATTATTTAGGGTAATGCTAATTTCTTTAACAGTTAAACCCTGAGAGCTCCAATGGCTTAACAAAGTGGTTTATTTCTCTTTGATGCTACAGTCAAGTGCAGTTTTTCTTGGTCAGCATTTAGCTGTTTTCCATGTTATGACCGAAGGACCTAGTTTCCTTTCTTTGCTTTTGTTAGGTGTCATTGAGTAGGTTCCAATTATAGTAACCTTATGCACAAAATAATGAAACATCACTCGGTCCTGCACCATCCTCACAATCATTGCTATGCTTGAGTCCATCGCTGCAACCACTGTGTCAATTCATAAAGGTTCATTTCTGGGGCCCTGGAATACTTTGCATTCTAGCTGGAAGATGGAGCAATTAGGTGCAGTGAAAGTGCTCCAGTTTTATCAAGATATACTATCCCTAAAATGACATACATCACTTCTGCCCACATTCCATTGAGGAAAACTAGTCATGCAGTCATAACTGAATGCAAGGAGAAATGTCATAATTTGAAGACATTAGATTTCTATATGGGAATGGAGAAGCAAACATACTTTGGTGAAATGTAAGCCATCTCTGTCACGGTGTTTTTAACCATGTTTTCAAAATGATGAAATATGAAATGTCTGTTTGGAGAAGGTAATTATGGTTAAGACATTTTGTCCCCATCTCCCTCTTCTTGCCTATGCCAAACTGTAATATTTATAACTGAAATTCACAGTTTGACATTTGATCATCCTGTTTTGTACACTAATTATTTCATGTGCAGATTTCTTTCTCCCCAAAGAAATTAGAAGTTCATCAAGAAGATAATATGTATCACAAAATAAATGATAAATATTACTAAATTTAATTGAACGCTGCTGAACTTCTGAAAACTCTAAGAGCTTCTCGTAATCCTCCACATCAATACTAAGCTTTTTAGTTCTTTGCTGCTTTTCTTGCAGTGATCCAGACAACTACCTCTCCCCTCATATTTGCCTAAATTAACTTAATCAACTCCCCAGAATACATTAAAAAACTAAAGGCTTTTCAAGGATAGCAATTTAAAAGAAATAAAATTACCAAAATGCATTAAATCAAGTCCTAGATTGTAAATTATACTAAAGTTATGTGGAAGAGGATCATATAGATATAGATAATTCATGGTTGAAAATAAAGCTAGATATTTCAGAAAATAATTGAACAAGAGCGAATAAGAGTATGAAATGGACTTTACGATTCCCAAGTACTTGTCTTAAAAGTGTATATGGCTCTGTGTTACTTGTATATGCCTTGAACACTGACCTTAAGAACTACCCAAAACCTGAATAATTAGTGTATGGTTTGTTGATTAAGAGTCTCAGCTCAGAAAAGTTATTTTTTCTCTCCAAGTCCAAGACTACGATTTGCCCAGTAATTGCAGGAAGCATTAGTTTATGTCTGTTATACTGGCATGGTTATTAATGTTTCTTTTCACTCTTAAAAAGTGTCCCACTTTACATAGTAAGTCATACGGCCATCCTACCCAAGTCCCTCAAATTCTTTTCCTGTTCTGAGTCTTAGGTAGATGATATCACCTTGGTTTGGTAGCTGCTGAAGCTTGCCTTCTGTTTTCACTATTATACCACACTGATGTTCTGCTAAGTGACTATATTTTCTTCCATTAACTGGTGACTGACTAAATGTGAAAAGTACTGCTGCTGGTAACACTCTCATCATAGCAGGGCTACTGACCACTCTGTCTCCGCATTCAGTGCTGTTGATTCCATTTCTCACCAGTGCAGTGGACCTTGAAGTTGAGAAAGTGTATTTCTCCAAACAGTAAGTACAATTAGGCTCTGGAAAAGTAGCTTATTCTTTTGAGTTCTGTGTTCTTGAAAAAAGGCTAAGTTAAACACTATTTGGGTGGGACACTCAGGGTTGCATGCAAAAAAAGCCTCTCTCTCCCAACTGTAAGCCCCTCACAATTGATTTTGTTCTTTTGTCAGCACTTTTAGAAATTGAGCATGATGTTTTACTCTCTATTTTTAGAAGTTTCAATCCTAATGTTCCAGAGAACTCAACTTTTAGTCTTCAAAATCTGCCCCAAAACATCTCTCAGGAGGCAGGAAACACACATTTGAACAGTACTTACTGATTGTGTCTTTGGATATTCCACTGTCTGTAAAATAGGAATGCATATTAGATCCCCAGCCTGAAGCAATGTCTTTTTGTAAATCCTTTATGATGACCAAAGTTTTTATTAAAAGATTTTTTGTGATTATTTAGATTATTTTCAGAATTAAGATTGTCTTCTGTATTTTTCAGTACCTTTTTGTTTTTTTCCCCCATTTTTTTCTTCTTTTCTTTTGTTTTGTTTTGAGATTCTGCTTGTTCTTATAACATGATAATATGATGTTAGAACAGGAATATTGGAATTTGAGTGTTATCTGAAACCCTAAAATATTAGATGCCACATTCCAAAATGAGATGAAAGATTACCATGTTGAATTTGCAAAGATGACTGAATACTGGTTTTAATACCCTAGCTGAATATTCCATTGTCAGGCTATGAAAAAAGTTTGAGTATTTGATATTTAAAAATTTGGACTTTAGGAGGAAATTTTTTGGTAAGAATTGTTGTTGTACTGTGAGTACTTCTTTCTCAAAGGGAGAGTAGTGAGGGGTGCTTTCCCATTCTCACAAGTTGAAGGAATGGGTCTTCAACAGAATCACAAGGAAAGTTTGAAATATATCCCCTGGAGCCTGTTGAATAGTGAATTGATGCATGGATCATGGCTGGATGGTTTAAAGGGCAACACTTGCTGACTGCTTGCTGTTAAAACAATGCAAAGAGAAATTGCTATACTTGAAGGATGCCAGCTTTCCCAGATTTTGTTGGTATAAATGATATATGAGTATATACTGACAATTATATGTATTTCACAGACAAGAAAGAACCAGTATAGGATTCCTTAGAACTTGGCCAAGAGATACTATGGCAGACATGTCCCAATACAGTAATGAACTGTCAAATTCCTAGTGCTGAGGAAGAAACTGTAAACAAAAAAACCCAGAAGTGATGCATTCACAAGCATCATAACTGCGAGTGCTGTATTTCCAGTGATAAAGTAGATTTTCAAGAAACTTAAAAAAGCATTCCAGGATAGAAAGAATCAAACTTAAACACCTATCAATCCCAGAATGTGTCTGCACCTTCTCATAACAATATAGTCAAGTAACGTCTTTCTTGTCCTTTTGCTCCTCTCCTTCTGCCTTTCTCTTACCCTAAAAAAGTAAAAGTAAATAAAATAAAATAAACACAGTTAACAAGGTAGAGAAGACAAAGGAAAATGCAAGACAAAAGAAATCATGTCCCCTTTCTTGTTCAAGTTAGCAAGCTTGGCAAAAGGCTCAACCTGGGAAAAGAGAGAAACTATGAATGAAATTTAAAGTTTTATTATTACATTGCTACAGGTTCAAACCTACCAGCTACTTTTTGGAAGGAGGGTTGGGCAATCTACTTCCATAGAAACCCTCAGAAACCCAAGGATGGGTCACTATGAGTGGGATCCAACTCGACGGCAGTGAGTGTGTGTAGACATATTGGAGTCCCTGGGCAATGCAAATTGTTCACATGCTTAGATACTAATCAAAAGGTTGAAGTTGAAGTCCACCCAGAAGTGCTTTGGAAGAAAGACCTGGTGATATACTTTTGAAAAGTTAGCCATTAAAAACTTTATGAAGAAATTATGTAAAAAAATCCCAGAGCCCAGAAGAAAACTTCTAGAGCTAATAGAGGAATTTAGAAAACTTGCAGCATACAAGGTCAACAAACAAAAAACAGTTGAGTTTTTATACAATCAAACCAAAACCTATAAAGTAGCAATGATAAATCTGAAAGGGAAATTAGGGAAAGGACTCCATTTACAGTAACATCTAAGAGAATAAAATACCTAGGAATAAATTTAACCAGGGAAGTGAAGGGTATATATAATGAGAAATATGAAGCAATGCTGGTAAAGATTAAAAAAAAACCTCACCATTGTTAAGTCAGATCCAACTCATAGTGACCCCTCCTTGGGTCTCTGAAGCAGTATCTCGATGGAAGTAGATTGCCCTATCTTCCTTCTGAGGATTGGCTGGTGGGTTTGAACCACCAGCCTTCTGGTTAGCAGTCAAATGCCTTAGGCACTGTGCCACCAGAGCCCCTAAAGACATAAAAACATA
>NW_006921914.1:824435-825458 GCF_000298275.1 Orycteropus afer afer
TTTCACTCAGCATAATGTCCTCCAAATTCATCTATGTTATGAGGTCATTCACTAATTCTTCATTATTTTTTCAATATTGTGTAGTATTCCATAGTGTGTATGTACCATAGTTTGGTTATCCATTCATCTGTTGATGGTCACCTAGGTTGTTTCCATCTCTTTGCTGTTGTAAATGGTGCTATGATGAACATGTGTGTGCATATATCTATTTGTGTCCTGGGTCTCACCTCTTTAGGATATATTACCAGTAATTGGATTGCTGAATCAAATGTATTTATTTCCAACTTCTTAAGGAAGCACCATGCAATTTTCCATAGTGGTTGTACCATTTTGCAGTCCCACCAGGAGTGTATGAGAGTTCCAATCACTCCACACCCTCTCCACTATTTGTTATTTTCTGTCCTGTTGAATTGTGCTATTATTGATGGAGTGAGGTAATATCTCATTGGTGTTTTAATTTGCCTCTCTCTAATGGAGCACTGGTAGTGTAGTGCCTAAGGCACTTGACTGTTAACCAGAAGGCAGGTGGTGCAAACCAACCAGCCACTCCTTGGAAGGAATGTTGGGCAATCTACTTCCATAGTGATAACACCTTGGAAACCCAAGGAGGGGTTGTAATGTGTCAAGTATGACTTGACACCACATAACAACAACAGCTAGTGATCATGAGCATTTCTTCATATGTTTGTTGGCTACTTGATTATATTCTTTAGTGAAGTGTCTGTTCATATCATCTCCCCATTTTTAAATTGGATTGTTGGTCTTTTTGATGACAAGATGTTGAAGTTTTCTATGAATTTTAGAAATAAGTTGCTTGTTGGATATGTCATTGCCAAATATTTTTTCCAATCTCTAAGTTTTCCGTTGTATCTCACTCCATCAATAATAGCACAGTTCAACATGACTTAGAGATGCCCAAAGAAGCAGGCCAGAAGAGCAGGAGAAATGGGATTAAAAGCCAGGAAGCCACACAGAGGAACAGTCAGCCAGGTGGGGGTGATATGAGAGGTCTCCAACAGCAGG
>NW_006921914.1:828880-833105 GCF_000298275.1 Orycteropus afer afer
AGTCTTGGGTCTTACATTTAGATCTTTGATTCATCCAGTGTTCATTGTTAGTATGAGGTATAGATTTTGTTTCATTTTTCTAGCAATGGATATTCAGGTTTGCCAGCACCATTTGTTGAAGAGACTGTCTCTTCCGAATTGAATGGGTTTCAGCCCTTTGTTAAAGACCAGCTGTCCATATATGGGTGGATCTATTTCTGAGTTCTCAATTCTGTTCCACTGGTCTATGTGTTTATCATTGTACCAATACCAGGTTGTTGTGACTACTGTGGTTGTATAATAGGTTTTGAGATCTGGGAGTGTGAGACCTTCTAGTTTGTTTTCCTTCAGTAAGTAGTGCTTGGCTTATCTGAGCTCACTTTCCTTTCCATATAAAATTAATGATTCATTTTTCCATATCCTTGAAGAATGTTGATGGAATTTGGATTGGGATTGCATTAAATGTAGAGATTGCTTTGGGTAGTATTGATATTTTCACAATGTTCAGTCTTCCTATCCATGAGTATGGGATATTTCTCCATTTTGGCAGGTCTCTTATAGGTTCTTTTAGTAGTGTTTTGTAGTTTTCTTTGCATAGGTCTTTTGTGTCCCTGGTAAGATGTATTCCTATGTATGTTATCTCTTAGGTTTGTTGTTGTTGTTAGGTGTCGTCGAGTTTTCTCCAACTCATAGTGACCCTCTGTACAACAGAACAAAACATTATCCAGTCCCGTGCCAGCTTCATGATCCTTGCTATACCTCAGCCCATCATTGTAGTCACTGTGTCAATCTATCTTGTTGAGGGCCTTCCTCTCCTTTGTTGACCCTCCACTTTACTAAGCATGTTATCCTTCTCAGGGAATGTTCTTGTCTTACAACATGACCAAAGTAGGTGAAACAAAATCTGGCCATTCTCTCTTCCAAGGAGAATTCCAGCTGCACTTCCTGCAGGAGAGATTTGTTAGTTCTTTTAGCAGTCCATGGAACTTTCAGCATTCTTTGCCAACACCACAACTCAAAAGCATTGACTGTTCTTCAGTCTTCCTTATTCATTGTCCAGCTCTCACACACATACAAGGCAATTGAAAATACTATGGCTTGTGTCAGGTGCACCTTAGTCCTCAAGGAGACAGCTTTGCTCTTCAGCACTTGACAGAGGTGTTTGGCAGCTGATTTGCCCAGTGCTGCACGTCATCTGATGTCCTGACTGCTGCTTCCATTGGTGTTGATTGTAGAATCAAGTAATATGAAGTCTTTGACAACTTCAATCTTTTCTCTATTTATCATGATGCTGCTTACTAGTCCAGTTGTGAGGATTTTTGTTTTCTTTATATTGAGGTGTAATTCATATATTCTTGGTAGCCATTGTAAATGGACAGAGGACTTAAGTAGCCACTTCACCCGAGAGGACATTCAAAGGGTCACCAAACTGATGAAAAGATGCTCATCATCATTAGCCGTCTGAGAGATGCTTTCCTTATTTCCTTTTCAGAGATCCAACTGATTTTTGTATGTTGACCTTGTATCTTGCCACTTTACTGAACCTTTCAATTAATTCCGGTAATTTTCTTGCTGACTCTTTCCTCAAGTTTTCTATGTATAGGATCATGTTATCTGCAAATAGCAATAGTTTTCCTTCTTCCTTGCTAATTTGGATGCCTTTTATTTCTCTAAAAACTATAAATTTCTTAGAAGAAAAAGCAGAGGCAATGCTGTCAAGCCTAGCTTTTAACAATGGATTATCTAATGTACTAACAAAAGCACAAACAGGAAAAGATAAATAAATAAATGGAACCTCAAAAAATTTTAAGTTTTTATCATCAAAATAATTTACAAAAAAATTGAAAAGACAAGTTACTGACTGAGAGAGTATCTTTGAAAAACATATATCTGACAAGACGCTAGTAACAAAAGTACATATAAAAAATTGACAGCTTACCAACAGAAAGACAAATAATCCAATCATTAAATGGACACAGGACTTAAGTAGCCATTTCACCAGAGCGAACATTCAAAGGGTCACCAAACAGCTGAAAAGATGCTCATCATCATTAGTCATCCGAGACATGCAAATTAAAACCACAGTGAGACAACATTTCACTCCCAGTAGGATGGCTTAGATTAAAAAAAAAACAAAAAACTGAAAATAACAAATTTTGGTGAGGATGTGGGGAAATCAGAACACTGGTGCATTGCTGGTGGGAATGCAAAACCGTAAAGCCATTGTTGAAAATAGTGTGGTGGTTCCTCAAGAAACTAAAAATAGAATAATAGTGTGACACAGAAATTCCACTCCTAGGTATTTACCCAAAAGATTTGAAACCAAAGACTCAAACACAGACTTATACAACAATGTTCATTGCAATACTATACATAGTAGCCAAGAGGTGGAAACAACCTAAATGCCCATCAACAGATGATTGGATAGACAAACTGTGGTATATACTTACAATGGAATACTAGTCAGCCAGTAGGAGAAATGAAGTCTTGATACATGCTACAATATGAATGGAGCTGGAAGGCATTATGCTGAATGAAATAAATCCATCACAAAATGACAAGTATTATATGATCTCACTTATATAAAAAGACAAGAAAAGGCAAATGTATAGAGAACAAAATTAATTAGTGGTTACCAGGGGTGACAGGGAGGGGAAAAGTCGTGATTAGTGGTGATGAAAATATTGCCTTAAGGGTAGGGTTGCACAGTCAAGTATTGTCATTGCTATCAATAAGTTGTACACCTGTAAAAGGTTGAATTGACAAAAGTTGTGTGATAAATATATTTGTAATAACAACAGAGAAAAAGAGTAGCTGTTGAGGCTGCTTACATACAATCAAAACCATCATGGGATTTAGTTTCTTGGTTTGGAGGTTTAACGTCATGGTTTCATGGGACATCCCAATAAGTTGAATTAATAACATGTTTAGTGCTTTGGTTTTACCTCCTTGTTCGTTAGTTTGTTGAGTAGTGCTTGGGGCTTTAAAAGCTGGCAAGTATCCATCCAAGGCAAAACAGTTGGTCTCTATTTGCCTGAAGCAAATAGAGGAAAGAGAATCAGAGGAACAGGAGGAGGATATAGAATGTCTGGCTAATTGCTTCCACAAACAACTGCCTCCTTTGCTATAAGACCAGAAGAACTGGATAATGCCTGGCTAGCATTACTGAATATTTTGATCCAAGATTTTACAGAAGAATAGTGATCAAAAGGGGGGAAATATAGAACATGGACTCCAGACCTCCTGGAGGTATAAAAGTGGGATGGACTTCTTAAACTACTGCCTTGAGATAATCTTTTAACCATAAACCAAAAATATCCCCTGACGTCTTTTGGGTTTAAGAGAAAAACCGTAGTTTAGCTTAGCTAGTGAAAAATGTCTGCCTAGAGCATTGTGCTCTTTTAGGAACTATTTTTTGGGGATCAAATTGACAACAGCAACTTGAAAGATTAATAGGTGTCTGAGGGGGCAGTGAAGTATGGTTAATGGGAAAGGAAAAACTCAGAAAAGAAGGGTGAAAATGTTTGCGCAACATGAAGAATGTAATCAATGTCACTGAATTACACATGTAGAAATGTAAATGGTGTATTTTTTGCTGTGTATGTTTTCAATAACAACAAAATAAATTGTAAAACATTTTAAAAAATCTTATGAAGCACGACTCTACTCTGATACACATGAGTCAGAATAGACTCCATGGCAACAGGCTTAAAGACATATCAATTACTGAAATAAGACTCATTATTTTAAAGTGACCAGAAAAGTTGTAGAACTTTCACTGATTTTCATCCAGAAGGAAAGACTTCACCTTGCAGAATAAATTTAAAGATAGCATAAGAAATGAAAAAAAAAAAAGCTGCTTTTTTTTATTATATCCCACAAGTCATGTTTCATAAATGCAAGCCATATGGTAATTGTCCCCAGGTTGAATATTTTGCATCTTACTCATTCTGGAATGAAATGAAATCTACTTAGATCTATAATTTTCTCACAGATAATGTATGTGGATTTCCCTTCATCCTGTTCCTTATCTATTTGTCAGTTGGACAAATATCCTTCTCAACTCTTCTATACAAACTGTTAGGAAGTGGTAGTTAAGAGTGACTTGGGAGGCGGGGCAAGATGGTGGACTAGGCAGAAGGATTGCACAGACCCTCTTCAACAAAGAAAAGGGAAACCAATTAATACAGACACAGAAGATAATCTTGGACCCCTGAGCCTTGAAGGAAAGGATGCAGATTTGGAC
>NW_006921914.1:848983-853449 GCF_000298275.1 Orycteropus afer afer
ATTTTGGTCAATGACATGAGACAAGGTATATGTGAACTGCTGTATGAAAAGTGAATTTACTCTGTAAATCTTCACCCAAATTCTAATAAAAAAAAAAAAAAAAAGAAGAGTGACTTGGTTCAAACCCATCAGCCACTCCTCAGAAGGAAGGTTGGGCAATCTACTTCAGTAGTGATACCACCTCGGAAACTCAAGGAGGGATCTCTATGAGTCGAAATTGACTCGATGGCAGTGAGCTAGGTTTTTGGTTTTGGTTTTGATTTTGGTTTGCAATAAGAAAAACTAAGGTTTATACCCTGACTCTTATCACTTGCTGTGTGACTTGGGGAAGCTATTTCTCTTTCTTCATCTGTAAAGTTGATAATATCATTGTTTTACTTATAGGATTGTGAGAATGAAGTGAAGTGACCCATGGAGTTGGATGTATGAGATGCAGGTAGTATTATATACTGAACACAGATTGCTGTGCATAGTTCCTAGCCCAATTCCAAGTGTTTAATCATGAAATTCTAATCATGAAGATGGCACAGGACCAGCTAACATTTCGTTCGGTTATATATATAAAGTTCCCATGAGTTGGATCCAATTCAACAGCAACTAACAAAACAACAACAAATTAAGTGGCTTAATGGGTTTTTAACTTTTTTTCCTTTTTTTTTCGCATAGACTCTACTGGACTGAGAATGGATCTCTGGTGGTGTAGTGGATAAGGCATTTGGCTGCTAACCACAAGGTCAGTGTTTCAAACCCACCAGCTAGCTGCTCCATGGAAGGAAGATGAGTCAATATACTTCCTTAAAGACACACAGCCTTGGAAACCCAGTGGGGTTGGCTATGAGTTACAATCAACTCAGTGGCAGTGGGTTTGGGTTTTATTGGATTGAGAGGAAATCCTCTATTTTTCCCACAACTTCGTATTCTGACATTGTTACTATACTTTTGAAAACCACTATACAAGTACACATTGGTAAAATCATCCTCTATAAGTCAACTCTCATTAATAAATTTTGCTTTGAAGTACCACATTAGTTTATAGAGTTTAACTTTGTAATAATATGTGATGTTAGGCACAGAGTGCCTCAAGCTTGCTTTGTTCCTTCTGTGTTACTCTCATCTAACTAATAAGTATAGGTTCTGTAAAGTCAAGAACTGTGATTTATCTTCTGTATACTCTCATGGTACAAAAATAGTTCTTAATGGTGAAGAAAAAATATGGACTTTGCCTTTAAGAAAATAATTTGTAAACATATAGATGTGTGTCTCTATGTACTATTTATAATGCAGATGTTCCATGGAATTTTCTGGTTACTTAGAGAGAGGCTGAAAAAAATATTTTTTAAAATTCTTTGTTTTTTCCAAGAAAAAGTAAAGCCTGGAGTTTGGTAAAGATTAGCAGGCACCTAGAATAGTCAGAAGCGAATCAAAGACAAGGCAATCTATATTGATAAAATTATATTTTCTTCTTTCTTACCAAACTCTGTAATTGTAGCATATTTATCACTCTAATGACCACTTGACCTCCCATTAAGTCTAATTGTTAGCAAGAAATCACTTCTGTTACCAATTTATTGATCCTTCCATCTGGTGTTTCTAGAATGGCATAACCCCCAAGTAATAATGCAATTACAGATGAGAGCAACAGCTCCTGTAACCAGGAAAGCATTTGGAAAAGTTGTGAGGTTGTTTTGAGGCTTCATTTCACTCTGAATGCAACGCATACACACACACACACACACACTCACACACACACTCACATAATAGTACCCGATACCATTATTCTGCCCCCTCCGTTGTCTACTCTTAGGCCCCTCCAAAAAAGTGATCCACCCAGTCCTGTTGATCCTCACTCCCCTCCAGAACTTATCTGTCCTTCAAACCAAGTTAAAACTTGCCTGTCATGGCTAACTATACTCCCTAACTAAGTTCCTTGAGGACTGAGTCTGTCTTTTTATTATTCTCCCATACAGCAACAAGCCATGCATCTTATCATGTTGAGGCTTCAACATTCTATTAACTAATAAACTAATAAAACTAGAAGAAAGTTACTACTTTGTCATAGCTCACAGAACCCATATATCACTTGAATTTAAGAAAATATATATCAGTAAAGGAACTTCAACAGAAGATATACAAAAGCAAATAATCAAAACTTCATCAGATACCTTGACAAGGAAAACTATTTGGATTATAGGAGCATTTAATATCCTTTAAATTACACCAAGCAATCAAACACCTTTACACTGGGTGAATTTTCAATTCTGCAGATGGAATGGGAATTATTTTTATATTGGTGCTGTTAAAATTATGAATTGTTCTTTAAACTCCAAAAGCTGTGGGAAATTGGCAAAATTACAATGGAAACTCCTATACAAACACCTTTATTGGATAAAACAAGATGGTAGTCTTCTGAGGCTACTGCTGATTTGTATTGTTTTATATTGATTCCTTTGCTTTCAAAGAAACTAACTATGTAGGGTCAAAAATCATTTCAAAAACTGGTACAATATTACACATAGAATTATTGGAGCTGTAGGAAGTCAAAGCCTTTATTTTTTCATGAGTACAGAAATCTCCATGCAAAAGACATTTGTGTTCTTCATAAAAGTTTCTTTCCTGTAATCCATATAACCCCAGAAGAAAAGAGGTTTGTTGAAAATATGATCACCAAGACATTTGCTTTAAAAAATGAAAATGCATGCCCTAAGTACTGTAAGGGAAGCAGAATCAAAATCCTCAAAGGTTGAATTCAAGGGTACTTGCATTTTATTTTAAAAAGTATCTGCCTACATCTGAGTGAACTTGTGGTAGTTGAAGTTGTATGTCAATTTGACTAGGCCGTGATTTTCAATGGTGTGGGAGTAGCTGGATGTAGTAGTTATTCCCTAAGATGAGAGTGGATGTGGTATTATCAACTCTATGGGGAATCTGCTATGAGATGTTAGTCAGTGAAGGGGAGTTGCCTGGAGTGTGGCCTGCTTCCAGTATGTATGGAAGAGCTTTGGAAAAGGTCCCTAGCTTTTTAGCATATTTGGATCCTGCATTTGGCTGAGTCTTTATCTCCAGTTTCTGGATTTGAACCAGTGGCTTGCCATGTTGCTTGCCAATCTTGAGACAGTTTCTGGACTTGAACCAGTGGTCTGCCATGTTGCCTACTGATCTTGGGATTGTGCCATTTTCCTGTCAATCATGGGTTCATCATCCTCAGCAGCAGCTGCATGAGTCAAAACAAGTTCTAGCTTGCTCCAGTGAACCTGAACCAATAGGCAGGTCTGAAGCCCAAAGTCAAAGGGCCTTCACCCAGTCCCTAGAGCCAGAATTCTGAATTCAGACTTCTACTTTCCTGAAGTGTAAAAGAATCAATTCCTGTTTGTTGAAGACATCCACTTGTGGTGTTTCTGTTATAGCAGCACTAGAGAACCAAGACAGATCCCATCCCACTTCCAGCCTGATCTAGCTTTGAGAAATCTTTGTGATACAATTAACAAACTGAGAACAAATGTAGAAATTCAGAATGTCAAAGATACAGTTATAATGTTTCCCTAGAAATAGTAGAGACTGATATAGCTCCTATCATAGACAATAAAAGAAAGTGACTCAAAAGTTGAAGAACATTTTAGTGGTATGGGAGAAGAAGAAATGAAAAACAAATGGGTATTGCTTTTACACACCCTTTCATTGCACTACTAGACATCTTACGCCTTTACAGAGATAAAGCTTACCATATGACAATATTTATCTGATCTACAAACTGACAGCCAGCCATAAAGGCAAGGCAATATAGTAGAAGAGTCATGGGTTTGAAATAAAATCATTTGAGTTCAAATGCCAGATTAGCTACTTACTAGCTTTGCTATTGTATATATATCACTTAACCTCTCTCAAACTATTTTCACATCTGTCAAATAGAAATAATAATACTTAACTCATAAGATCATTGTGAGACTTAAGCAGGAAGGCATTGAAAGTGCCTGACAACATGCCAGGCATATATTATATATTATTAAATAATGGAACCGGGAGTGAACTCTAGATATGCCTGACTAAAGTTCCCTTTCACTGCTTTGTTACACTGCCTAACAATGAGTCATATATGTTATTTGCGTCAAAATGAATTAAGTTTATATTGTTTTGTATCTTTTCAAATTATTTGAAGTAATTCATAGATACTTTGTGGAAAAGTGCAAGGCAATCAGCACTGAAACTCTGCCAGGAGGATTCTCCCATAATCGTATTTCCATCAAGTCAATGCCAACTCATAGTGACCATACAGAACAGAGCAGAACTGCCTCATAGAGTTTCCAAGGATGTAATCGTTAGGGAAGCAGATGGCCCCAACTTTCTCCTGTGTAACACCTGTGAATTCAAACTGTCAACTTTCCCTTTAGCAGCCAAGCACTTTAACCACTGAGCCTTAGGTATAATTCTAGACTCTTCATATTTATATTTAATTTTCTCTAAAAATATAA
>NW_006921914.1:853549-855161 GCF_000298275.1 Orycteropus afer afer
GAACTAAGAATCAGATTTGCTTGTCCAAATTCTTACAACTAGTTCTTGGTAAATCTAGGAGTCACCTTCAGCTCAATCTGATTCCAAAGACCTGCTTCTTTCAGTACATGTTCTTGCCCAGTATTACCCATATTTCTTTGTCCACATAGAATAAAATATAGAAATGCAGTATTTGTCTTAATTTTAAAAAATGCATTGTGCACGTTATAAATAAGTATCCATGCAAAAAATGCAAAATGCTTCTGAACAGTATCTGGTGAAAATAAGCAGGTTGGAAAGCATAATAAGTGATAAGACTTGGATATGGATTCTTTCTTTCAACCATCATGATGTATGACACCTGGTTTCTTTGTGAAGTCTGCTTTTTCCCATCTTCCCTCTTCATATTCTCCTCTGTTTAAGTATACTAACAACAGATATTTACAATAGCAATATTCTGAGGGTGAATGGAGAGATAGATGATAGATAGGTTAGATAGATACATAGGAAATTTTCTAAGATTCTTAAGATTAAATGCAACCTTTCTCAAACTTTTTCTGGTCTCTGCTCAAATCCTCCTTGATAAATCCACCAGTCCCCTAATTGGGCTCCTCCAAATGTCCTTGACAAGCTTTATGTTTTTCTATAGTACTTAAGATATGAAACACCATACATTTAATTGTCTTTTTATTTATTATCTGTCTGTCTTCATTAGAATATAAATTCAATGAGAATGGGAACTTTACCAGTTTTTAAAACTCTATCCTTAGTGCCTAGAAGAGTTGTTAATAATTATACTTTGAATTGTTTGTTGAATGAATGAATATAATAGACAATAAGTAACCGTTTATTTTTCTTCCTCCTTCTCTTCTTTTATGTTGCAGTAGATATTGTATTAATCTTTAAAGGTTTTGGAAACAGCTTGATCAAAGGGTATTTCAGGTTTATCTATGGACGTTTGAATAAACTGGTCAGTTCATTAAAATCACTAATCAGTTATGTCAAATAACTATCCATTCATAAAACTCAATTTCACACCTCCATGCCTTTGCTCATGGTTTTCACAATTCCTGCAACAAAATAATTTGATCATTGATATGGCCCAGTAACTGCTATATGATTCCCATTGTCCCCTTTTTCTAAATGAGAGTTTTTATTGCAACTCTCCTGTTTCTTCTCTACCCAGGATGTGTGAGTGGGAGGGCAGAAAGCTTGTCTTTTACTTTATAGATGACCAGAAAGCAATGAATCACATCTGGACGTGATAAAGAAGCATCTGTGTCATCAGATATCCTGAACTTTGAGATGAATGTAGTAACTTGATGGGACTTTAGGGTCTTATCTCGTGTGGAGAAGAAGAATCTGTTTATTCAATGTGTGAGAAGAAAGGTGAACATTGTTATTTAAGTAGTCAATAAGGCAACATGTATCAGAGACTACTACTTGTTTTCCTATCAAGTATCCACTTTTTCATAGTAACAAAATTTTTAGCTGAACTAAATATATTTCTGGGAGCTCTGGTAGTGTAGTGCCAAAAGCACTTGATTGCTAACCAGAAGGCTGGAAGTTCAAACCCACCAGCCACTCCTTGGAAGGAAGGTTGGGCAATCTACTTCCGTAGTGATACTGCCTC
>NW_006921914.1:855609-861493 GCF_000298275.1 Orycteropus afer afer
CACAATCTTTGCTATACCTGAGCCCATCATTGCAGCCACCGTATCAATCCATCTGGATGAGGGCCTTCCCCTTTTTCACTGACCCTCCACTTTACCAAGCATGATAACCTTCTCCAGGAAATGGTCTCTTCTGAAAACATGACCAAAATAGGTGAGATGAAGTCTGGCCATTCTCACTTCCAAGAAGCATTCTGGCTGCATTTCTTCCAGAACTTATTTGTTAGTTCTTCTGGCAGTCCATGACACTTTCAATAATCTTCACCAGCACTACAACTCAAAAGCATCAACACTTCTTTTGTTTTCCTTATTTATTGTCATGCTTTCACATGCATATGAGGTATAAAAATAAATTTCTATGTCAACAATGCCACTGTTATTTTGGGCTTTATGTGCCTTGCAGCTGAGCCTAACTCTAACTAAAAGATACTGTAAATATTTGGTTATGGTAACTGACTTCTTCCCGGAAGAAGTATGACCTCTTTGAAGGTAGGAACTGCATCTTCTTTGCTTTGCTATTGACAACTGATTATCTGCTGTGCAGATAATAGGTATTATGTGAATAGTGACAACTTTTGGAAGTTGACTCAGTTTTCCTGAGTGTTTACACTGAAATAACTGGTCACAAAGGCTGTGTGCAAAGAAATAGCCTTAAAATACCATTCCTCAAATAATAAATGTGTGGAGTTTCAGTAAGATGGCAGAATAGGCAGACTGCATAGACCTTTTTCAACAAAGAAAAGGGCAATAAATTAATACAGATACAGAAGATAATCCTGGAGTCCTGAGCTTGGAAAGGAAGGCTACAGAAGTGAACTAAACTCCAACTAGTAGAAGAATGTGCACGAAAACACTAAAAAAGGAGATATATGGAGCTGTAGTCTGGCAGCTATCCTGATGGCATGGACAGCCTGGATATTGCTAAGTGATGTTAGGATCTAAGAATTAACCTAAATATGGGCCCAGCTAGCAAGGGGCTGCTAGCTAGAAGGATTACACTGGTGATTGGTGAATAAAATGTGAAGCAGCAAAGAGGGAGATGGGCTGAGCTGTAGACTTTGGGCTGTCTGGAGGGCACAACAATTTTGAATGTTTACAAGTGATTCAACCATTTAGAATATTTAAAGACACAGCATTCTCTCAGATTCCAATGACCTAAGAATAGGCTCCATTTGTCAGGGGCTGCAAGGACATTCCAGACATGAATGATTAGAAAGGTGCAATATTCCCCTTGTTACTTTCATACCCCACACCCTCTTGGTGAACAGAAGTACAGCCATCCCTCACTCCAACCACCTTCTGGGCTGGCAGGAATTCCATCCCAGTCTGGTGATCTGAAGGAGGCTGTGGGCCCTGCACCACCTTGTCCACATTCTTTTTCCTTTTTTTTTTTTTTAGTTTGCTTTTGTCTGTTTTGAAATTCTTCTTCTTCTTCTTCTTTCCATCCCTTATATTATATTCTTTATTCTTCCCTTTCTCAGTTCTAGTATTCAGCTTTTCCTCTAGTCCCTGTTCCTGGTTCCCTTTTTTTTTTTCTTTCTTGTGGTGAACCCCATTCTTTGTTTTTCTTTTTGTGTTTTTCCCAGTTTTTTCTTCATTACTCTCCTGCTCCACCTCCTCTCTCTTATAGCTCCCTGCCCAGATATTGCAAGGTTTTTTATTTTTCTTTTCTTTATTCTTTCTTTGGTAACAGTTCCTGTGTGTTTATGTAGTGTGTTTTTCATCTACTTGCTTTTACTTTGTTGATGGTTTTTTCATCATTATTTTTGTTTAACTGAGTGAGAGACAGCAATCGTGTCCATATCATGCAACCACACCCACAACTCCTGCAGCTCCACTTCCTGAGTGAGAGCCACCACGTCCTTCTGCACCAACTGGCCAATGATAAACAACCACCAAGAACAGCTTGACTCACCCATAATTGCTCCTCACAAACAGTTAACAGAGATCTAAATACAGCAATGCCACAATGTCTCAGACAAAACAGATCATCACAGTCCACACAAAGAGTCAAGATAAAGCAGTAGAAACGATGGAGCAAGATACAGACCCAGAACACATCCCTGAGGAAGAAGCAGCTTTGGAACTCCCTAATAAGGAATTCAAAAGAATTACACTTAGATATCTTCAAACTATTGAGAGACAGACCAAGGAAAACACTGACAAAATTAAAGAAAACCCAGACAAAACCCTAGAACAATTTCAGTAGAAAATACAAGAACAAAATGACAAAATAATGAAAAATTAGAAACGATAAAAAATCTACAGGTAGAAATCCAGAAGATTAATACTAAATTCTCAGAAATACATAACACATTGAAAGGACAAAGGAGTAGAATCGAATCAATGGGAGATAAAATTAATGAGATTGAAGACAAATACCTGAATATTTCTTTGGAAAGGGATCAATAAGAAAGAACTTCAAGGCAAAATGAAGAAAGCCTAAAGTTCATGGGGATACCATCAAAAGGAATAACCTACATGTAATTGGAATTACTGAACAGGAAGAGATAAAGAAAACTGCTGAGAAAATTGTCTGAGATTTGTTGGAAGAGAATTTCTGTGATATTATGAAAGATGAAAATATATCCATTCAGGAAGTCCAATGAACCCCAAAAAAGAATAGACCCCAAAAAGAATAGACCCCCAAAAGAAAATCACCAAGACATATCATCATCAAACTCACCAAAACCAAAGACAAAGAAAGAATCCTAAAAGGAGCACAGGAAAAATGAAAACGTACCTACAAAGGACAACCAATAAGAATAAGCTGTGATTTCTCAGCAGAAACCATGCAAGCGAGAAGGCAATAGGCTGGTATATATAAAACCCTAAAAGAGAAAAATTTCTAACAAAGAATTATATACCCATCAAAACTGTCCCTCAAATATGATGGTGAAATTAGATTTCCAGATAAGCAGAAGTTAAGGGAATTTGTTAAAACCAGACCAACGTTGCAAGAGATACTAAAGGGAGTCCTTTGAACAGAGAACCAATAATAACAAACAAAAACTGACCATTAATACACAAGATGACATAACCCAGAAACCATAGCTATGGACATATCCAAAGTAAAATAAGCTTACACAACTGTAAACAGGGAACCAGAGACATCAATAGGCAAATGAGAACAACTACAAACCAAAAAGAGGGAAAAAATAGTATAGTTACAGAACTTCTAAATGGTGAGAGAGTCTAGAGAGTTGCAAGATAGAATGGACTGTTCTAAACTTGAAGAGAAAATTATAAATCACAAGGTAACCTCAAAGAAAAATGACAAATCTTCACATCACAAAAAAAAAGACAAACACAAAAATATAGCAAATACTAAAACAATAGGAACAAAATAACACAATTCATAAACGTAATTAGCTCAGCACAGAAAATTATATGGAACAAAGAAACCAGGAACACCATGAAAAAACACATAACAAAATGACAGAAACCAGTTCATACTTGTCAATAATTACACTGAATGTCAACAGATTAAATGCACCACTCAAAAGATAGAGAGTTGCAGAGTGGATAAGAAAACATAACCCATCAATGTCCTGTCTACAAGAGACACACCTTAGAGACAAGGACAAAAACAGACAAAAATCAAAGGTTGGAAAATTATATATCAAACAAATGGCAATCAAAAAAAAAAAAAAAAGCAGGAGTGGCAATATTAATTTCTGATCAAATTGACTTTAAAACAAAACCCACCATAAGAGACAAGGAAGGGCATTATATAATGATTAAAGGATTGACTGAACAAGAAGATATACCCATAATAAATATCTATGGACTCAATGAAAGAGCTTCAAAATACATAAATCAGACTTTAACAGAATTGAAAAGACAAATAGATGACTCCACAGTCATAGTAACCACTAAACCCACTGTCATTGAGTCAGATCTGACTCATAGCAACTCCTCCTTGGGTTTCCGAGGCAATATCACTATGGAAGTAGATTGCCCAACCATCCTTCCAAGGAGTGACTGGTGGGTTTGAACCACCAGCCCTCTGGTTAGCAGTCAAATACCTTAGGCACTATGCCACCAAAGCTTCTACAGTCATGGGGGAAACTTTAATACACTACTTTCAATAAAAGATAGAACTATTGGAAAGAAACTCAACAAAGACACAGAACTAAACAATACAATCTACCAACTTGACATTATAGACATCTGCAGAGCACTTCACCCAACAGCACACTATACATTCTTTTCTAGTGCACTTGGAACATTCTCCATGATACACCATATGTTAGTCCACAAAGCAAGCCTAAATAAATTTAAAAACTTTGAAATACTGCAAAGCATCTTCTCAGAGTACAATGCTATCAATTAGAAATCAACAATAGGAAGATCAATGGAAAAAGAGCAAACACATAGAAACTGAATTAACAGTCTCCTTATCAATGACTGGGTAATAGAAGAAATAAAAAAATGAAACAAAAAAAGTTCCTTGAATCAAATGAGATTGAAAACACAACATACCAAATCTTTAGCACACAGCAAAAGCAGTGATCAGAAGCCAAATTATAGTAATAAATGCACACATCAAAAAAGAAGAAAAAGCCAAAATCAGCATTTTAAACCAGCATCTCCAACAATTAGAAAAGAACAGCAAGAAAAGCCTACAGTCACCAGAAGAAAGGAAACAATAAAAGATTTGAGCCAAAATCATTGAAACAGAAAATAGAAAGACAATAGAAAAACTCAACAAGACTAGTAGCTGGCTTTTTTAAAAGATTGATAAAATTGACAAAACCTCTGGCAAATTTAACAAAGGAAAGAGGGAGAGAATACAAATAACATGAATAAGAAACAAAATGGGTGACATCACAACAGAACCAACTGAAATAAAAAGGATAATATCAGGATATTATGAAGAACTGTACTCCAACATATTTGAAAATCTGGAAGAAATGGACAGATTTCTAGATACATACCACTTACCTAAACTAACACAGACTGAGGTGGGAAAGTTGAACAGATCCATACAAAAGAAGAAATTGAACAGGTCATCAAAAAAATTACCAACACAAAAAAAGTCCTGGCACAGATAGTTTCATTGGAGAACTCTACCAAACATTCAGAGAAGAACTGACACCTATCCTACTCACACTATTCCAAAACAGAGAAAAGGATGAAATCCTCCATAACTCATTTTATGAAGCAAGTATAACCTTGATACCAAAACCAGGCAAAGACATCGCTCAAAAGGAAAACTAAAGACCAATATCCCTCATGAATATAGATGCAAAAATCTTACAAACAAAATCCTAGCAAATAGACTCCAACAACATATCAAAAAAATAATTAATTTGTCCAAGTGGGGTTCATATCAGGTATGCAAGGATAGTTCAATATTGGAAAAACAATCAACGCCATCCACCACATAAATAAAACAGAGGAAAATAACCACATGATCATATCAATCTATGCAGAAAAAGGCATTTGATAAAATCCAACACCCATTCCTGATCAAAACTCTCAGCAAAATAGGAATAGAAGGGACACTCCTAAATGTAATAAAGGGCACATATGCAAAGCCAACACCAAACAGTATTCTCAATGGATAGAGACTGTAACCATCCCCCTGTCCAATGGGAACCAGACATGGATGCCCTCTATCACCACTTCTATTCAACATTTTATTGGAAGTCTTAGCCAGGGATAAAAAGATAGAAAGAGAAATCAAAGCATCCAAAATGTTAAAGAGGTAAAACTACTCCTATTTGCTGATGATATGATCCTATACCTAGAAAACTCAAGAGATTCTGTAAAAAATCTACTGGAACTAAGTGAGAGATTTAGCATCATTGCAGGATACAAGATCAACATCCAAAAATCAGTTGGAATCCCCTACACCAGCAAAGAGATTGCTGAAAAAGAA
>NW_006921914.1:862156-864002 GCF_000298275.1 Orycteropus afer afer
CACCATACACAAAAACTAACTCCAGATGGATCAGAAACTTAAATGTGAAACCTAAAACTATAAAGTTCCTCAAGGAAAAACTAGGCACAAATTTAGAGACCCATATGCATGGCAATTTTTAAATAGACTGTCAAGCATAGCCCAAAATGCACAAACAGCAGAGGATTAACTAGATGAATGGGACCTTCTAAAAATTAAATTTTTACGTGCTTCCAAAGATTTCTCCAAAAGAGTCAAAAGAGAACCTACAGATTGGGACAATATATTCAGCGATGACATATCTGAGAAGGGATTTATCTATCTCTAAAATTTATAGAACACTCTAACACCTCAACAACAAAAAAGACAAACAATCCAATTAAAAAATGGGCAGAAGGCATAAATAGACACTTCACCAAAGAGGATATTCAGGCAGCCAACAATCATATAAAGAAATGCTCATGATCATTAGTCATTAGAGAGGTGCAAATCAAAACAACAATGAGATACCATCTTGCCCCAGCACTGGCAGCAAAGTTCAACTAAATAGAAAATAGCAAATGCTGGCTAGGATGTGGAGAAATTGGGACTCTTATACACTGGTGGTGGGACTGTAAAATGACACAACCACTGTGGAAAGCAGTATGGCTACTCCTTGAAATGTTAGAATTAGAAATGCTATTTGACCCAGCTATTCTATTACTAGGTACATATCCTAAAGAAGTAAGAACTAGAACAAGAACAGATATGTGCTCACCCATGTTCATCGCAGCACTATTTTACAATAGCCAAAAGATGGAAACAACCTAGGTGTCCATCAAATGAGGAATGGATATCCAAAGTATGGTTCATACACACAGTGAAATAGAGTGCATCCCTAAAGAATAATGTAGAGTCTTCAAAACACTGCATAACATGGATGAACTTGGAGAACATTATGCTGAGTGAAATAAGTCAATCATAGGACAAATATTGTATTGGTCTATTATTGTAAAAAGTCAAGGAAATATTTATATATGGAAGGAAATTTTCTTTGGTGGTTACCAGGGGTAAAAGGGGAAAGAGAGTAACATTGTTAGATAGGTAGAGACAAGTATTGATTTGGGTGAAGAGAAGGGCAATGTACCAAATGTGAGTGATCAACACAGTGGCTTGAGGAAGAGGAAGATATAGTGAAGTGTATGGGAGGTACAGACAACAAAGATGAACCCTTTTGCACATAAAGTACTCTGTTGTCAGTGAAAGCAAACATAGGTGGACAGGTTCAATGATTAGGTATGTCTATGTATGGGGGAGTGTGCCCAAGACCATGTATAGGGTTGTCAGACAATTATTCTACAAGTATATTAGTATGTGTTGTAAGAATCCCTAGGTATATGGTAGAGCTTACAAGGGACCAGAATGTACTCAGAATTACTTGAGTACATTTCAGCTGGGTTTTCTATGAAATCATCCCTTTCTGACTCAGTCATTCCATATAAAGTTCCATAACCTACTGCAGAAGCCATGTGCATTGTAGACACAGTGAGTGGTGTGTTTTTAAATCATCAAGGATTTTTCAGGCTGATGGTTCAACCATTGACAGCTTTAAATCAGCCATGGTGGGTATATTGACACTTAGGAAACTGGCACATGCTACAAATAAAGGGCTTTACGTGGAGAGTAGGGGGCTGTATTTAAACATTTACCAGCACACCACTTGCCACAGTCCAAATGAGCTCCTCATATAGCTAACAGTTCTAGCGAAGTCAAACCCATGGCAGGAAGAGATCACTCGTATAGTGTAGAACAAGCTGTTGAAGTTCAGCAGAGGGTTGATGTTGATTAAGTTGATGTTCATTGAATCTCATTATATTTTTTTGAAACC
>NW_006921914.1:864557-865787 GCF_000298275.1 Orycteropus afer afer
AACCATAACAATAGCAGAAGCTTTAAGGTCTCCATGAGCGAGAGTAGACTAGAAGGTAATGGGCTTAGGTTGTTTTTATTATTATTATTATTATTATTATTATTATTATTATTATTATTATGTTTTAGACACCCTGTGGTAATGCTACATGGTAATTCTCTTGATGACTCAAATAGTAGATAAAATTATGCACATTTTTTCAGATAAGCAAACTGAGGTTCATGAAAGTGTCACATTTACCCAAAGTAAGTGGCAAAGCCTAATGAATAATAATAATAAATTAAATGTTGTCAGAAATTAAATGTTAGGATTAATAGGCTATTACTAGCCCCTTTTCAGACTTGAGGAAACAGGATCTGGGAGATCATGTCACTTACGCAGGGCCACACAACTAGTCCATAGCAGAGCTTGGATTCAAACCAATATCATCTCATTTCCAAACCATGGTCTTTCTCACTCTAATGAAGACCTGGAAAATAACCAGGTACCGATTGCACTCCTCTCTCTTTACACAGTCAGCTTACTGAATAAATCTCTTTTATTTTCTTTTCCCCTCCGATCTTTCTTGCTCCTCTCCAGCATTAAGTATTGGTTTTACACCATTTCTTTTGGCAGCACTGACTTAGTGGTCACATATGGTACTTGGCTCCTCTAAATATTACATGTTGATAAAACAAATGGAAAAATGGGTTACATATGTTTCAGGGACTCAGTGGAACAGTGAGATAGTACATTATTAGCATTAGCACTCTAGAGAGGAGATTCAGCCTTTGTTTAGAGAACAACAGGAAATGAAAATAGTATCATCCTCACTAAAAAGTCCAGTATTAGCATCATAGCACAGGAGAGATAGCTCTGACCTACTTATGTCATACCCAAAAATCTAATCATCAACAAATATTTACTGAATACCTACTATGATGGTAATTTCTAGGGATCTAAAGAATTATAAAAACCTTTGTCATTCATGGGATCAAAATGTATTAGGTTCCAACTGTTGTTGTTGTTAAGTGCCGTCCAGTCATTTCCGACTCATAGTGAAGCCATGCTGAGCAGAACGAAACACTGCCCGATCCCGCGCCAGGCCCACAATCCCTGCTATACTTGAGCCCATCATTGCAGCCAGAGTGTCAATCCATCTCTTTGAAGGCCTCCCCCTCTTTTGCCAACCCTCCACCCTACCAAGCATGACATCCTTCTCCAGGGAATGGTCCCTTCTTACAACATGAC
>NW_006921914.1:868480-873455 GCF_000298275.1 Orycteropus afer afer
GGCTGACTATTCCTCTGTCTGGCTTCCTGGCTTTTAATCCCCTTTCTCCTGCTCTTCTGGCCTGCTGCTTTGGGCGTCCCTGAGTTGTCCCTGGGGCTGACTCAACTAGGTGGCAGATAATGTCTCATGTCCTAGGAATGCTATAGTGAACATGGCTGGTACATAGCCTGACTTATGAAGTCTACATTCTGGTAGAGACAAGAGAGAAGATAAAACAAATCAGTAGAAAAATAAGCAAAGTTATTGAAAACTCTGATAATTGCAATGGAATAAACAAACAAATGTCATTTGTAAAAACTAGCAGTTGTAAAGAATGAGGCCCACTTTACATTGGATAGTCAGTGATTAATACTCTCAGGATAATTTAAGCACATATTCTAACCTTCAAAGCCAAAAAACCAAACTCACTCCCATCGAGTCATTTCCAACTTATAGTGATCCCCACTGGGTTTCCAAGGCTGTAAATCTTTATGGAAGTAGATCACCCAGTCTTCCTTCTGCAGAAAAGCTGGTGAGTTTGAACTGCTGACTTTCCAGTTAGCAAAGTTACTTATACACTACACCATATTAGTCGTGCACAAAACACACATTGTAAGAATGATATATTACCTTCAGAAATGTAATGTATTGAATACTAGAAACTCTGCTTAACTGAAAACAAAAACAATAGTATTTATCAAAATGTGATACATGTTGTTGTTGTTATGTGCCATCAAGTCAGACCCGACTCATAGCGACCTCTCCTTGGGTTTCCAAGGCCGTATCACTACGGAAGTAGATTGCCCAACCTTCCTTCCGAGGAGTGGCTGGTAGGTTTGAACCGCCAGCCTCCTGGTTAGCAGTCAAGTGCCTCAGGCACTATGCTACCAGAGATCCCATGTGATACATAGTAGTAACATTTAATAAGAATAGATAGATGATAGATAGATAGATAGATAGATAGATAGATCCTGCTGGTATTCAAAACACCATGGAAAAGCCTCCAGCCTTACAGTAACATGCAAGCCACCATAGTACGACAAATTGACAAGTATATTTATAGATACATATACAAAACAGCTTTTCCCTTTTGAACAGAGGATAACATACAGTAGGCTTTATTTTTGTGGTGCTGCTGTAGAAATTGTATCTTCCAATTAATTTTAAAAAATATCAAAGTTAGCTCATTTTTCTTCAGAATTACCCAAGAGATGCTCTTCAAACATAAGAAAATAGAAAGATACTGATTTTCAAGCCCAACCAAATTTGATGTGATTTTTAAAAAATGGAGTAAGACATCAATGGATAGCTCCAGAAAGCCAGGAGAAAGCAGTTAGGAAAGCTATCATCATTTTCCATTTTTCAACCCACTGCCTCTCCCCCCCAAAAAATGCCATAGAATCAGTTCTGACTCATAGTAACCCTATAGAACACAGTAGAACCTGTAGGTTTCACAAGGGTAAATATTTATGGAAGCAAACTGTCACATCTTTCTCCCCTACAGCAGCTGCTGGGTTCAAACTATCTATCTTTTGGTTAACAGCCAATGGATTTAACCACTGTGACACCAGGGTTCCTTATTTTTTCACCCATCCTGGTGATTTTAGAGATGTTTCAAAAATATATACTGCCTATGAAACTGTTTAGAGGCTAGATTTACCTTTCTCTGATGTTTCAAGAGGTACTCTGGTAGCATAGTGCCTAAGGCACTTGACTGCTAACCAGAAGGCTGGCGGTTCAAACCCACCAGCCACTCCTCAGAAGGAAGGTTGGGCAATCTACTGCTGTAATGATACTGCTTTGGAAACCCAAGGAGGGGTCGCTATGGGTCAGGGCTGACTCAGTGGCACATAACAACAGCAACAACGTTTCAAGTCTACTGTGCCATGTACATGAAAGCAAGAATAGAGTGATAATTGAACAATTAATGAGAGACATGATAAAAACAATGTACTTAAAATAAAATGCATAATTAAAACAACTGAACCACAAAAAGTATATCTGTATACAGAAAATAATTCCAAATGAGAACAAAACACTGCCATTAAAAACACCAAAAAACCAACATGAGTAATAAAACAATTTTTTTTAAATAATAAACATAGAAGATAAAATAAGAATAGATATCCCCTAGGTATCTTAGGCTCACAACTGCAGTTTTAGTGCATTTTGTAATATGACAGGAAGAGGTCAGATCCCCTTGGGAATTTCTTACCCAAGGAATTCCCTGTTGGTCTAATGGTTAGTACATATTTCTGTTGTGCTGTCTTTCACTAAGTTATTCTACCTGACCTACACTTTCTTGACTACTATGAAGCCAAATTTAGTGACTCATACTCAGAGTGTAATATATGTAACAGTACAAAACATTGGTTTTAAGACCAATAAGGTGATCTGACTTATTAAGGCCAATTACTGAGAGCAAAAGTCACAAAGTAAAAGGAAGAAGTCCCTCAAAATTCTGGCTAATGACCTAAAATTTAGTACACTTCCTTAATCTGCTATCTGGAAAGTCCACCTCAGCCAATTTTGTAATCTCACGGGCTCTCCAAGCAGCCATCAGGTAATTTCAATTTACCAAGTCCCTGATTCAAATTTCCTCAGTAAGGAGAGAAAACTAAAGAGTGAGCCTCAGGATCTCCCTTTCTTAGCTGAAGCTTGGCATGATTCCTGGAAATGAAGTAACTCAGCTCAGTAGTGGATATTCTGAGTAAACTGCTTAAATCTTGTGTTCCTCCTTGCTGGCCCTTGATAACATAATGATATGTTAACATATGATAACATAATAACTTGTGATAGGGTATGAATGGATCTTTTCTGAAAAGAGTTTGTGCATGGAGACTAGATAAAGGCTATGTGACCAGATAAGTGTTACTAATGAAGAAAACTTTCACTAGTCTTTCTTCAATGATTATTGTTCTTGTTAGCTGCCATTGTGTCTACTCTGACCATGGCAACCCCCATCCAACAGAACAAAACTTTGCTCAGTCCAATGCTATTTTCATGATTATTGTATGTCTGAGTCCATTGTTATGGGCATTTTAAGTACCTTCCAACCTAGGGGACTCATCTTCCAGCTCTATAGAGGACAATGTTCTGTTATGATCCGTAGGGTTTTCATGGGCTAATTTTTGAAAGTAGATCACTTGGTCTTTCTTCTTAATCTGTCTTAGTCTGAGAACTCTACTGAAATCTGTTCAATATGAGTGACCCTTCCGATATTTGAAATACTAAGAGCATAGCTTTCAGATGGTTTCATGGATAGCACCTGCTTTTGAATGGGTAATAAAGAGGACATCTGTTTGTGTGGACTGTAGCACTTTAACTAAAGGTTGTATATAAGTTAACTAATAAAGCAGCTTTTTCCTGTTGAACAGAGATTTCTAAGCTTTATGGTCACTTTTTAAAATATTAATAACATCATCATGACTAACAGCTATGTTTATTGAATGCTTAATATGTACCTATCACCATGCTGAGTATTTTTACAATACATTATTTCTTGAGTTAATCCATCCAAAGCATTAAGCCAATACTTCTAACAATAGGGTCCTTGAACCAATGTCAGTCAGACAACTTTTGGTTACCAGCCCACAAGTATAGAAACTGAATTTAGGAACGTCTATAGCCACACTGACATTGCCGTGACATCTAAGAAGGCTCTTGTCTTAGTGAACAGGGCACTACCAACTCAAGTGTTGTTGAACTTACATGGTGAGTCACATTTGATGGAAGCTAAATGCTAATCATGAAAACAAAAGAAGGGAAAAAAATGTAAGTCATGTGCAGTAGGGCCACATTACAATGTGTGAAATGTTAAGTTTAATTTTTCACTAAAGCCCAAAGGTGTATAAAATCTGAAATCTATTTTCTTTATCAAAAGATACTATTCATTACAGTTTATATTTTTGTAACTTACTGCCAATGAAGAATGGAAGATGAATTTTAAAATTACATCGTCACTCATTACATTTTGAATAAAAGTTTAAAATAAATAACTTGAGCTAACTGAAATTCCTTTAAAATCTCTTCTCCTATACCTTTCAACATTCTTATATGAGATAGATTTCTATACTCTGTGTGTTATTAAAATAAAACATAGAAGGAGGAAGATTTGTATTATGCCTTCTGAATAGCATTGATACCAGTCCAGCCTAGTTTATGTAAATTGATTATCCAGAAGACTCATTTGTCATATTGAAAACTTGAGATACTGATGTTCACAATATCTTTCGAAGTGTACATATAGGCATTAAATATGGTAAATTGTTATTTCACTCTTATAATCATTGTCTACTTTTATATTTCCAATCAATAACAAATCATTTTTGTAATTATTTTCTTTTTCCTGAAATGATTTTCACTATCATATTTATTAAAACATAATTTCATGTCTTGAATATAATAAAAATGTAGGCTTGCATTTTATCTTTTTCTTAATTCATTTTTTAGTAAATCATTATTACTATGTTTTATAAAAGTTTTAGTCTAGTCAATGAGGAATTACATATTTTTTTAAAGAACCTGATCTTTCTTCATGGATAATTTTTATTTTAAAAACATTTTATTGTGCTTTGGGTGCAAATTTATGAAGCAAATTTGTTTTGCATTCAACACTTCATGCACATTTGATTTCATGCCCTGATTACCATCATCAACCATAAAAAACTCTCCTCTCCTCTCCTCCTTGGGACTACCCCCTCCCTCTGCCCTTCTTATCTATGCATTCCTGTCTGTCTAGCTTTCCCTCCATGTGAATGCTGCCACTCTGGTGGTTCTCAAGCTGAAAGAACTACAGAAAAACATCAAGCCTTGAGTTGCAATGTTGAAAGAGTCTATGAGCAAAATAATGAATGGTGCAGGAAACATCAAAAGAAGATAGAAGCAGGAGTGCATGAAGGGATGGACACAGGGAAGAGGTAACTATCGGGAGGAAGTAGGAGGGGAGATGTTGCATTGTGGTAAATTGTGGTCAATGTCATGAGACAAAGTGTAT
>NW_006921914.1:873725-876992 GCF_000298275.1 Orycteropus afer afer
TGTGGAAATTATCAAACAATATCATTAATATCACATTCAAGTAAAATTTTGCTGAAGATAATTCAGAAATGGTTGCAGCAATATGTTGACAGGGAACTACCAGAAATGCAAGTTGTATTCAGAAGAGGATATCAAACAAGGGACATCACTGCTGATGTCAGATGGATCTTGGCTGAAAGCAAAGAATAGCAGAATGATGTTTCTTTTTGCTTTACTGACTATGCAAAGACATTTGACTGTGTGGATCATAAGAAATTATGGATAATATTGAGAAGAATGGGAATTTCAGAACACTTAATTGTGGTCAGGAAGAACCTGTACATAAACCAAGAGGCTCCCATTCAAACAGAATACGGGGATACTCTATGGTTTAAAATCAGGAAGGGAGTGTGTTAGGGTTGTATCCTTTTCCCATACTTATTCAATCTGTATGCTGAGCAAATAATCTGAAAAGCTGGACTATATGAAGAAGAAAGTGGCATCAGGATTGGAGGAAGAGTCACTAACAACCTGTGATATACAGATGACACAACGTTGCTTCCGGAAAGTGAAGATGCCTTGAAGAACTTAATGATGAAGATTAAAGACTACAGTCTGCATTATGGATTACACCTCAATATAAAGAAAATGAAAATCCTTACAACTGGACTGATAAGCATCAACATGATAAATGGAGAAAAGATTGAAGTTGTCAAAGATTTCATATTAAGATTTCACAATCAACACCCATGGAGACAGTAGTCAAAAAATCAGACAGCGTATTGCACTGGGCAAATCTGTTGCAAATGACATCCTTAAAGTGTGAAGGAGCAAAGGTGTCTCTTTGAAGACTAAGCTGTACCTAACCCAACCCATGGTGTTTTCAATCGCCTCATATGTGTGTGAAAGCTGGACAATGCATAAGGAAGACTGCAGAAAAGCTGATGCTTTTGAGTTGTGGTGTTGGAGAAGAATGATGAAAGTACCGTGGGCTGCCAGGAGAACTAGCAAATCTGTCCTGGAAGAAGTACAGCCAGAATGCTCCTGGAAGCAAGAATGACAAGACTTTGTCTCACCTACTTTGGTCATGTTGTCGGGATGGACCACTCCCTGAAGAAGGATATAATGCTTGATAAAGTGGAGGGTCAGTGAAAAAGGGGAAGGCCCTCATTGAGATGTATTGATACAGTGGCTGCAACGATGGGCTCAGGTATAGCAAGCCTTATGAGCCTGGCCCAGGACCGGGCAGTGTTTTGTTCCCTTGTACATAGGGTTGCCATGGGTTGAAGCTGACTCAACGACACCTAACAACAGCAGGAACAACCCAAAGTCCACTGCTATTAGGTCAATTCCAACTCAGAGCAACCCCTACTGGGTTTCCAAGTCTGTAAATATTTATGGAATTAGATCACCTCATTTTCCTACCATGGAGCAGTTGGTGAGTTTAAACTGTTGACCTTCTGGTTAGTAGCCAAATACCTTACCCATTATGCCACCTAGAATATACAAAAAAAGAGCCCTGGTGGTACAGATGGTTAAGTGCCTGGCTGCTAACTGAAAGGTTGGTGGTTTAAACTCATTCAGTGGCTCCACATTAGAAAGACCTCACCCTATGGGGTAGTTCTACTCTGTCACATGGGGTTAGTATTAGTCAGAATTTATTTGACTGCATCTAACAACAATGACTGCTAACCAGAAGGCTGGTGGTTCAAACCCACTAGCCACTCCTCAGAAAGAAGATTGGGCAATCTACTTCCATAGAGATACTCCCTCAGAAAACCAAGGAGCAGTTGCTATGAGTCACAACTGACTCGATGGCAGTGAGTTTAGTGAGTAACAATAACAGGATATATACCTAAGAGTGGAATTGCAGGGTCATTTAGAAATTCCATGTCTAATTTTTGATGAATCACCATACTGTTTTCCACAATATTTGTACCATTTTACCTTCCCTACATCAGGGGATAAGGGTTCCAACACCCTCATACCCTCACCAACATTTATTGTGTTCTGTTTTTCAGACCATTGTCATTCTAGTAGGAGTAAGATGATATCTCATTGGAGTTTTGATTTGCATCTTTGTAATGTCTGTTGTGTTTGAGCACTTGAATATCCTCTCTGTGAAGTGTGATTTTTGAGACAAGAAAAATCAGAACAGAATTTTGTCCATTTTGTACATATGTAAGTACATATGCATCCATTATCACTTTCTTGCACATTCCACGTGCTCCATTATGGGAGAAGACTTTCTAGAAATAAAGACAATCCTTCTTTGAAAATTTCTTCATTTTTCCACAGTATAAACACCCCCCAAGCAATGCCACACATGTACACATCTTCGTTTTCCATTAGAAATATTCAAAGAGAGGTCAAGACTTCTAAACAGATCCAAAATCCTTCCCACATCTACAATGTGCCAAATGGTTGGTTGCTTGTCTACAATTTGCTCTTGGAGAATGGAATGATAAAGTGGTAAAATTATAAAAATGGGCACAATGAATGTATCAGAATGTACCCTTCCTGCAGTTGAAAGGTGTTAGAAAGATTGTGATAAGAAATCAGGTCTTTGCCCACTGACTTCAAATACATCGGGGGCAGTCACAGCAGAGGGGTATGCATGGTACATCATCTGGCAACAATTTGATTTTCATTTTCTTCCCATTAAATAGGAGTAGTCAACTGTACAGGATGAATACAGCATCATCATCAGCCACTTCAACAATATATATTCTAAACATATTTATCTTTATCCTGGCTACCAACTCGACAATTATGCAAAATTTCCACCATTTCTGTGTTCTGCCTCAGATTCTTTCATAAACATCTTACCTACTACCTCCCAGGCAAGCCTTTTCTCCCAATCTCAGACACCTCACACCAGCTGGTATAAACTATGAACATAAGGAATTTGCATTCTGGAGTAAGCCACCATTGTGTACGCAAGTCAAGGAACCTAGACCCAATTCCAGTTCTGTCACTCATTAGTTGTGTGATTTGAGGAATCATAACCTTTCTGTTTCCTTATTGAGAGTGAGGATGGGGATGGAAGTAAGCTTTATGACTGTAATATCTCTCTCAGTTCCCCAGTTTCGTGATTTATGATAATTTAATAGAGCCACCATGATGAAGTAGCAAAATCACTGGCTCAGAAATCACCTTTTAAAAATGTAAATGTGATCATTATCCCCAACCTTTAATGCATCCCCCTTCTTTACTCCTCATAGCCAATCTGTACTCAAAACTTATCAGCCAGTTTTACTTCCTAAATATCACCAAATGCATGTATTT
>NW_006921914.1:878252-879741 GCF_000298275.1 Orycteropus afer afer
CCAAGGAGTGGCTGGTGGGTTTGAACCGCCAGCCTTCTGGTTAGCAGTCAAGTGCTTTAGCCACTATGCTACCAGAGCTCCTTATTCAAGTTTACACACCAACAAATAAAGTAAAAGATGAAGAACCTAAAGATTTTTTATCAACTTCTGCAGTTTGAAATTGACTAAACATGCAAGGAGCAAATATTGATAATTATAGATGTTTGGAACATGAAAAGGAACTCTAGTAGTACAATGCCTAAGACATTTGACAACTAACCAGAAGATGGACAGTTCAAACCTACCAGCTTCTCCAAAGGAGGAAGATGAGGCAATCCACTTCTGTAGAGATTTACAGCCTTGGAAAATCAATGCAGATTGCGTTGAGTCAGAATTGACTCAGTGGCAGTGGGTTTGTTTTTTTGGTTTGGAATATGAAATTTGGAAGCAAATAAGAAACATTGAGAGTTGGAAAATAGGGCCTTGGTGATAAAAAATTATGTTGGAGATTGCATGACAGAATTTTGCAAGACCAATGGCTTAAACATTGTAAATAATTTTTATACATGTGGACCTCACCAGATGAAATACACAAGAATCAAATTGACAACATCTGTGGAAAGAGAGGATGGAGAATCTCAAAATCATTAGTCAGAACAAGACCAGGGGCTGATCATAAAACAGACCATCCATTGCTCATATGCAAGTTCAGCTGAAGCTGATTAAAATTAAAGCAAGTCCATGAGAACCAAAATACAAGCCTGAACATATCCCAACTGAATCTAGAGAACATCTCAAGAATAGATTTTATGCATTAACACCAGTGACTGAAGACCAGACGAGCTTTGGGATGACAAGGACATCATACATGAAGAAAGAAAAAGATCATTTAAAAGACAGGAAAGGAAGAAAAGACCAAAATGGATGTCAGAAAACACTCTCAAACTTGTTCTTGAACAGAGAGTAGCTAAGACAAACAGAAGAGATGATGAAGTAAGAAAGATGAACAGAAGATTTCAAATTAAATCTTCAAGAAGACAAAGTAAAGTATTACAATGAAATATGGAAAGACCTGCAGTAAGAAAATCCAAACGGAAGAACATGCTTGGCATTTCTCAAGCTGAAAGAACTGAGGAAAATAAAATTAAGCCTCATGTTGCTATATTGAAGCATTCTATGGGCAAAATATTGAATAACACAAAAAGCATCAAAAGGAACTGGAAGAAATACACAAAGTTACTATACTAAAAAGAATTGGTCGATGTTCAGCCATTTCAGGAAGTAGCATATGATCAAGAACTGATAGTATTGAAGGAAGAAGTACAGGCTGCACTGAAGGAATGGTGAAATGCAAGGCTCCAGGAATCAATGCAATTCCCATTGAGATGTTTCAGCAAACGGATGCAATGTTGGAGGTGCTCACTCATTTATGCCAAGAAATTTGGAAGACAACCAACTGGAAGAGATATATATTTGTGCCCATTCCAAAGAAAGGTGATCCAACATAATG
>NW_006921914.1:879901-886159 GCF_000298275.1 Orycteropus afer afer
TCAGAAGAGGATGTAGAATGAGGGATATCATTGCTGATGATAGATGGGTAGTGGCTGAAAAAAATAATATCAGTAAGATGCTTACCAATGTGTTATTAACTATTCAAAACACTCGACTGTGTGAGAATAACAAATTATAGATAACATTGTGAAGAATGAGAATTCTAGAACACTTAATTGTGCTTATGAGAAATCTGGACATAGACCAAGAGACAGTCATTCCAACAGAACAAGGGGGATACTGTGTGGTTTAAAATTAGGAAAGATTTGTTGTATCCTTTCACCATACTAATTCAATCTGTATACTGAGCAAATACTCTGAGAAGCTGGACTATATGAAGAAGAACAGGACATCAGGATTGGGAGAAGATTCATTAACAAACAGCATTATGCAGATGACACAACCTTGTTAACTGAAAGTGAAGAAGACTTGAAGCACTCCTGATGAAGATCAAAGACTACACCTCAACTTAAAAAAGTAACAATCTCATAACTGGCCCAATATGAAAATGAAACATCATGATAAATAGAGAAAAGATTGATGTTGTCAGGGATTTCATTTTATTTTGATCCACAATTCAGGCCTAGAAGCAGAAATCAAGAAATCAAATGACATATTGCATTGGACAAATCTGCTGCGAAGGACTTCGTTAAAGTGTTACAGAGCAAAGAGGTCACTTTGAAGATTAAGGTGCTCCTGACCATGATATTTTTAATATCCTCATGTGCATGTGAGAGCTGGAAAATGAATAAGGAAGACTGAAGAAAAGTTGATGCATTTGAATTATGTTATTGCTGAAGAATATACCATGGAGTGCTAGAATGACAAACAAATCTGTCTTGGAGGAAGTATAACTGGAATGCTTTGTAGAAATCAGAATGGCCACACTTAGCCTATTGTAGTTTGGTTATATTGTCAGAAGAAAACAGTCCCTACAGAAAGATATCGTGGTTAGTAAAGTAAAGGATCAGCAAAAAAAGGGGGAGATCCTCAAGGAGATGGATTGACACTGGCAGTTATGATAGACTCAAGCATGGCAACAACTGTGAGGAAGGTGCAGGACTGGGCAGTATATCCTTCTGTTGTATGTCAGGTTGCTATGAATTGGATGGATTGGAACTGACTGGGAGGCACCTAACAACAACACCAACAATACAACTGTGTTCTCAGTAATGTGGATGAATTTACCTGAATCGCATATCTTTCCAATACTGCAGCTAATCTTTTTGAAAGCGCAATTGTATCAACTGATCGCATTCATTGCCCTTAACTTACACATTCTTTGAAACAAACAACTCACTACTGCCGAGTCAGATCCAATTCATAGAGACCCTTCCTTGGGTATCTGAGGTAATATCACTATAGCAGTAGATTGCCCAATCTTCCTTTTAAGGAGAGGCTGGTGGGTTTGAACCACTAGCCTTCTGGTTAACACTCAAATGCCTTAGGAACTACACCACCAGAGCTCTTTAGTGAATCCAATCAAAGTCCTTTATGGTACAGCCTGGCACTACCTCTTCAGCTTATTCTAAGACCACCTTCTCCCCATTGACACCTCAACTACCCCCCTGACACCCACTATAATTCAGCCACACTGATATTTTTCTGTACTTTAAATTCATCATTCTTCCTCTCAACTTAGTACGCTTGCACATTCTCTTCTGTCTTCATGGAATATCTGTTTTCCCTTCACACCCCATTAGTGCCAACTCATCCTATGAATTCACCTTAAGCATCATTTGTTCAGGGAAGTTTTTTGTAACCTTCCAAAATAAGTTAAATCTCTGTATTATAGAATCTTATTGACCACATCCTTCTCCTGTGTAACACTTCTCACATGGTAATTTCATGTCTATTTATCAAATTATTGATATATATGCACCTTCCATATTAGTCAGAGCTTGATGAGGACAAATAACTTCCTTTTTTCTCACTAGTGCTCAGCTGCTCACTTAAAGATTAGTGCTTCAAATGTACCCCTGCAGCTCCAAGGGAGAAAGACCTAGCTACTTGCTTCCATAAAGATTACAGCTTAAAAAACCCTATGGGGCAGTTATACTCTGTCATGAGTTTGCTCTGAGTTGAAAATCGATTCAATGGCACCTAATAACTATATCTCTAGCATGTAACATAGTGCCTGGCACATAAGTCATTCCTGATAAATATCTGTGAAAAGAACAATTATTGTTGAGTTAGGAGGGTCCGACCCATAGCGACCCCTCTTTGGGTTTCTGAGGCAGTGTCACTACAGAAGTAGATTGCCCAACCTTCCTTCCAAGGAGTGGCTGGTGGGCTTGAACTGCCAGCCTTCTGGCTAGCAGTCAAGTGCCTTAGGCACTACACCACCAGAGTTCCTGTTAGGAGGACTGGATTATAATTCTTCCTACTCTGCCTTTTGCTATGTGATCTTTGACTTTCTCAAGGAATATTACTTATCCATGCTACAATCTTCTCTTCTTCAAAACTAAAGTAATAATTCTGATATGACAAGGTTGTTTCCAATGGTCAAATAAGGTTTACTGACAGACCAGATGCAATGATTCATCCTCAGAATTTCAATACCTTGCTTACTGGGTGCTTAGCATACCTAGATGTTCAATAACTGTGATGTAAATGAATAAAATTTGTGAAGCAAGTACTATTCCAAACTGCGTATAGATTGATATAACACTGCATATGTTTTGGTTACAGTGATACCTCTAAAAAAGTGTAAATGGCAGACATACTAATGATTTCCTATTGCCGATAAAATGCAGTATTTATTTATTAAGTGTTTGTGGCTACACTTTCTAATGGAGAGAAATTAGCCTCTGCCAATGACCCTAACTAACATGCTTTTCTTATAACTCATATAGCTCCTCCAACAACCTTCTTCCCTCTTGTGCCTGTGAAATAATTGTTACATTCTACTAGGAATTTCAGAGTTCATAAATTAGCCCTGGGAATTGATAGCTTCAGAAATGGTGTGCATGGATTCGGGAAGATGGTGTCTTACATGTAGCCCACACATTAGTTCCCTCTAGCATCTTAATGCCTGAAAATCTAGGTGCAGCAGTTTGAAACGGGGATTCTGGTGTTGTGAAGAGCTCATTAAGTCAGAGAAGGCCAAACTCAGGGGAGTAGGAGAAGAAAGGAGGGAGAGGCAGGGTAAACAGCCAGAAAGAATAAAAATAAATGAACCTGACCTGTGGAGCGCCAACTGGCCAGCGAGATGTGGCATCAGAGGGCTCCCTGTGGCAGTGGAGAGAATGCACTGGAGGACCTGTGGCCACTCCAGGGATCCACTTTCAGCACCAGCTTTTATCAGTAAAATTGGGACCACTGCTAAGTGGGAAGGTGGCATATCTGAGAAGTAGAGCAGAGACCCCTCTGGCTTGGGGTGCCACTGAATTGGGAGCAGAGAGGGAAGTACACAGGTGTGTGGGGCCTGGGATGAACTCATGGCATGGGTCAGGGCAGCTATTTGACAGCTTCTGGCATGGAGGGGCCTGGTGTACAGGGTTTTTATGGCTAACTGATCCTGGCAGAAAGTGGTAGTCCCCTAACCATTGGAGTCTTTGCTGAATTTGAGCTGTGGGCCTGTTAGTAACAGTATAACATCATCATTAGCAGCCTACTCAAATCCCTGGAAACAGCTACTGGCTCCTTGGAGCTTTTAATCACTTTTCTTCCTCCTTTCCCCACCTCTCCCCTGCCTCATCAAAAGAAAAAAAAAAAAAAAAAAAAAAACCACCACAACACCTGCCAGCTTGAATCCTAAACCCCCTTCATGACAAACAGAGACCTGCATCCACATTCCCCACAGTGATTCCATCATCACAAAGAAAACTGCAGAGCAACCCAGCACACCTGAACTAATAACAAAAATAAAATAAAATAAAATACACCAGCTCCACCTTTGCAAAAATATTAAACCATAAAATCAAGACAAAACAAATCAATACATAACTAACAGTTAAAGGCAACTTCAACTATCGAGTCACACATATCTGACACATAGTGAACCCTCCTTGAGTTTCTGAAGCAGTATCACTATGAAAGTAGATTTCCCACTCTTCCTTCCTAGCAGTGGCTGGTGGGTTTGAACTGCAAGTCTTGTGGTTAGCAATCAAATGCCTTAGACACTAAGCCACCAGAGTTCCCTCTAGGAAACAACAGACAACCTCAAACCAAACAAAAACACAGGATAAGACAATAGAAATAAAATCCCAAACAATAGTCTCATTAAACATGGAGGAAGAGGAGGCAACAGAATTATCTGAGAAGGAATTTTGAAGTTATATTTAGAGAACTCTACAAGAGCTTATGGAAACTCCAAACAGAATCAAGGAGAACACAGACAATACCCTAGAAGAACTCAAGAAAACCATCCAAGAACAAAATAATAAGATTAATACACAATCAGAACTCATATAAAAACAGCAGTTAGACATCCAGAAGATGAATACCAAAATTACAGAATTACAAAATACAGTGGAAGCACAAAAGTTAGACTACAACTAGCTGCAGAAAGCATTTCCCAACTAAAAGACAAATCCCTTGACACCAGCCTCTATGAAGAAAAATAAGAACAAAGATTTAAGAGAAATGAAGAGAATCTAAGAGTTATATGGGATGACATGAAAATAAACAACATACACCTCACTGGAATTCCAGAGAAAAAAAAAGAGGTGGGGGAAAAAAAAAAACACTGAGAAAATTGTGGAAGACTTCTTATCAGAAAATTTTCCCCATATCATGAAGGAAGAAAAAGTATTTGTCCAAGAAGAACAAAGAACCCCATGCAGAATAGATCCCAAAAGAAAAACACCAAGGCATATCATAATCAAACTCTCCAAAACCAAAGACAAAGAAAGAATCTTGAGAGCTGCCTGGGAAAAAAGAAATATCATTTACAATAATCAAACAGTTAGGCTGAGTTCTGCAGAACTCATTTCAACAGAAACCATGCAGGCAAGAAGGCAATGGTACAACATATATAAAACACTGAATGCAAAGTTCTTCCAACCAAAAATCCTATACCGAGCCAAACTGTCCATCAAATATGAGGGTGAAATCAAGACATTCTCAAGCAAACAGAAATTAAGGGAATTTTGTGAAAACCAGACCAATCCTACAAGAAAGGCTTAAGGAAGTCCTTCCAATAGAGACCTACAACAGAGAACAACAAAATCAGGACACATGACATCAGCACTAAAACCAAATCAGAAGTAGATGCTCAAAATAAGACTATAAAACACTGTACACTAAAAAACAAAGAAGTCAATCTGCACACAACAACAGCAAAAAAACAAATAGCGGGAATAAAAGTTGTAGGCACAAAACATCCAAATGTAGAGGAAAACAGGACAATGTCCTCATAGAACAGACTGTTCTAAAAATACAGAAACAAGAACTCACTCCAACGTAACCACAGAGAAAATTATTAATCTCCCATAAGCAAACCAAGAAGGAGGAAAAATATATAGATTTAGTAAGCAGAACCAACAATAAAGAAGAAATGAAACACTTGACAACAAAATGAACTCAGCACAGAAAATCATATGGACCAAGGAAACTCCAGCAACATGATAAAATAAAACACAATAGGGTGACCGCAATCAATTCACACTTATGACTAAGTACACTCAATGTAAATGGACTGAAAGCTCCAATCAAGAGAAAGAGAGAGGCAGACTACTGTATAAGAATGAAGACCCATCAATATGCTGCCTACAAGAGACCCATCTTAGACACAAAGATAAAAATAAATAAAAAATTAAGGGGTGAAAACAAAACATACCAAGCCATTGGTAACCAAAAAACAATAGGAGTGGCAATATTAATTTCTGATAAAGTAGACTTTAAGGTGAAAAACAACATAAGAGACAAAGAAGGTTATTATATGATCCTGAAAGTGTCAATTGACCCAGAAGACATTATGATAATAAATATCTATGCACCTAATGAAAGTGCTCCAAATGATGTGAAGCAAATATTAATTGAATTGAAAGGGAAAATAGACAGCTCTACAATAGTAGTAGGAGACTTTAACACACCACTTTCAGGGAGGGACAGATTAACTAGAAAAAACTCAACAAAGATACAGAAGAACTCAACAACACAACCAACCAACTCAACCTCATAGACATATACAGAGCATTCCTCCCAACAAAATCACAATTCACATTCTTTTCCCATGCACATGGATCATTTTCCAGAATAGACCATATGTTAGGACATAAAACAAGCCTCAATAAATTCAAAAACACTGAAAT
>NW_006921914.1:886479-889695 GCF_000298275.1 Orycteropus afer afer
CAGAAATAAAAGAAACAGAAAACAATGACAAAAAAAAAAAAAAAGAGAAGATCAACAAACTAGAAGCTGGTTCTTCAAAAAGATTAACAAAATTGACAAACTGTTGAAAGGGAAGATGTAAACAACAAGAATAATAAATGAAAAGGTGACATCGCAACAGAACCAATTGAAATAAAAAAGCTACTGACAAAATATCATGAAGAACTGTACTCCAAGAGATTTGAGAACCTAGAAGAGATGGACAAGTGTCTAGAAACACAAGACCTACCTAAACTATCCCATTCAGAGATAGAATATTTGAATAGACCTATAACAAAGGAAGAAATTGAACAGGACTTAAAAAAAAACTTTCCACAGAAAAACTCCTGGCCATGATGGCTTCACTGGAGAATTTACCAAACATTCAGGGAAGAGTTGACACTTATATTACTCAACCTATTCCAGAACATAGAAAAGATTGCATACTTTCAAATGCATTTTATGAAGCAAGCATAACACTGATAGCAAAAACAGGGAAAGCACCACTAAAAAGGAAAACTACAGACCAATATCCCTCATGAACATACACAAAAATCTTCAACAAAATCCTAGCCAACAGAATCCAACGACATATCAAAAAAATAATAAATCCTGACCAAGTGGTATTCATACCTGGTATTCAAGGATGGTTCAATGTCAGAAAAACAATCAATGTAATCCACCACACAAACAAAACAAAACAAAACAACTACATGATCCTATCAATCAACACAGAAAAGGCATTTGATAAACTACAACACCTATTCCTGTTCAGAACTCTCAGCAAAATAAGGATAGAAGGGAAATACCTCAGCATTATAAAGGGCATATACGCAAAGCCAGCAAGCAACAACATTATTAATGGAGAAAGACTCAAAGCATTCCCCTTAAGAATGGGAACCAGACAAGGATGCCCTCTATCACCATTCCTATTTAACACTGTATTGGAAGTCCTAGGAAAAACCAATTATTAACTTCATATAAAAAGGAAAGAGACCTCGGGTATGCATAGCACTACTGAAGAAGAAGAACAAAGTGGGAAGTCTCACACTCCTGGATCTTAAAACCTACATACAGCCACAGTAGTCAAAACAGCATGGTACAGGTACAATCATAGACAGATAGACCAATGGAACAGAATTGAAACCCAGAAATAGACTCATCCATCTGTGGACACCAGATCTTTTACCAAGGTCCAAAACCCATTAAATGGGGGAAGAGATAGCCTCTTTTACAAATGGTGCTGGCAAAACTGGATATCCACTTGCAGAAAAAGATCCATACTTCACCCCATACACAAAAACAAACTCAAGTTGGGTCAAAGACGTAAATATAAAACCCAAAACTAAAAAATTCATCAAAGATAAAATAGGGGCAAATCTAGGAGCCCTAATTTATGGCATAAATTGACTATCAAACATAACCCAGATGCACATGATGTAGAAGAGAAGCTAGATGACTGGGACCTTTTAAAAATTAAATTCTTATGCACACTGAAAGACTTCATAAAAAGGGTATAAAGAGAACCTACAGATTGGGAGAAAATATTTGCCTATGACATATCTGACAAAGGACTTATCTCCAAAATTTATAGAAAACTTCAATACCTCAACACCAAAAAGACAATCAATCCAATTCAAAAATGGGCAAGAGACATGAACAGACACTTCACTAAAGTTTATATGCTGGTGACCAACAAACACATGAGGAATTGCTTGCAATCTTTAGTCATTAGAGAGATGCAAATAAAAACAATGATGAGATATCATCTCACCACAGCAATAATAGCAAAATTCAACTGGACAGAAAATAACAAGTGTTGGTGAGGTTGCAGAGAGATTGGAACTCTCATATACTGCTGGTGGGATTGTAAAATGGTACAACCATTGTGGCAAATGGTATGGCAATTCCTTAAAAATCTGAAAATAGAAGTACCATTTGATCCAGCAATTCCATTACTAGGAATATATCCTAAGTAGTTGAGAGGCAGGGCATGAACAGACATATGCACACCCATGTTCATCACAGCATAATTCACTATAGGAAAGAGATGGAAACAACCTAAATGCCCATTAACAGATGAATGGATAACCAAATCATGGTACATTCACACAATGGAATACTATGCCTGCTACATTAAAGAACAATGAAGGATATATGAATCATCTCACAATGTGGATGAGCCTGGGAGACATTATGCTGAGTGAAATAAGTCAATAGCAGAAGGACAAATATTATATGAGCTCATTACTGTAAAAAGACTAGGAAGCATTTGCTTAAGGAAGAAAACTCACTTTGTAGATTACCAGGGTGGAAAGGGAAGGGGAAAGAATAATTTGGGGCTAGTTGGGGGCCACATGCTGAAGTGGGCAATGGGAGGAATGGTATTGAAAGAGTCTGTGACCACCATGATAACACTGGGGAAAGGGAGAACAGCGAAATATGCATATAAAATATAGAAGACAGAGGCTAATTCCAGTATATCCACAATACGGCATTGCCATTAACACCAAACACCAGGCTACAGATAAACACATAAACATCTGAGAAGATCAGATGGGGGTCAGTGAACAGGATTATACTCTAGATTAAGGATAGATTCAGCAGAGGCTAATCTTGCACAGATACTAGTGACACAAAATACCCACAATCCTTACAGAAACAACAGAAGACAGACATAGAGTAATCCCTAACAGACACTCAGACACTGTGGGAGAGAGATCCAATGGATCTACCGACTCATGACCGTAGTATCAGGGGACACCAGACTCAGTTGGCACAACAAAATACCTAAGAATCTTGTTCCACAACCTACATTGGTGAGTAGTGACTGGAGTCTTAAAAGCTTTCAAGTGGCTATCTAAGAGGCAGCTAATGGTCTCCTGTCATCAGAAGTGAAGAAACATGCAAAAATCAAGGACATTTGGAACAATCAGACCTAGGACATGATGGACCTTGCGATGAGAAGTATCAGATGGTGCCAGCTACCAATGCCAACCACTCGGTAAGGGATCATAACTGGAGATTCTGGATAGAGTGGGAGGAAAAACACGGAACAAAATCCAAAAACACAATAATGACCAGAATTACTGGTCAGATGGAGTCTGGTGGGACACCCAATACTATGGCCCTGGGATATACTTTGGGTATAGAATAAAACTCACTCCCAGGGGCTGGCTCTCAGCCCAACAGTAAAAA
>NW_006921914.1:889895-892423 GCF_000298275.1 Orycteropus afer afer
GAGTGGCATGAGGGGGTGTTACTTGGAAAGGAGGGGAGGAGACGGTTAGGGTTGGTTATGGTAATTGGGGAGTGAAACTAAATGCACACTAAATGTTGAATGTAAAACCAACTCTGCTCTGTAAACTTGCACCTAAAGCACAATAAGAAGAAAGAAAGAAAGAAAGAAAGAGTGTGCACAACCAGAGATGTTCTCTGATCAGCTCATCCTGTTTCAGAAGAAGTAAGAGGCACCTGGACCATATTGTTAGATACTTAGATTAAGAGCAAGAGAGAAAAAGATTTTATGTTTAAAACTTTTCACATTTTGTTTTTATAAGAGATTTACTCCCTACCACAAAAAGATATTGACTGTAGTTTGGTTTATACCAAGAAGCTATTGTCTTAGGAAGAAAGGAGAACTAAGGCAATGTCTCTATCTGTCTTGCTGACTACTGGATTCTTGATGCCTAACTCAGTGCCTAGCATGTAATAGGACCCCAGTAAGTAGTTTTTGTGGGAATGACTGACATGAATGAAAGAAAAAAAATGAATAAAGGGAGAAACATTTGAAAATGAAATTAGAAGCACTGAACAAATACATTACTAGTCACCAGAGACCACTTTTTCCAACCCAGAGATTTAGTTCTTGCTTTCAGCCTCCACTTAGTCCTTTATAATATGCTCAAGGTCTAAAGGTGCTTCAATATATTCTCTCCTGAGATCTCCAGGTTTCCCTGTGCATGAATTCAAAAGTTCTTCAGTAATAGATGTAGCTAAGGACAATGAATTTCAGTGAAAATTAGTGCCAAGTTTTAGTTAGCCCTCAAATTCCATTTCAAAGGGTATTTGTGTTTACTTCTCCTTTGCCCCCAAGAGTATCATCCTATCCACCAGTGAGCCACACCTATAAACATTTCCTGGCTCTGATTTGATGACCTGGAACCTGACAACTGAGGTAGACTATAAACTGCAAAGGTTCTCATAGGACCTTTAACTTGTTTTGATAGGTCCAGAAAAGAAGGAAATGAAAAATATACCCTGCATCAGAGTACTTAAAGAGAAGGTCAGTTATTTCCTTTTACCCTCATGGTGCCAATTGTAATTGTAACCATTATTGTTCAGTGTTTCCTCTTTAAAGGTATTGTCATATATTATAGTATATGCTCCCATCAGATAAAATATATATTGACAAGCAATATGTGTATATAAACATATCTAATATACATATATGTATGTATTTACATTATGTATATGTATGTAAGGAGCTCTGGTAGCGTAGTGCCTAAGGCACTTGACTGCTAACCAGAAAGCTGGTGGTTCAAACCCACCAGCCACTCCTCGGAAGAAAGGTTGGGCAATCTACTTCCATAGTGATACTGCCTCAGAAACCCAAGGAGAGGTCACTATGAGTCAGGTCCCACTCGATGACATATAACAACAACATAGGTATATATGTACATAAAAACATATATGTCATATAGATTTATGATTAGGGCCACCCTTCTATTTAAAGCAGAATGAAAGGAGGGATGACATTAACTAAACAATAAGCATAGTTAATGAATATGTTTGATGTCCTGTTTTTGTTTTTGTTTTGTGCTATGTTGTGTTTAAAACTCTTGAATAGCCTCCCTTAATAAAAAAAAAAGACCTGGTTAAATATGAACTTTGGTTCTTCACACAGAGAGATGAAGATCTGAAATTCTAACTCCTTTGTGTTTTGAAATTAAAATAATGAAAAAGGGAAAAATGTTTGTCAAACAGGAGGATGGCTAAACATGACTACACAGTCTGAGCTTCAAACAGTTCCTGCTTTAAGAGAACTGTTGACAGCAGAGAAAGAAAGAGAATCCATGTTCCTTTTTCATACTGCACCATGAAGGGCAACAACATTCAGCTCTGTTTTAAAATGCCAAGTAGTCAAACTATAAAAAGGAGCATTATTTTAGAGTCCTTGAAATGACTTATAAAAAGCTTTTCAAAAGATTAAGATGCTAGTGGTGCTATGCAAATGTCTCACTTGAAATTGAATTTCTTAAAAATAAATATTTACTTTGCTTTCCATTTGGAGAAAAAAAATACAATGCCTTCCCCAACAACTAAAGTGCTATCTATTTAACCATCTGCCGAATGATTAAAATCGTTTAGCTGCCTGTCTTTTATCCTAGACTGTATGAATTCTATAGAGATGTCTTTACAATGGAATTACCCTGCTCCTCATTTCTCTATTGAAAACATTCTTAAAGTTTTACCCTCCTTATATTGTTACCTTCAGCCTATCTAACTAAGGATCTATGTCACCGCTACTATATATTATATGCCCAATAATTGAATTAGCCTAGGACTTTGCAAACATATATTCTATAATATATGTTTTTGGCGATAGTGTGGACTACATGTTCAGTGCCTCCTGGCACAGATCACCTAAAAATGCCAAGCAAAACATCACTGTGGTTGCAGTTGAGTCAATTCCAACTCATGGTGACCCTACTCATGTAGAGTAGAACTGCTACATATGATTTTCAAGTCTGTAACATTTCAGAAGCA
>NW_006921914.1:892803-894019 GCF_000298275.1 Orycteropus afer afer
CACTCCTCGGAAGGAAGGTTGGGCAATCTACTTCCATAGTGATACTGCCTCAGAAACCCAAGGAGGGGTCACTATGTGTCGGGTCCGACTCGATGGCACATAACAACAACAACAATATATGGCAGAAGATAAACTAGATGAATGGGATGTTCTAAAAATTATATTTTTATGTGTTTCCAAAGAAATTTCCTAAAGAGTCAAAAGAGAACATACAGATTAGGGGGAAATATTTGGCAATGATGTATCTGACAAGGGACTTATCTCTAGAATTTATTTAGAAACTCTAACAGCTCAAGAACAAAAAGATCAGTAATCCAATTAAGAAATGGGCAAAAGATATGAGTAGACACTTCACCAAAGAGGATATTCAGGCAGCCAACAAACATATGAAATGCTCATGATCATTAGCCATTAGAGAGATGCATATCAAAACAACAATGAGATACCATCTTGCAACAGCACTAGTAGCAAAGTTGAAACAAGACAGAAAATAACAAATAACAAATTCTGGCGAGGCTGTGGAGAGATTGGGACTCTCATACACCACTGGTGGGACTGTAAAATGGTGCAACCACTGTGGAAAGCTGTATGGCAATTCCTTAAAAATTTGGAATTAGAAATACCATTTGACTTAGCCATTCCATTACTAGGTATATATTCTAAACAAGTGAGAGCTAGGACAAGAACAGATATATGCACACCCATGTTCATCACAGCACTATTTACATTTGAAAAAGATGGAAACAACCTGGATGCCCATCAACAGAAGAATGGATAACCAAACTATGGTACATACATACAACAGAATACTATGCAACCCTAAAGAATAATGTAGAATCTGCAAAACACCGCATGATGTGGATGAACTTGGAGGACATTGTTGTTTTTGTTAGGTGCCATCAAGTCATTTCCAACTCATAGCAACCCCATGCACAGCAGAATGAAATACTGCCCGATCCCGCACCAGCTCCATGATCCCTGCTATACTTGAGTCCATCATCGCAGCCACCATGTCAATCCATCTTGTTCAAGCTCTCTCCCTCTTTTGTCGACCCTCCACCCTACCAAGCATGACATCCTTCTCCAGGGAATGGTCCCTTCTGACAACATGACCAAAGTAGGTGAGAAGTCTGGCCATTCTCGCTTCCAAGGAGCATTTCGGGTGCACTTCCTCCAGGACAGATCTGTTAGTTCTTTTAATAGTCCGTGGTACTTT
>NW_006921914.1:894992-904005 GCF_000298275.1 Orycteropus afer afer
TAGGTAGAGAAAAGTATTGATTTGGGTGAAGAGAAGGGCAATGTACCAAACGTAAGTGATCAACACAGTGGCTTGAGGAAGAGGAAGACTTAGAGAGGTTCATTGTAGGTGAAGACAACAAAGATGAGTCCTTTTGCACATACAGTACTGCGTTGACAGTGAAGGCAGACACTGATATACTGGTGGATAGATGGGTGGACAGGCTAAACTAGTAGGTATGTCTATGAAGCAGAGAGTGTACCCAAGAACATGTATAGGATTGGCAGACAATGTTTCTGTAAGTGTATTTGTGTGTTCTATAAGAATTTCCAGGTATATAGTAGAGCTGACAAGGGACAAGATTATAGTCACTTCCTGGCCACAGCCAGCTACCCAGAGGGAGCAAGTAGTTGGACCTGTGTGTTTGCGACCATGATCACAGGGGACATCAAGCTCAATTGGCATAGCATGCATACTACACAAAACATTGCTCGACATCCTGCTTTGGCAAATAGACACTGGGGTCTTAAAAGTTTGCAGTCAGCCATCTAGATGCAAAGATGGGTCTCTCCTTCTCCAAATAAGAATGAAGAAAACCAAAGACACATGGAAAGAATTACTCCAAGTGACTAGTACATCATGTGATCTTCAGCCTATGTGACTATGAGATGAGAAGAACTAGATGGTACTCAGCTATCACTGTCAACCACTCAGAGGGGGATCTATGTAGGAGATCCTGGATAGAGAGGGAGAACAACGTGAAACAAAACTCAGAATCATTAAAAAAAAAAAAAAAAAAGAAAGGACCTGGTCCCTAGCTGCCCTTGGGATCTGGAATTGAACCCACTCCTTTGATTTCCAGCCAAACAAAAGACAGGCATATGAGCTGGACATTTACATTAGGTAGATACACTCCTTGGAGAGATCAATCATGGGAGAATTGAAGGGCTTTGTATGTACAAGGGAGACAGCTCGGGGGACAGGAGTGCATGGGTAACTATGGGGAGGAAGTGGGAGGAGCACTGTTGCATTATGGGAAATTGAAGTCAATGTCATGAGACAAAGCATATGTGAGCTACTGTATGGAAGGTGAATTTTCTCTGTAAACTTTCACCCAAATCACAATAAAAATTGAAGGAAAAAAAATAGGAGTAGCAGCACAATAGAGATAATGTTTGCCCTGAGAGCATCTGCCAATCCTTAATGGCTAGAGACTAGCTTTTAATTGGCCGTACATGTAGCACAAGAGACAAGACCTGAAGAATCTGATGGAAGGGGCAGGTTACATGAGAGATTCTATATAAAGACAAGATGCTGGAAAAGCAAGGACCTCACTGTCTGAGTTTAAAAAACAACTCCACTGGAGATATGACCATCTCAATCCTGGCACTGACTGGAGAGTTTTCCTTGTTGTTCTTAAACAAAATCCCATACTTGCAAGGATTCACACTCTATGTACAGCCTGAAACTCCCAAGTTAAAATTCCAATATAAATTAATCTCAGTTTGGGAGAATTTAGTGAAATGAAAGATCTGAAGACACTACCAAAAATTCAGGACATAATGACAGAGATGGAAAATTATGAAAGAAAAATTAAAATATACAGAAGATAGAGTGGAAAAACTCAATATAAGCCTACTCGTACTTACAAAGGGAAAAATTAGAGGATGATAGAGGGGTAATATGTGAAGAGATAATAACTGAGAGCTTTCTAGAATTTATTAGCAACTTTATTCCTCAAAATCAGAAGCCAAAATGTCCAAAGCAGGTAACACACACACACTCATATTCTCTTTCTCTCTCTCTTTCCATCTCACTATAACTTCACTATTACCACTGCTAGGCACCACTGGCATGCCTTAAAAATAATCCCCTTTGTCTCTTTTCGGCCTACTTTAAAAGTCATATCCAGCCCATGTTAACGTTTGTCTTTCTCTTCCCTACCTTCTCCCATTCCTGATCTATAATTTCCTTGTTCCATAATTAACTCTTTGTAGTTTCCAATGCAAATCATAAAGTTAGCCTTGGATCCTTTCATTTGTGCCCACCACCAAATACACACCTTTGCCCCAATTCCATGCAACAAAGGTCCATTAACCTCACCCAAGTTCTTATTTGTTATCACAACTGAAAAAATATTGACTATTACATAACCTAAGGAAAATATTTGTTTCACTGTATTTCCTCCCTATCAGGTATCTCTCCCTTTTCCCTGTATCTCTCCTATCTGATCTATGCCTATCTGTTTATCTCAAATTCTGAAAAAAAATATTTTATACAAATCTTTCTTCTCTAAGGTGGGGTGCCTTGGCAGCAATATAGAGCTATGATCATAGCCCCCAACCTCCAGAAGACCAAGAAAAGGTGTCTCTCAGTTTTCTATCAAGCTAGCTCAGAAATGTGTGTGCACATATTATTTACAGTTACATCTGCCTTAACAGTAAATAGTATGAAATTTCACAAGATAACTCCAGTATCTTAAAAGACAAATACGAAAAATACTCCCCTACCTCTACACACACACACACACACACACACACACACATCTCTCCTTCACTAACCCTAGTACAATTCCTAGGATCTCATTTATCTGTCTCCCTGTTAGCTTTACTAACTGAAGGCCCCAGTTCAAATGTAAATGTATGCTTTCAGAAGGGAAACAAATTGCCTGCATAGTAAATGTGACAGTAGATTGCTAAGTGTTAATGTGTAGGGAGTAGGGAACAGGAAAGTTTTGAATTTTGGTAGGCTACCTGGGATGGTCAAGGAAGCTGTAAAACAAGAAGGAGGGCACTGGATGTGTTGGAAAGGGAATAGGGGAAACCCAAAATTCAAGGGTGTTGAATAAAATCTTCTCCTCACACATCGGCAATTCTCTTGCAGCATCAACACCACAGCTGAGACTCATTCATTATTATACAAGTATGAGTCCTGGATACTGAGTGAATACATGTGTCCTGCCCTTAAGGAGCTCACATATTGAGACTAGCTCAAAAGTAAAAATTTCAACTTCTTATTCAATGTAGCGTAGTGCCTAAGACATTTGACTGCTAATCAGTAAGCTAGTAGTTCAAATCCACCAGCCACTGGTTGGAAGAAAGATTGGGTGATCAACTTCCATAGAGATACTGCCTCAGAAACCCAAGGAGGGGTGGCTCTGAGTCAGAAATGACTTCTTGGCAGTGAGCTTTTATTCAATGTAACTCAAATCCTTTGAACCTCTTTATTTTCTCTATACCTATTTCTTATCTTTCACATGTCAGCTATTAAATAAACTATTATTAAAATAGAGATCCCTGAATCTATAGCCTGTCTTTGGAACGTAATGCAGGTATAATACAAATTTGCATTTCATTATATGTGCAAAACACACCCTTTATTTAAAAAAAAAAAAAACTCATTTGCATCGTCCTGCACTACAATCCTGTTTGTTTCTTTGTGTCTCAGGATGACTGTCTGCTATTGGTTAATTCCCTTGACATTTTCCCTTAACTTTGTATATGGCTTTTTAGAACTCTAAATTCTGTTTCTTTCCCTCCAAAGAGATTTCTTGAATTTGTATATATGATAAACACTGCACTGTGTTGGACTGGAGGAACAGAGTCTTGGGGCATCTTTTGAGATCTGTTGCATCCAATTATCATGACTTATTTATTTTCTGTATATTTTCATTCTCTGTGATGTCTTTCATCCAAGGAGCTCAGAGAATTTTACAAAATATAAACTAACCCTCACAGCACCCCTAGAGGTAAAAAGAGCAGACAAGGGATGGAAGAGAAATCTATCCATACAGTGAACAAAAGGGGGGAAAAAATGCTGTGCTGAATACATTAGAGAAAGAACAGTCTTGGGACTATTCAGCTAAAGGAACAAACCTTGAAATTGCCATCTGGGAACAAAGTCCCCCACCAGAACCTGCAATGAGTGTGGGACACTCAGAAGTGATAAATAAATTACTTTGTATTTCTCTTTCTCAGAGTATCTCTGGAGACAAGAACTATAGCAGATAGTTTCTCAGAGGTGATAAGGTTTAAAATGCTCAGCTGTGACTGTCAGTGGCAACTTTTCCCTGGACACGGTAAGATAGAGAAGATGACCTTGAAGAGGAACAGGGTTATGGCAATGGATCAATTTCTGCAATTGGCAAGGCTCCACCAAAGGGCACCTATAGATAGTGTCAGGAGTGTAGATATCTGTGTGGGTCAGCTCAAAGCAGCCAATACTGAAGGTGTAGGACAAATTAAAAGAGACCATAGTTATATATTTATAATGATAACCAAGCCAGATTTCCCTTCCCCTCAAAAACTCAGGCTTAGGGTGGGAGTGGAGGACTGTGATGCAGCAGCTTTTATTACCCCTTTCCAAACATACTCAAGCTTCCCCTTTTCAATAACTATACTACTGAGGAAAGAGAAAAAGAAAGAGAATAACCTGATTTACAAAGAGATATTAAAAATTACAATTCCATGCTTATGTTATACGGTGAGAAAACCAAAGAAACCAAACTCACTGCCATCAAGTTGATTCCGACTCATACCAACTGCCATTGGGTTTCCAAGGCACTAAATCTTAACGGAAGTAGATCGCTCAGTCTTCCTTCCACACAGTGGCTGGTGGGTTTGAACCATTAACCTTCTGGTTAGTAGCCAAATGCCTTAGGCACTGAGCCATCAGAACTCCTTATATGGTGAGGGATAGTAATAATAAATACCATTTTTGAGTCACTACAATGTACTGTGATTCTAGATACATAATCTCATTTCATTTTCACAATAATTTTACAAGTTAGGAAATGGATTTTCACAAAGATTAAATGAGTTATCAAGATTACCAGGATAGTAAGCTGCAGAGCCAAGATGTTAACACATGCCTGTCTGACTCCAAAGGGCTTACTATCAACCCTTTTACCATACTGCTTCTCTGAGTAACCAGAAAGGCCTCTGGTGCTCTGTGTTACTGTAAATGTCTACCAATCCTGCTGAAAATCATGTAGTAAGGAGCTCTGGTAGCATAGTGCCTAAGGCATCTCACTGCTAACCAGAAGGCTGGCAGTTCAAACCCACCAGCCACTCCTCGGAACGAAGGTTGGGCAATCCTACTTCCGTAGTGATAAGTGCCTCGGAAACCCAAGGAGGGGTCGCTAGGAGTCGGGGCTGACTCGATGGCAAATAACAACAACAACAAGTGGCACTAGGGCTGTATGGGAAGTTCTAAGGGGAGGACAAAAACCTAACAAAACACATCTGGCTAATGATTACCTAAAGAAGACTCCCCCTTCTTTTTTATAAGCCCTTGGCCAATTTTGCCAAGAAAGAAAACATGTTAACATTAGAAATGAACTAAGCTAGGTGGTACTGGACAGTGTCACTGACTTGCAGATATAGTGAATGAGAGTCACCATGTAGTCTGAGCCCAGATGTGGTTACAGAATAGTTAACCAGAAAGAATTTCTTTCTTTTGGATGAGTTTCTAACTGGGTGTAAAACTACTTCTGCAGAAAAACAATATTTTAAAAGTGGAGGTCTCTTTGCTTTACCTTGTTATTTCCCATTTACAGTCACTTTCCCTCTTTTGGGGCCCTCAATCTGAATGCACAAAGCTCTTCTGATACCTTTTCTCCTGCACTGCTACTTCCATCTGTTTGCTCTTCCTGGCAATAACATCCTTTCTGAATTCTTCCTTTCTCTTCCTATTACAACTTACCTGCACTCCATCCACTTTTTTTCTCAGAGCCAAGGAAACAAAGGTATAAAATAATTCTTCCCCAAAGTGTTGATAATAATTTAAGAGCTTAACAATTCCAGATCGCACTGGTATGTGAACCTAAAGAAGTTATTGATGCTGAGATTACAAGCCCCAGACAGAGCTAGTAGGGTAGATACTTTGGACAAAAACCATTGCCAGCAAGTCACTTGAATTATATCAAGAGAGAGAGAATCTGGAAACTGATCATAGGTACAGCCAATGTGGTGCTGCATGGTAGGCAGAGGGGCTTGTTCACTGTATGAGGTTTCTCCTCAGCCCTAACTAAGATGGGAAAGAAGTTGGAAGCAGAGATGAGTAGAAATGCAATCTCACCCTGACAACCAAGGAAACATGGATTAGCCATTTACTCCTCAGCACAAAGAAGAAGAGAGATCTCTAGGTTGGAGAAAGTCTGTATGAAACAGCTCCATAGACAATGTGGGAAATCTACCTAATAGCCTTTCTCTTTTTTTTTTGGCTATTGGAAAATAATAGATTTAATTGTCTGGCTGTTTTCTATTGGTTTGTATCAATTCTAGCTCCCTTGGCAGTGATATATGTGTGTGTGTGTATATATATATATATCACAAAACAATATTCTATATGGCTGATATCCCCTCTCTACTAATAATACACAGTAGCCCATTCCACTGTTATTTAAGATAAAACAAACCCATTGTAGACAAACATATCTGCCTGGCATCCCTTGTTTTCTCTGCACTGAATAAAATTTAACAATCAAATTTGTACTCACTTTCTCCTTTTTTGAGAATCTGAACATGCTTGGAATATTGGACCTCACCAATTTAGACATGTCAAATAGGGATAAAAAAAAAAGTAAATATGCCTTTACTAGAATGTTCAGACAGCCACAAAAAGTAATTCTTTAAAATAAAAAATTAAAATAAAATAAAATAAAATAAATGTCTTGGCACTCTGTTTCTAGCTTTTATGTTATTTTCTGCCATCCATTTATTTATCCTACTCAAAATTCTACTGTCATTTTACTCTTCTGCTTAAAGCCTTTTGGTGACTTCATATAGCACAAGGTAAAATCCAACTTCTTAAAATCTATCTATCCTCCCTATCTTTTAACACAGACCATTTAACAATCAACAACTCAGCCGTACTGGACTTCTTTCAGTCCCAAAACTTGCTATGCTCTTTCCTATCCTACCTCAAAGTTGCATCTGCTTCTCTCCAGAAAATATTCTAGTCAATCTTATGTCATCTCTTGCTTGGATTTGTTCAATGGCTTCTAATTAATCATTGTTGTTGTTGTTAGGTGCCACCGAGTTGGTTCCGATTCCTAATCACCTTATGTACTACAAATTGAAACACTTCTCAGTCCTGTGCTAGCCTCACAATCATTGCTTATGTTTGAGCCCATTGTTACAGCTCATTGTATCAAACTACCTCATTGACTGTCTACCTGTTTTTTACAGATCCTCTACTTTACCAAGTATGACGACCTTCTCCAGGAACTGGTCCCTCCTGATGTTGTTATATGCCATCGAGTTGTACCTGACTCATAGCGATCCCTCCTTGGGTTGCCAAGACAGCATCACTACGGAAGTAGATTGTCCAACCTTCCTTCCGAGGAGTCGCTGGTGGGTTTGAACCGCCAGCCTTCTGGTTAGCCTTAGACACTATGCTACCAGAGAAGTCCATGTATATGAATACATATATACATGTATATGTATATTCTTTCACAACACTGTAATTCAAAGGCATCAATTCTTCCTTGGTCTTCTTTATTCATTGTCCATCTTTTGCATACATATGAGACGACTAAAATATACCATGGCTTGAATTAGGTGTACCTCAGTGTTCAAGTTTTTGCTCCTTAACACTTTAAAGGCATCTTTTGCAGCAGATTTCCCAGTGCAATATGTCATTTGATTTCTTGACTGCTGCTTCCATGGGCATTGCTTACGGATCCATGTAAAATGAAATCAATGAAAAATTAATTATTTTATCCGTTTATCATAACGTTGCTTCTTGGACCAGTTGTGAGGATTTTCCTTTTCTTTACCTTGAGGCATAATCCATACTGAAGACAGTAGTCTTTGATCTTCATCAGTAAGTGCTTCAAGTCCTCTTCACTTTCCAAAAGCAAGGTTGTATTATCTGTATATCACTGATTGTTATGAGTCTTCCTCCAATCCCAATGCCATTTTCTTCTTCATAAAGTCCAGATTGTTGGATTACTTTCTCAGCATACAGACTGAATAAGTATGGTGAAAGGATGCAAAACTGATACACATCTTTCCTGATTTTAAGCCATGCAGTATCTCCTTGTTCTGTTCTAACGACAGCCTCCTGGTCTATGTACAGGTTCTTCATGAGCATAATTAAGTGTGCTGGAATTCCCTTTCTGCACAATGATATCCATAATTTGTTATGACCTGCACAGGTCAATGCCCTTCCATAGTCAATAAAACACAGGTAACATGTTTCTGATATTCTCTGCTCTCAGCCAAGATCTATCTGACATCAGCTAGGATATCCTTCATTCTCCATCATCTTCTGAATCCAGCTTGAACTTTTGACTGTTCCTTGTCAATGTACTGCTGGAACACTGATGCAATGCAGGAAACATTTACTCATCCACGCCAAAAAAATTGGAAGATAGATACCTGGACGATCAAGTGGAAGAGATCCATATTCTTGCCCATACCAAAGAAAGGAATCAGATGAAATGCGGAAATTATCAAAAAATATCATTAATATCACATGCAAACAAAATTATGTTAAAGATACTTCAAAAACAATTGTAATCAATTAATCCTTACCTCTACTTTTCTATTGTAATTTGTTCTCCATACTGCAGCCACGACCATCCTAACTGGCTAACTCTTACCTCTCTTAAGCCACTTAGGCCATTCTTCACACAATATAAATATGATTAAGTGACACCTCTGCTTAAATTTGTTTAGGAGTTCAATGTGTTTTTCAGTACAAAAAAAACAAATTTTTGAGTCCATGACAAAAGAAAGGAACCTCGTTGGTGCAATGGCTAACATTTTACCATTAGCTGAAAAGTCAGTGGCTCAACCTCACCCAGCAGCTCCACGGGGAAAAAAGACTTGACAACTTGCTCCCATAAAGATCACAGCCTAGGAAACCCTATAGGGCAGTTCTTCTCTGTCATATAGTGTCACTATGAATCAGAATTGACTGGACAGCACACAACTATAACATGACAAAAGACCTCACTTGCCTTTCCAGCCACATGCCTCCCTACTTCCCCACATGCATTCTGTTTAGCAACACAGAAGGGCCTGCA
>NW_006921914.1:904105-905344 GCF_000298275.1 Orycteropus afer afer
TCATAGGAAAACTATATGGTCCCCTCGGAGACCAGATACTCTCCAGAAAGACTTTCTTCCCAAAATGTCTTACCCCATCCTCTCTCCCCTCACATGTTATATATGTACCCTGGACTCCATCACTATACTCCATCATTGCCATAGTTTTGTAACACAGATGCACCTGAGGTGGTTAATTCAGCTATTATTAGCTTTTGTGGTTCAGGGTATCTTCATCTATATGACAGCTTTACTCTGGAAAAACCAGATTTATATAATGTACTGAGAAAGTGGGAATTTAATAAAATAATCCCTTATGGTGGCATAGTGCCTAAGGCACTTGACTGCTAACCAGAAGGCTGGCAGTTCAAACCCACCAGCCACTCCTCAGGAGGAAGGTTGGGCAATCCTACTTCTGTAGTGATACCTCTTCAGAAACCCAAGAAGGGGTCACTGTGAGTCAGATCCAACTCAACAGCACTACGTATATTTGAATAGAATGTAATAGTATATAAACAAAAAACAAAACCAAACTCACTGCCGTTGAGTCAGTTGTGACTCATAGTTACCCCTCCTTGAGTTTCTGAGGCAGTCTCTATGGAATTAGAGTGCCCAATCTTTCTTCTGAGAATTGGCTGGTGTGTTTGAACCACCAGCCTTTTGGTTAGTAGTCAAATGTCTTAGGCACTACGCCACCCTTTATATCATTTTACTTAATTTTTATTCTATGCTGTAGATATTTTATAAAAGGAAGAGCTGAAGCTCTAGTAGATTAAGTGGAAGACATAATGGAAGGAAATCAGTTCAGAAATAGAACATATAAGGGCACCAAAGGATCTCCATTTCAAAGCTATGTCCAGAACCAGAGAGGTTTATGTCTTTGTTAGTTCCCTCATTGGTCCTCTCTACATTACACTAAATATTTGAGTGACCAGAAACTTCTATATGCATGGAATGTTATAAATGAAAAATCTACCAATTAAATTGTTTTATGCCTCTGGATATTCTAGTATTATTAACATATCACAGATATGTTAATAAAGCAAAATTGCTTAGGAAAAGTCAAATGGTGTCCCTAGAATCCAAATGGCTGAAGGGATATCACACGAGTACAAATCATACTTATGACATCAAACCTACTATTATGCACTGATCATGTGTTTCCACTGACATCGAGTCGGATCCGACTCATAGCGACCCCTCCTTGGGTTTCCGAGGTGGTATCACTAAGGAAGTAGATTGCCTAACCTTCCTTCCGAG
>NW_006921914.1:905509-910929 GCF_000298275.1 Orycteropus afer afer
AAAAGACATGTTACTCAATGCAAACTAAACCCGTGCTGAGCTGCATTGAACACAAAGAAGATATGAAGTAGATTAATATAAAGAGGGTGGAAAGCAGAGAAAAGAACAGAACTTCCAGAGAATATATCTGTTATTAAACATTCTGCTTTTAAACATTACACAAACGAATTATGAATGTAAACAAATTTTTAAATTTGGGGAAGATGGAAAAGCCAAATTTTCACTTACGCATTCACATATTAACCTTTATTTGACTCACAAGAAATGGAATTTTAAGAACTGAGAGATTTAAAAAAAAAAAAAAGAGAGTGGTTGTGCTGTAGTATAAAATATATTAATGCCTTATTAAAATTGTGATAGAAACAAGATCCACAAATACTAGCAACTAGATTGAACACATTTGAAAAGGAAAATCCATAAGAATCTGAAAGAATAATGTCTGTTCTAAGGGAATTTGACAGTTATGAAAGATCTAAAGAAAGAAACACTAAGAGCTTTCAACTTAATTCACAAGCACCTAGTACCAACTTTCCCACCTTCAATATATGCTTTCACTAAATATTAAGTCCTTACTTTTATGAATTCAGTATAGTAGTGTGGACACAGAAATGAGTAAAATGCAATCCCTACTTTCAAGGGGCTCACAGTCTAGTAAGATAAATTACAGTTACACTGGTAGTTATGTCACAAAATGGAAAGAACAATTATACAGTCTATTAGAGAGAGCACAGAACTCAGGCAGCTTTCTGGGAGAGATTTGAGGCTATTAAAAAGAGTTACACGGAAATCACATTTGGAAATGTCTTAAGCTTATACAGGGCTAGGTCCAAAAATATGATCACATAAATCCTTACTGCCTTGAAGAGTACTGAATTAAGAGGAATTGCTTAAAGCAACTGTTTGGTGGTAAGATGGGGAAGGATAGAGGTTTAGATTACAGGTAATTGTAGATAAAATATTTAACTTCCATCTGGCCATTCTCCCTCCCAAGGAACATTCCGGCTGTACTTCTTCCAGGACAAATTTGTTCATTCTTCTGGCAGTCCTTAGTGCTTTCAGTCTTCCTTACTCGTCGTCCAGCTTTTACATGAATATGAGGTGATTGAAAATATCATGGCTTGGGTTACATGCACCCTAGTCTTCAAAGAGACATCTTTACTCTTCAGCACTTTAAAGAAGTCTTTTGCAGCAGATCTGCCCAGTGCAATACAATGTCTGATTTCTTGATTGCTACTTCCATTGCTGTTCATCATGGATCTAAGTAATATGAAATCTTTGACAATTTCAATCTTTCTTCCATTTATCACAATGCTGTCTATTGGTTCAGTTGTGAGGATTTTCATTTCCTTTATGTTGAGGTGCTATCCATACTGCAGATGTCAGTTTGTTGTACTGTGGTGGCTTGCATGTTGCTATGAGGCTGAAGTGTATGCCACCAGTATTTCAAATACCAGTGGGATCACCCATGGTGGATAGGTTTCAGTGGAGTTTCCAGACTAAGACAGACTCAGAAAAAGGAAGGGGCTATTGACTTCTCAAAGAATTGTCCAGTGAAAATGTAAAATCTTAGTATTGAATAATAACCTACAGTAAGCCTCGGGTTCATCAAGTTTTAGTTTCAGGTGAAGAGACTATCTCAGCTCAATCCCATGGACCTCTGGTATGCATAGACACACACCCTGAGGCATATTGCCTTGTAAGACCTTACTCAATCATTTATCTCTGCACGCTGTCCAGAAGAGTACCAGAGGGATTCGAAAGATTGGGTTTATACTCCCAGATCTATATCTTACAAACTGAGTGACCTTAGACTCATCATTAAACTTCTGAGCTCTAGTTTTCTCAATTCTATAAACATAATAGTCTTGCCTACCCCAAAAAACTGTGGACATCATTAAATGAGTTAACTGGTGTGAGTGTGCTTTAAAAACTTTGAGATGCTATGCAGAACAGAGGGTACTAGATAATTATCAGGAAGGCTATTGACTGTGATATCTGAGAGATTTGGCTGGGTACTACAGAGTCAAGAAGGGGTGAGCTTAGCAAAGTATGTGGTACATATAGAACATATGTAAAGGGACATACAGTTGCTCACATACATAGTCCCACCTTAATTTTTTTTTTTTTTCAAATGTCATTAATTACATTCTCCCTGCTGCCTGAACTCACGTTAGCCGTTTAGGGCTGAAAATATCAGTTTAGTACACGGTGTTAATAGTAATGGCACTTGATAACTCATGAGAGCTCATTTAATATATAGCAATGGCAATACATTAAATAGTACCTTCTTGATGAAAGTGCCTTTATATCTCCCCTAAGGGATGCCAAATTCCACATCCATTCTCCCTTGCCATTGATTCAACAATTACTCTAAAACCAAACCAAACTCACCACTGTCGAGTTGGTCCCAACTCACAGTGACCCCTCCTTGGGTTTCTGAGGCAGTATCTCTATGGAAGCAGATTGCCCAGTCCTCCTTCAGAGGAGTAGTTGGTGGGTTTGAACCACCAGCCTACTGATTAGCAGTCAAATGCCTTAGGCACTACGTCATCAGAGCTCCCTAACAATTACTATAGCCCTAAATATTATTGTCAGGTGCCATCGAGTTGGTTTGGAATCATAGAGACCCTATGTACAACAGAACACTGCTTAGTCCTGTGTCATACTCACAATCCTTCCTAAGCTTGAGCCCATCATCACAGCCACAGTGTCAAACCACCTCATTGATTGTCTTGCACTTTTGCGCTGACCTTCTGCTTTACCAAGCATGATATCCTTCTCCAGGGATTGGTCCTTTCTGATATGACCAAAGTACTAGAGATGAAGTTTGGTCATTCTTGCTTCTAAGGAGCATTCCAGCTGCACTTCTTCCAAGACAGATATGTTCATCCTTCTAGAACTCCATGGCACATTCAAAATTCTTTGCTAACACCACACTTCAAATGCATTGATTTATCTGCCATCTTCCTTGTTAATTGTTCAGCTCTCATGGCTTTGTTGTTGTTGTTATGTGCCATCGAGTCAGACCCAACTCATAGCGACCCCCTCCTTGGGTTTCTGAGGCAGTATCACTACGGAAGTAGATTGCCCCATCTTCCTCCCGAGGAGTGGCTTTAGTCAGGCACAATTTAGTTTTCAGAATGACATTTGCCCTTTAACATTTTAAGGAGGTCTTTTGCAGGAGATTTACCAAAATGTTGTTCTTGTTTTTAGGTGCCCTGCAGTCAGCTCTGATTCACAGAGACCGAAACAGACCAAAACTCTGCCTGGTCTTGCACCATCATCACAATCTTTGTTGTACTTGAGCCCATCGTTGCAGCCACTATGTCAATCCATCTTGCTGAGGGTTTTCTCCCTTTTCACTGACGCTCTACTTTACCAAGTATAATATCCTCCTCCAGGGAATGGTCCCTTATGACAACATGACCAAAGTAAGTGAGACAAAGTCTCATGTCTAAGGAACATTCTGACTGCAGTTCTTCCAGTACAAATTTGTTTGTTCTTCTGGCAGTCCGTGATATTTTCACTATTCTTCACCAACACCATAACTCAAAGGCATCAATTCTTGGTCACTCTTCCTTATTCATTGTCCAGCTTTAACACGCATATGAGGTGACTAAAGATACCATGGCTTGGGTTAAGTGCACTTTAGTCTTCAAAGTGACATCTTTGCTTCTTAACATTTAAAAAGAGGTCTTTTGCTACAGAAGTGCCCAGTGCAATACGACATCTAATTTGTTGACTGCTGCTTCCCTGGGTGTTGATTGTGGATCCAAGTAAAATGAAATCTCTGACTTCAACTTCATTCTTTTTTCCATTTATTATGATGGTACTTATTGGTCCAATTGAGAATTTTTTTTTTATGTTGGCATTACTTTCAGCAATAAGGTGTCATCTGTATGTTGCAGGTTGTTAATGAATCTTCCTCCAATCCTGATGCTGCATTCTTCATCCTGTAGTACAGCTTCTCAGATTATTTGTCCAGCATACAGATGGAACAAGTATAGTGAAAGGACACAACCCTGACACACATCCTTCCTGATTTTAAACCAGGAAATATCCCCTTGCTCTGTTCAAATGACAACTTCTTGGTCTATGTGCAGGTTCCTCTCGAGAGCAATAAAGTGTTCTAGAATTCCTATTCTTTGCTTTGTTATCCATAATTTGTTATGGTCCACGCAGTCAAATGCCTTCATAGTCAATAAAACACAGGTAAACATCTTTCTGATATTGTTTGCTTTCAGCCAAGATCCTTATGAAATTAGCAATGATATCCCTCATTCCATGTCCTCTTCTAAATCCAGCTTGAATTTCTGGAAGTTCCCTGTCACTATGCTGCAACCATTTTTGAATTATCTTCAGCAAAATGTTACTTCCTAGTGCTTTACATCATCTTTTTTCTTGACTGCTGCTTCCATGGGCATTGAAAGTATATTAGAGTAAAATTAAATCCCTGATGACTTCAATCTTTTCTCCATTTATTGCAATGTTTTTTCATCTAGTTGTGAGGATTTTTGTTTTCTTTATGTTGAGATGTAATACATACCAAAGGCTATAGTCTTTGATCTTCATCAGTAAGTGCTTCAAGTCTTCTTCACTTTCAGCAAGGAAGGTTGTATCATTTTCCCTAAATAGAGTTAAAACAGTCAAGCTATTATCCCATTTAAAAACAATGAGTTTATACTGTAGATTATACAATTAGGTGACTTTAAAATGAATGAGACTTCAGATATTAATGTTCACAAGGATATTCACCCAGGTATGCTAGAAGGTTAAAAGTGAAGGCGTATCTAAGTCTTCCAAGTAATGTATGCATTTTCAGAGTGCTCTTCAACATAATATGTTATTAATGAAGCCATAGAAGGAACTCTCATGTGGAAGAAGTTGGAGTCTCAGTAGAAAGACAGACATCTGTTTAACTGCAGGAAGTTTTATTGTAGAATTCTCCAGACAACATTATCTGGCAATTGTGTATTACACATCTATGTTTAGAGCTGATCCAGAGTTCTGTCAGTTCCTCTTACTGTTGGTGTTGTTGTTAGGTGCCATCAAGTCATCTTTGACTTGTAGTGACCCTCTGCACAGCATAACAAACACCGCCCAGTCCCATGCCAGTTCCATGATCCTTGCTATACTTGACCTCATCGCTGCAGCCACTGTGTCAATTCATCTCCTTTAGGGCTTTCCCCTCTTTCGTTGACCCTCCACCTTACCAAGCATGACATCCTTCTTCAGCAAATGGTCCCTTCTGATAACATGACCAACGTAGGTGAGAAGAAGTCTGGCCGTTCATGCTTCCAAGGAGCATTCTGGCTACACTTCTTCCAGGATAGATTTGTTAGTTCTTTTAGCAGACCATGGTACTTTCAGCATTCTTCGCCAGCACCACAACTCAAAAGCATCAATTCTTCTTTGGTCTT
>NW_006921914.1:911183-911881 GCF_000298275.1 Orycteropus afer afer
TTTATCGTGATGCTGCTTATAGGTCCAGTTGTGAGGATTTTTGTTTTCTTTATATTGAGGTGTCATCCATACTGCAGACTATATTATTCAATCTTCATCAATAAGTGCTTCAAGTCATCCTCACTTTCAGCAAGCAAAGTTGTGTTGTCAGTGTATCACAGGTTGTTCTTCCTCCAATCTTGATGTCATGTTTTTCTTCATACAGTCCAGCTTCTCAGGTTATATGCTCAGCATACAGATTTAATAAGTATGGTGAAAGGATACAACACTGACGAACTCCCTTCTTGATTTTAAACCGTGCAGTGGCCCCTTGTTCTGTTCAAACTACAGCCTCCAGGTCTATGTACAGGTTCCTCATAAGTACAATTAAGTGTTGTGAAATTCCAATTCTTCTCGATGTTATCCACAATTTATTATGATCCACACAATAAAATCCTTTTCCATAGTCAATAAAACACAAATAAACATCTTTCTGGTATTCTCTGCTTTGAGCCAAGATCCATCTGACATCAGCAATGATATCCTTCATTCCACGTCTTCTTCCAAGTCCAGCTTGCCTTTCTGGAAGTTCTCTGTCAATATACTGCTGCAAACATTTTTGAATTATATTCAGTAAGATTTTACTTGCATACAATATTAATGATATTGTTCAATAATTTCCAGATTCTGTGGGATCACCTTTCTTTGGAATGGGTACT
>NW_006921914.1:917008-919634 GCF_000298275.1 Orycteropus afer afer
ATCACTTAAATTAAAAAAAAAAAATTTAAAAAAAAATTTCAACCAGGAACAGAGAAAAGAAAAACTGCTGAAAACTAGGAGCTGGGAGGGGAAGATTAAGAATAATAGTAAAAGAGTCCCTCAGTTTCGAAGACACTCAAAATACTGAAATGGGGAAGAGCTGTCTCCTCAAAGTGTAGTTGACCTTAATGATGTGGGTGAAGTAAATCTTTTGAGACCTTCATCTCCTGATGGGGCATGATGCAAAATGGTAAGGAACACCTGCAAACATTCATTAATAATCAGAATGTGGAATGTATAAAATATGAATGTAGGAAAATTGAAAGTTGTAAAAAATAATATAGAAGACATAAAGATTGATGCCCTAAGCATTAATGTGTTTAAATGAACTAGTATTGCCCACTTTGAATTGAAGAATCACATGGTCTACTATGCCAGGAATGACAAAGGGAAGAGGAATGACATCACATTCACTGTCAAAATATTTCAAGATCTCTCCTGCAGTACAAGGCTGTCAGTAATAGGGTAATATCCATGCACCTATAAGAAAGACCAATTAATACTACTATAATTCAGATTTATGCACCAAATTGGCCATGAGGCACCAGAGGGGCAATAGTCACATGGAGGAAAAGCTGGACAGACAGGAGTGCATAACTAAGAAGGGCACAGGGAGGGGGGATGGTTACTGGGAAGGGAGAGGAAGAGAGTGGGTTAGGGTTGGGGATGGTAATTGGGGAGTGAAATCAAATGTACATGAAATGTTGAATGTAAAACAAATTCTGCTCTTTAAATTTTCACCTAAAGCAAATTAAAAAAGAAAAAAAAATTACGCACCAACTACCAAAGTCAAAAATGAAGGAAAAGTTTTTACCAACCTCTGCAGTCTGAAACTGATCCAATGTGCAATCAAGAGGAATTGATAATTACTGGTGATTGGAATGGAAAAGATGGAAACAAAGAAGACACATTGGTAATTGGAATATAAGGCCTTGGTGAAAGAAATCACTCTGGAGATTGCATGATAGAATTTTGCAAGACTGATTAGTTATTCATTACAAATTCCATTTTTTCAACAACATAAATGATGACTATATACATGGGAGCTCTGGTAGCATAGTGGCTAAGGCACTTGACTGCTCACCAGATGGCTGGTGGTTCAAACCCATCAGCCACTCCTCGGAAGGAAGGTTGGGCAATCCTACTTCCGTAGTGATACTGCCTCGGAAACCCAAGGAGGGGTCGCTATGAGTCAGGGCTGACTCGACAGCAGGTAACAACAATAACAACATATACATGGACCTCACTAGATGGAATACACAGGAATCAAATTGGGTGCATCCATGGAAAGAACCAATGAAGAAACTCAACATCATCAGTCAAAACAAGGCCAGGGTTTGACTGTGGCACAGACCATCCACTGCTCATATGCAAGTTCAAGCTGAAGCTGAAGAAAATTAAAACAAGCCCACAAGTCCCAAAATATGTCCTTGATTATATCCCACTTGGATTTAGTGACCACCCTAATAGATTCAATGCATTGAACACCAATGACAGAAGACCAGATGGAATGAAGATTGATGCGATGGAAGACATAAGCACATTATACATGAAGAAAGCAAAAGGTCATTATGAAAACAGGAAAGGAAGACAAGACTAAATTGGATGTCAGAAGATACTCTGAAACTTGGTCTTGAACAGAGAATAGCTAAAGCAAATGGAAGATGATGGAATAAAAGAGATGAACAGAAGAGTTCAAAGAGCAGCTCAAAAGGACAAAATAAATTATTATAATGAAATGTGAAAAGACCTGGAGTTAGGAAATAACATGCTTGACATTTTTCAAACTAACTGAAATAAAGAAAAATTTAAGCTAAGTTGCAATATTTAAGGGTTCTATGAACAAAATATTGAACAATGTAGGAAGCATCAAAGCATATGGAAAGAATAAAGAGACTCACTGTACCAAAAAGAATTGATCAACATTCAGCCATTTCAGGAAGTAGCATATGACCAAGAACTGGTAGTACTGAAGGAAGAAGTCCAAGGCACACTGAAATCATTGGCTATAAATAAGGCTTCAGAAATTGATGGAGTACCTACTGAAATGTTTCAACAAATGGATGCAGCATTGGAGGTGCTTGCTCATTTATGAAAAGACATTTGGAAGACAGCTACGTGGCCAAGGTGATGCAACAGAATGCACAAATTATCTAACAATAGCATTGATATCACATGCAAGTAAAATTTTTTTGCAGATAATTTAAAAATAGTTGTGGCAGTATATTGACAAAGAACTTTCAGAAGCTCAAGCTGGATTCAGAAGAGCATGGAAGGAGGGATATCATTGCTGATGTCAGATGGTTCTTGCCTGAAAGAAAAGAAAACCAGAAAGATGTTTACCTGTGTTTTAAGGACTACACAAAGGCATTTGATTATGTGGATCATAACAAATAATGGATAACATTGTGAAAAATTGGAATTCTAGAACACTTAATGGTGCTCATGAGGTACCTGTACATAGCCCAAAAGGCAGTTGTTTGTACAGAACAAGAGGATAAAAAACCAAATCAAACTCACTGCCGTTGAGTCGGATCCGACTCATAGTGACCCCTCCTTGGGTTTC
>NW_006921914.1:920043-929429 GCF_000298275.1 Orycteropus afer afer
AAAAAAAAAAAAAAAACTTTCACAACTGGACCAATAAGGAACATAATGATAAATGGAGAAAAGATTGACATTGTCAGGATTTCATTTTACTTGAATCTACAATCAATGCCCATGGAAACAGCAGTCAAGAAATCAGGGACTGTGAAGCTGGCACAGGACCAGGCAGTGTTTGGTTTTGTTGTACATAGGGTCTCTATGAGTCAGAGCTGACTCAGTGACACCTAACAACAACATGACAAGGATTGTGATGATGATGCAGGGAGGTGTTTTGCTCTGTTGTCCATAAGGTCAGTATGAGACAGAACTGAGTCGAGGGCACATAACAACAGCACTAACAAAGTTGCATTTATTCACCCTACCTGAGAATACAAATATATACAATAGGTGATAGCCCTCCAAACCAAAATTAAAAATGACTACTGCACACCAAACATCAGCATTCGGAATTGAAAAGATACACAATCTGAATAGAAACATCTGCTCTTGAACAATTCCTTATCTCATCAAGATTATCTTCTATTTAGCCAATTTGTAACAAAAGCCAGCAAATGGATCAGGATAATGCCATGGTACCTAGTGTTTAGGAGGATCAAGGAAAATTGTCTGAGCAATCATGCAAAGCAACACTTGCTTTCTTTTATCATAACAGCATGTGAGGCACCAATGTCCAAAGGCTACAAATTACCCTAGAGGGTATATGAACCCCCAAACCCTTAGTTCAGGTCATAAATGTATCAGAATCAAGACTTCTTAAAAACAACTTCTAAATATGGATCTTAAATATATTTGTGTCATCCATTGTGCCTATAGGCTTCAGTACTATCCAGCTAAAGTAGCAATTATTGCTGATTTACCTGCTATTTTCTAATCATTAGAGTAGCATAAAAGGACAGAGGTGAGGTTCCCATGGGAACCATATGCTGGTATTTCTTGCCTTTCATAAAGTAAAACTCCATCAGACTTGCATTATCAGCACTTAGCTATTCATCCACACAAGTGTAGGTGGATACCAATGTGATGTGAAAATGATAAAACTGACCCAGCAGCAATTGGGCATGACCTCTATGTTGTTTTTTGAGTTGTAAAAAGGAGATAAATTGAGTCATCTGTACTCTCTCACTCAGGCTGCTTAGCTACCAACCCATCCATTGTTTTTACAAGGAGATTAGCTAGGTTAAGGTCAGAAACTGGCTGAGTCCTTCAAACATTTTGTTGTCTGAATCTTACCATGAAAGACACAAGATAAATCTTGCAAACTAGACTAAAAGTTTGTGTCCTTATTCTATTTCTGCATGTATACTGTTGTTATTAGGTGATGTCGAGTCAACTCTGACTCATAGTGACTCAATGTACAACAGAACAAAACGGTGCCTAGTCCTGGACCATCTTCACAATCCTTGCTATACTTGAGCCCATCATTGCAGCCACTGTATCAATCCATCTTGTTGAGGGTCTTCCCCTTCTTCGCTGACCCTCTACTTTACCAAGCATGATATCCTTCTCCGGGGAATGACCTCTTCTGACAATGTGACCAAAGTAGGTGAGACAAACTCTGGACATTCTCACTTCCAAGGAGCATTTTGGCTGCACTTCCTCCAGGACAGATCTGTTTGTTCTTCTGGCAGTCCATGTTATTTTCAGTATCCTTTGCCAACACCCAACTCAAAGGTATCAACTCTTTATCAGTCTTCCTTACTCATTGTCCATCTTTCACATGCATATGAGGTTACTGAAAGTACCATGGCTAGGGTCAGGCACAGCTTAATCTTTAAAATGACATCTTTGCTTCTTAGCATTTTAAAGAAGTCTTTTGCAGCAGATTTGCCCAGTGCAATATGATGTCTGATTTCCTGACTATTTTCAAGGATGCTGACTTTGAATACAAGTAAAATGAAATCCTTGACAACTTCAATCTTTTCTCCATTTATCATGATGTTACTTATTGGTCCAGTTGTGAGGATTTTTGTGTTCTTTATATCGAGGTGTAATCCATAGTGAAGGCTGTAGTCTTTAATCTTCATCACTAAATGCTTCAAGCCATCTTTACTTTCAGCAAGCGAGGTTGTGTCATCTGCATATTGCAGGTTGTTAATGGTTCTTCCTTAAATCCTGATGCCACATTCTTATTCATATAGTCCAGCTTCTTGATTATTTGCTCAGCATACTGATTGCATAAGTATGGTGAAAAGATACAACCTTGACACACGCCCTTCCTGATTTTGAAACAAGCACTATCCCCTTGTTCTATTCGAATGACTGCCTCTAGGTCTGTGTATAGGTTCCTCAAGAGTACAGTTAAATGTTCTAGAATTCCAATTCTTTGCAACGTTAGCCATAATTTGTTATGGTCCACACAGTTGAATGTCTTTGCATAGTCAATAAAACACGGATAGACATCTTTCATGTATTCTTTGCTTTCAGCTTAGATCCATTTGACAGCTGCAATGATATCCTTCATTCCACATCCTTTTCTGAATCTAGCTTGCGTTTCTGAAAGCTCCCTGTCAGTATACTGCTGCAACCATTTTCTAATTAACTTCAGCAAAATTTTATTTGCTTGTGATTTTAATGATATTGTTCAATAATTTCCACATTCTGTAGGATCGCCTTTCTTTGAAATGGGCACAAATATTGATCTCTTCCAGTCAGTTGACCAGGTAGCTGTCTTCCAATTTTTTTTGGCCTAAAAGAGTAAGGGCTTCCAGAGCTGAATTCATTCACTGAAGCATCTCAATAGGTATTTCATCAATTCCTGGAGCTTTGTTTTTCACCAATTCCTTCCATGTAGCTTAGACTTCTTCCTTCAGTACCATTGGTTCTTGATCATACCTCCTGAAATATTTGGACATCAAGTAATTCTTTTTGATACAGTGAGTCTGTGCATTTCTTCCATCTTCTTTTGATGCTTCCTGCTTCAGTCAATCATTTTCCCATAGGATCCTTCAACATTGCAACTCACGTCTTGAATTTTTTCTTCAGTTCTTTCAGCTTGAGAAATGCTGAGGATGTTCTTCCCTTTTGGTTTTCTAATTTCAGGTCTTTGCACGTTTCATTATAATACTTTACTTTGTCTTCTTGAGTTGCCCTTTGAAATCTTCTGTTCAGCTCTATTATTTAATCATTTCTTCCATTTGCTTTAGCTACACTATGTTCAAGAGCAAGTTTCAGAGTCTCTTCTCACATCCATTTTGGTCTTTTCTTCCACTCCCAACCTTTTAATGATTGTTTATTTCATGTTTGATGGTCTTGATACCATCTAAAAACTCATCTGGTCTTTAGTCTTTAATGTTCAATCAAATCTATTCTTCAGATGGTCTCTAGATTCAGGTGGGATATAACCAAGGTCACATTTTGGCTCTTGTGGACTTATTTTAATTTTATTCAGCTTCAAGTTGAACTTGCATAGGAGCAATTAATGGTTTGTTCCACAGTCAACTTCCTAGCTTTGTTTTGACTGATGATATTGAGCTTCTCCTTTGCCTCTTTCCACAGATGTAATTAATCTGATTCCAGTGTACTCCATCTGGCGAGGTCCATGTGTATAGCCACCATTTATGTTGTTGAAAAAAAGGTATTTGCAATGAATACATCATTGGTCTTGCAAAATTTTATCATGCAATCTCTGACATCATTTCTATTACCAAGGCTATATTTTCCAACTACTAAATGTTGTTGCTGTTGTTATGTGCCGTCAAGTTGGCCCCGACTCATAGCAACCCCTCCTTGGCTTTCCAAGGCAGTATCACTACAGAAGTAGGATTTCCCAACCTTCCTTCCAAGGAGTGGCTGGTGGGTTTGAACCACCAGCCGTCCAGTTAGCAGTAAAGTGCCTTAGGCACTATGCTACCAGAGCTCCAAATAGGACCTACCAAATAGGTGATTCTTTATTTTCTCCAACTTTTGCATTCCAATCACCAATAATTATCAATATATTCTGATTGCATGTGTGGTCAATTTCAGACTGCAGAAGTTGGTAAAAATCTTCAATTTCTTCAACTTTAGTTTTAGTGGTTGGTGCATGAATTTGAATAATAATGGTATTATCTGATTTTCCTTGTAAGTGTATGGCTATTATCCCATTGCTGACAGCATTGTATTTCATGATAGATCTTGAAATGTTCTTTTTGATGATGAATGCAACTCCATTCCTCCTCAATTTGTCATTCCTGGTGTAGTGTACCGTATGATTGTCTGATTCAAAATGGCCAATAACAGTGCATTTCAACTCACTAATGGCTAGGATATCTGATCTTTATGTGTTCCATTTCATTTTTGACAACATCCAATTTTCCTAGATTCATAATTTTTACATTCCACCTTCCAATTATTAAGAGATGCTTTCAGCTGTTTCTTTCCATTTTGAGTCATGCCCCATCAGTAAATGAAGGTTCCAAAAGCTTTATTCTATCCCCATCATTAATGTGGACTCCACTTTGGGTAGTCAGCACATCCTAGTCATATTTTGAGTGCCTTCTAACCTGAGGGCCTCATCTTCCAGCACTATATCAGACAATATTTCACAGTCATTCATTAAGTTTTTGAGTAATATATCAGTGTTTCAGTGCAATTCATAAAATTTTCACTGGTCAGTTTTTTCAGTAGTGGATGGTCCCATCCTTCTTCCATATATACCTTGTTGTTGTTGTTATGTGCCATCGAGTCGGACCCGACTCATAGCGACCTCTCCTTGGATTTGCGAGGCGGTATCACTACAGAAGTAGATTGCGCAAACTTCTTTCCGAGGAGTGGCTGGTGGGTTTGAATCACCAGCCTTCTGGTTAGCTGTCAAGTGCCTTAGGCACTATGCTACCAGAGCTGCTATGTATACCTTAGCACTGGGGGGTGGGGGGGAGAATGTCAATCCAAATGAAATTAGGGAGGAGAATAGTAAATATGGGGAGGGTTGATTTTTAAAAATGCCAATGAGAAATTTCTTTGTAAAATAATATTTTCTAAAGCAGTAAGAAACCTGGCATAATTTACATTAATTCATATGGTTAGGATTTATCCCTTGTGGTGGCCATGAAAATGCAGTGCTCAGATTTCCTGCAACAAGAGCAAAACTGACTGATTGTCCCAGCTGTTGCCCCTCAACTCTATTTCCATGTTTGTATTGAATTCATGCTTCCTATGAACTGGCTTTAGCCAATGACTGAGCACAGTGAGAGTACAAAATCAGGTCTATTCCTCCACGAAGCAGGATTCTTCCAATGGACAATTTTAGCTCAGCAACTCCATATATGCCTGGCCAAAACTTTCTTGAACTGTGCTACAATCTTCCTACCCAATCCTCCTTCTTTTCCTCTCTCCTTCACAGGTATTGGAACTGCATTATGGGCTGAAGGCTATCTAAGTCTCATCCGGCTCTCAGCCATTGATCCTTCAAAGGCATTTATTCTAATAATCTATTACACATCTAATAACCTCTTGATGTTTTCTAAGAGGACCCTAGCACAAGTAGTGCTGAATAGGTCCAATAAAATAGGCAGTAAGATGGGATTTAGAGAATGACTCACTCATCACCAAGTGGGCAAAGAGGGTGCTATTCTGAATGTTATGTGGGATATAGATAGTCCTTGGCACAAGGTTGCCCAACTGATAAATTTCACTGGTGGTTACTTATAGAGATGTCTTAGTAAAGGGGAATGTCTTTGCAGAACAGTGATTCAGGCATTTGAAAGATTTGGGAAGGATATGCCTACACGGACAATAGAGAGGAGTGGTTATTGCTATATTGTGTGGATGACTTGCAGACATATAATGAGAAATAGAGGGCTGTTAATAAAATGTTAAAGGCCAAGTATGAGAGCCACAGAATCTCTTTGGCAGATTACATACAGGCCCTTATTTCCAACAGTGAAAAAGTAAACACAGCTAATGTGCAGACAAAGGATCTTAGAGCCACTAAGCTCCAGAAATAAAGAAACGCATGTTTGTTTTACTGGTTTGGAAAACCTAGGACCTTAAAATGCAGCATGGAGATATTTGGATGGATTACTCTGTGACTCTTTACTCTGAACTTGGCTACCTGCTGTATAAACACACACACACACACACACACACACCATTGCTGTGAAGTTGTTTTCAGTTAACTAGGGTTGAATCACAGTGTGATCCACCTGGAGACATTCTGAGCCTGCAAAGAAAGGAAAGAGTTGATATACAAAAAGGATTATCTAGAAACTACGTATCTCATAAGGCGCTCTGGTGGCACCGTGGTTAAAGCATTTGGCTGCTAACAAAAAGCTCTGCAGTTCAAATCCACTAGCTCTTCTATGGGAGAAAGATGAGGCAGGAGAAAGATGAGGCAGTCTGCTTTAGTAGAGATTTACAGGCTTGGAAACACTGTGAGGCAGTTCTACTCTGTCCTGTAGGGGCTCTATGAGTCAGAATTGACTTGATGGTAGTCAATTTTGTTCTTGTTGTTGTTGGACCTATTTCATAGGCTGTTGAGGTGATTAACATGGGAACACCCATACAAAGATGTCAGATGTGCAATATGCTCTTCTTGCCTTCTCTGGCTCCCTCTCCTTTACCCATCATGGGCATTTTCTCTAACATACCCTTAAACGTCTAGTCCTGTCTTCTTGTCTCTTTCTGAAGGACCTGAACTAAGGTATCTCTCAAAGACTAGAGAATAGACTTGTTCCTAAAACTGTTGCCAATGTTGTTCCTCATTGTAAGGAGTAAATAGTGAAAAAAAAAAAAAAAAAAGAAAGAAAATGGACACATTTCTTCTCAGCTTCTCTTATCAAGCGATGAAGTCTACTTTCCCACTTCTTTGATCTGGCTGGCTTGTGACTTTCTTTGGCCAACGGAGTACAGCAGAAATGATGTTTTAAGAATTGTGAGACTGAGTCTTAAGAGACATTGCAAGTTTCTTCTTTCACACTTCATTTCCAAGCCCCTGCCACCAAAAAAAGAACATGCCTGACATAGGCTTCTGGATGGTGAGAGACCCCATAGAGCAGGGATGAGCCATCTTATTTTTGTCAGAGTGGGATTAGCAGTCTCTGCCAATCTAGCAACTGAGTGCAGACACATGAGTGATCCCAGCTAAATTCAATCTAGCCCAGATCATTAGAACTTCTCAGCTAAATCTAGACCAAACTGTCAATCCACAGAACCATGAACAAATGAGTATTTGTTTTAAGCCACTGTCTCGTTGGGGAGTGCTATGCAACAAAAGCTGATACAAGTATAGTTCAGCCCTACAGTCAAAAAGACTTATATTCAAAGCTGGACATGTGTTTCACTAGACTGTAGCTTAATACTTCTTTGCCTCATTATAAGATGGGACTAACAATAGCATTATCTCATCGTAAGGAATAATTGTGATAATGTAGGTAAGGATTTGGAAAATTACCTACTAGATAGAAAGTACTCTAAAATTAAGCATTATTACTTTTAATATAATTATTAGACAGTAATGTTTGTTGAAATTAAAATAGATGATTATGAATATTTTTATAAATGATGTGAAATAATTTGAAGTTATTATTGTTATTATCATTATCACACTTCTGCCAGGGTTCTTCCTCTAAGGCACTGACTTGTCCTCTCCCCTTGCATAGTATCACCTGTTTCCTCTGTCCTCTTTAGAAATTTCTCTACATGGGCCTGATCTATCTAAGTGGGTACCATTCTCTAAAAAAATGCAATATATTAGAATTTTTTGTGATAGTGGAAATCTTTTATATTTGTACTGTACAATATGATAGACACTAGGCAGATGTGGCTGTTGGAGTTAAATTTAAATTATTTAAAACTAAATTAATTTAAATATTCAGTTCCTCAGTTACATTCAACAAGTGCATGTGGCCAGTGGCTACCACATAGAACAGTGCAAAAACATGTCCATCACTACAGAAAATTGTATTCTAGACATTTCCTACCATCTCTGTTGGTGGAGATTTGCCAAATTCATATTCTCTTCCTTCAGGATCCAACCGATAATGTGCCTCATGCCCAAATATGAATGAGTACTGATGAATTCCCCAGTGAATTTTCAGTTAATAAGTATTAAGTTCTGGTAGCACAGTGCCTAAGGCACTTGACTGCTAACCAGAAGGCTGGCAGTTCAAACCCACCAGCCACTCCTCGGAAGGAAGGTTGGGCAATCCTACTTCCGTAGTGATACTGCCTTGGAAACCCAAGGAGGGGTCGCTATGAGTCGGGGCCGACTCGATGGCAAATAACAACAACAACAACAAGTATTAAGTAAATATGCCTTCCATTTTTTAAAAAATCACAAAACACTGTATTAAAATATATAAACAGTTTTTCTTTGTTATTGAATTTAGCAGAGTTTTTCTTTTTTCTTTTTACTTTTTATTGTGACTTGGGTGAAAGTTTGCCCAGCAAATTGGTTTTCCATTCAACAATATACACACATTTTGTTTCATGACATTAACTGCTATCTTCACAAAGTAACATCACTCTTCCTACTTCTTCCTTGTGTTTCCCCACTTCTATTCATCCTTCTTTCTTATCCCTTCCTTCCTTCTGAGATTTATCCTTGGGCAAATGCTGCCCTTTTGAACTCATGTGGTTGATTGTTGTTATTCTTGTTCATCTCAAAGATGTTGTGTTTTTGTTCACTTTATAGGCATGACTATTATTCTCCTGAAAGATAAGCCATGGAGGTGAGTTCATTTCCAGGCCTGAAGGGTGATGAAAGGCCATAGTCTGGTGGTTCCATCAGTCTCTATCCAAGCAGCAACCTGGTCTTTTTATTATTTTGAGTTGTGTTTCACATTTTCCCTCCCCCCCACTCTGTCCAAGGCCTTCTATTGTGATCCCTTTCAGAGTGGTTGACAGTGATAGCTCAGCATAATCTAGTTTGTCTGGTCTCAGGGTCCTGAAGGCTAAGGTTTCCATGGTCCATTAGTCTTTTGGACTAATTATTTCCATGTATCTTTGATTTTTTTCATTCTTCTTTGTTCCAGAAAAGGAGACTAGTAGTTGAACCTTAGATGGCTGCTCACAAGCTTTGAAGATCTCTGTCACTACTCGCCGAAGTAGGATATAGATCATTGTCTTTGTAGACTACATTATGAAAATTGACCTTAATGTCCTCTGAAGCTATAGTCCTGAGCCCTCAGGCCCAGTAACTCATTCCCTCAAAGTATTTACTTATGGTTAAGACATTTTCATAAATTTTCCCCCTGTATTTTCTATATATTCATGGATATATTTGTAGCTCTGGTGGCATAATGTCTAAGGCATTTGACTGCTAACCAGAAGGCTGGTGGTTCAAACCCACCAGCCACTCCTCAGAATGAAGATTGGGCAATCTGCTTCTGTTGAGATACCACCTCAGAAACCCAAGGAGAGGTCGCTGTGAGTCAGGTCTGACTCAACAGCACATAACAATAACAACAACA
>NW_006921914.1:931579-933774 GCF_000298275.1 Orycteropus afer afer
TTCTGGGTTCTCCATTCTATTCCATTGCTATATGTATCTATTATTGAACAAATACCAGTCTGTTTTGACTACCATGACAGTATAGTAGGTTGTGAGATCAGGAAGCGTGAAGCCTTCAACTTTGTTCTTCTTCTTTAGTAGTGCCTTGCTTATCTGAGGTATTTTTCCTTTCCATATAAAGTTGGTGATTAGTTTTTCCATCTCTTTAAAGAATGATGATGGAATCTGGATCTGGATCATATTATATCTGTAGATTCCTTTGAGTAATATTGTCATTTTCACAGTGTTAAGTCTTCCTATCCATGAACATGGTGTATACTTCCATTTAGGTAGGTGTCTTTTGGTTTCTTATAGTAATGTTTTGTAGATTTCTTTCTATTGGTCTTTTGTGTCTCTGGTTAGACTGATTCCTAAATACTGCATCTTTTGGGTGGTTAGCCTAAATAGTATTACTTTTCTGATTTCCTTTTCAGACTGCTTTTTTTTAGTGTAGAGGAATCCAACTGAGTATTGTTTGTTCATCTTATACTCTGCTACATGGCTGAATAATTCTATTAGTTCCAGTAATTTCCTTTTTGAGTTTCTGAAATTTTCTATGTATAGGATCATGTCATCTGCAAATAATGATAGTTTTACTTCTTCTTTGCCAATTTGGATTCCTTTTATTTCCCTTTCCTCCCTTATTCTATGGCTAGGCCTTCCAATACAATATTAAATAGGAGTGGTGATAAAAGGCATCCTTGCCTGGTACCTGTTTGCAAGGGGAATGTTTTCAAGCTTTGTTGACACTAATATTGGCTGTTGGGTTTGTATATATGTGTTTAATTATGTTGAAGAATTTCCCCTCTATTCCTGTTTTGTTGATCATTTTTCTCAGGAATATGTGTTGCATTTTGTCAAATGCCCTTTTCTGCATCAATTGATTTGATCATGAATTTTTCTTTTTTTAAAATTTATGTGGCGAATTACATTGATTGTTTTGCTAATGATGAACCATCCTTGTATACCTGGTATGAATCTTATTTGGTCATTATGTATTAATATTTTTTATATGTTGTTGAAATCTATTGGCTAGGATTTGTTGAGAGTTTTTGCATCTGTGTTCATGAGAGATAATGGTCTATTAATTTTCTTTAATGGTGGTGTCTTTGTCCGGCTTTGGCATCAGATTTATATTAATTTTAGAAAGTTAATTTGGAAGTATTTGTTTATTTTCTATATTCTGGAATAGTTTGAGTAGAAGTGGTTTCAGCCCTTCTCTGAATGTTTGGTAGAATTCGGAAATGAAGCCTTCTAGGCCAAGACTTTATGTTGTTTTGGGAGATTTTTTTTTTTCCTATTAGTTGAATTTCTTTCTTTTTTGATGGGTCTATTCAAAATTTCTATCTCAGTCTGTATTACTTTATGTAGATTTTGTGCTTCTAGAAATTTGTCCATTTCTTCTAGGTTTTCAAATTTGTTGGAGTACAGTTCTTTATAGCATTCTGTTATTTATTATTTCAGTTTGTTCCACTGTGATGTCTCCAATTTTATTTCTAATTTGTGTTGTTTGCATCCTCTCTTTTCCTTTTGTAAAATTTGTCAAGGGTTTGTCAATTTTATTAATCCTCTAGAAAAACCTACTTCTAGTCTTGTTGATTCTTTCTATTATTGTCATTTTTTCTATTTATTTCTGCTTGAATCTTTATTATTTATTTTCTTGATGACTGTTGGCTTATTTTGCTTCTCCCTTTCTAATTGGTAGAGATGTTGAGTTATGGTGTTAATTTTGGTTCTTTCTTCTTTTTTGATGTGTGCATTTATTGCTATAAATTGATTGCACTCTGAGCATTGCTTTTGGGGCACTGTTGTTGCTATGTCCCAAAGATTTTAGTATGTTGTGTTTTCATTCTTGTTTGATTCAAGGAATTTTTTATCTCTTCTATTTTTTATAGTGTAAATTTTAAATACAGATTTATTTAAGATATTGCATTTTCCACTTACAATACAGTACAGTAATAAAGTACAATACAGTACTAATAACGTTCAATATTAATTCCTTTCTCTCTGCACTCACCAGCCACTCCTTGGAAGGAAGATGGGGCAATCTACTTCCATAGTGATATTGCCTCAGAAACCCAAGGAGGGGTCACTGTGAGTCGGGTCTGACTTGACGGCACATAACAACAACATGCACATATTTCATGTTTAACTAT
>NW_006921914.1:934065-943441 GCF_000298275.1 Orycteropus afer afer
TGCTCAGAGATTGACTTAATCAACCTCTTCAATTATGGGTCCAGAAGAGGCACCAACAGATGGAAGAGCTTCACCACAAGGGAAGTGCCCAGGCATTCTTCCAAGCATGCCTCCAGCACTCTGATGCAGTTTGGTAATGATGGGGTTGCAGCCTTTCTCCAGCTCTTTCTGTTGATATTCAAATCTTTCCTTCTCTGCTTTCTGATTCTTATCAAACCAGTTGATAGTTTCATTAAACTTGTCAAGAATCTTCTGTTTGTTATCATCATTGATCTTGCCTTGAAGTTTTTTCATCTCCAACAGTTGTTTTAGTGGTAAAGGAATAGGATTCAAGTGAATTCTTAGAAGTCACCTTATCCCTCTATTTCTCATATTCAGCTTTGTACTTAGCAATTTCCTGGGATATCCACTCAATGTCTTCTTTACTCATGCAACCTTTGTCATTAGTGATGGCAATCTTGTTCTCTTTTCCAGTACTCTTATCCACAGCAGAAACATTGAGGATGTCATTGGCATAAATATCAAATTGGCTTCAATCTGAGGAACACCACGGGTTCCATGAGGTATGCCAGTGAGTTCAAACTTGCTAAGCACGTTGTTATCCTTAGTCATGGGACACTCACTGTCATAAACCTGAATGAGTACACCGGGCTATTTTTCAGAGTAGGTTATGAAGGTCTGCATCTGCTTGGTAGGAATGGTAATACTGCACTTAATGAGGACAGTCGTGACCCTGCCAGCAGTTTCAATACCAAGAGAAAGAGGAGTGACAAACAAAAGCAGCATACCTTTAATATTTTCAGATTTGTCTCCAGGTAAGAAGACTGCCTGGAAACCTGCACCATGAGCAACAGACTCATCAGGGTTGATGCTTTTGTTCAATTCTTTTCCATTGAAGAAATCCTAAAGAAGGTTCTGAATCTTAGGAATATGGGTAGAACCACTCCTACTACATTGTCATGGATTTGAGACTTGTCTTGCTAGGCATCCCTAAAGGCTTTCTACACAGGGTACAGGGTGCCACAGAACAGGTCTGTATTCAGTTCTTCAAATCAAGCATGAGTAATAGAGGTATAAAAGTTGATTCCTTCATACAGAGAATCAATCTCAATATTGGCCTGGATAATGAAAGACAATGTGCTTTTCACATTCACAAGCAGTATAAAAAGCAACATAGAGCCCTCTTGTTTTCACTGATGTCCTTCTTATATTTGTGCTTGAACTTAGAAATCAAATGATTGACCATTCTGTTGTCAAAGTCTTCTCCACCTACACAGGTGTCTCCAGCTATAATTTGACCTCAAAGATTCCATCTTCAGTAGTGAGGATTGCCACATCAGTCACCTCCAAAATGAAAAATCAGTACATCCCTTTCTGCACCAATAGTTATGTTTAAGCCACAAGCAATAGCAGCAGCAATTGGCTCATTGATGATTCTGAGTATGTTGAGGCCAGCAATGATTCTAGCATCTTTGGTAGCCTGATGCTGAGAGTTGTTTAAATTGGCTGGTACAGTGACAACAGCATTGATAACAGCCTTCCCAAGGTAGGCTTTTGCCATTTCCTTCATCTTTGTCAGAACAATAGACAAACCTCCTCTCAAAAGAAACCCTTGGCCTTTCCTGTATATTCTGCTTGGACCTTGGGCCTGCCTGCATCATTCACCACCATGAAGGGCCAATGTATCAGATCAGACTGGACAACAGCATCATCAAATCTTTGTCCAATGAGATGGCTAGCATCAAAAAGAGTGTTAATGGGATATTGCAACTTGATTCTTTGCAGCATCACCAATCAGTCATTCAGTATCAGTAAAAGCAACAAAGCTTGAGGTGCTTCAATTGTCATGATTATTTGCAGTTATTTCTACTTTTTCATGCTGGGATACACCCACACAGGCATAGGTAGTGCCAAGATCAATGCCAACTCCAGATCCCTCAGATATGTTTGCTCTGCTTAGGTCTCGGCTAGAAGAAGAAAGAAACACAGACCAGAGGACTACTGCTGCATTAAATGAGCTTTTATTTCTTCTATTACCCAGTAGTTTTTTAAGAAGGGTGTTATTTGGTTTCCATTTGCTTTCTTTTTTTCCCCTTGATTTTGCTATTGTTCCTATCTAATTTTACAGCATTGTGATCTGAGAAGATATTTTGTAGTCTGTTTATACTTTTACATTTATCGAGGCTTGCTTTGTGACCTATCATATAGTCTATTATGGAGAATGTTCCATGTGTACCAGAAAATAAGGTATAATGTGTTATTGTTTGGTGGAGTCTTCTAAATATGTCCATAAGTTCAAGTTGGTTGATTGTGTTGTTTAGTTCTGTGTCTTTGTTGAGTTTCTTTGTAGTTATCCTATCCTTCATTGAAAATGGTATATTAAAATCTGCTATTATTTTGGAGTTGTGTATTTATCTTTACAATTCTGTTCAAATTTGATTTATGTATTTTGGGGCTCTTTCATTGGGTGCATATATATTTACTGTGTGCATATTTATGGTTATATCCTTTTGTTGGATTGACCTTTTAATCATTATATAATGTCCTTCCTTTTCTCTTATGCTGGTTGTTGTCTTAAAGTCTATTTTATGAGAAATTAATAATCACTCCTGCTCTTTTGTGTTTACTATTTGCTTGACATATATATATATATTTTTCCAACTTTAGGTTTCTTTTCTTTGTGTCTAAGATGTGTCTCTTATAGACAGCATATTGATGGATGTCTTAGGTTGGGTTCTCTAGAGAAGCAAAACCAGTGGGGCTTATGTATATATAGATAGATAGATAAAGAGAGAGAGAGAGAGAGAGAGACTTATCTCTGAGAAATGGCTCACACAGTAGTAGAGGATGAAAAGTCCCAAGTTTGTGGGTCAAATGCAAGCTTAAGTCGTCTCCTGACTCATGCAGCTTTAGGGGTTGACAAACCCAAGATTGGCAGACAGTATAGCAGGCTGCTAGCTTCAGAGGATGACAAATCCAAGACTGGTAAGTAAAATGGCAGATTGTTGGCTCACAGACTGTGAAAACAGCAATCCCAATACTAGCAGACAATATGGCAGGCCACTGTTTCAGCTCCAGGAACCAGGTTATGATGAGCTAGATGCAGGATCCAGATCCAACAGAAAAGCTAGAGAATTTTCCCTGGATGTCCATATATATTCTGGAAGCAGGCCACAACCTTGAGGAAACTCTCTTTCAACTAATTGGCTGCTCATAGACCATCATGGAGCATCATAGAGCATCTCATCATGGAGGTGATTACATTACATCAGATATCATTCTAGGGGATGACTACATCACAACTGCTTAAAACACTTAGAATCATGGTCCAACCAAATTGACACAATCTTAGCTATCACAATGGGTCGTGTTTTCTTATCCATTCTGCTACTCTCTGTCTCTTAATTGGTGCTTTTCATCCATTTACATTCAGTGTAGTTATCAATAGGTATGAATTTATGGCTGTCATTTTGTTGGTTTGTGTGTGTGTGTGTGGTGCTGCTTATTTCTTGTCCCAGATATTTTTCTGTGCTGAGTTCATTTCATTTGTGGATTTTCTTGTCGTTTCTTTCATCAGTGTTTACTGCATCTTTATGCTTTATTTCTTTTTTATTTTGGTGAAAAGGTTTATTAATTTTCCTTGAGTTTATGCTGTAATTTATTATTATCTTCCCAAGTTTAAAACAGCCCATTCTATCTGGATAGTGTCTCAAATTCCTCTCTATTTAGAAGTTCTGTGTCTCCTCTACTTATTCCCTCTTTTACTTTGCAATTGTCATCATTTAAAAATTGACAAGTCTAAAGGAGTTCTGATGGCACAGTACCTAAGGCATTTGACTACTAACCAGAAGGTTGGTGTTCAAACCCACCAGCTGCTCTGTGGAAGAAAGATGGGGCAATCTACTTCTGTGAAAATTTACCATCTTGAAAACCCAATGGGGTTGCTGTGTGTCAGAATCGACTGTGTGTCAGTGGGGTTGGTTTCTTTTTTGCTTTGGTTTCTTATTTTCAGTACTTTAGGTATATTTTATTTTTGATACTTCTATATCCGGGTTAACTTCTAGGTATTGTTGTGTGTCTTAATATCAGGTTGATATCTGCCTTTGCTGGTTCTCTGTCCAAAGGTCTCCCATTAGTATGTCTTGTAAGTGTGGTCTGATTTTTACAAATTCCCTTAATTACTGTCTATCTGGAAATGTCCTAATTTTACCATCTATTTGTATTTGAGAGATAATTTCATTTTTTTTAGCTGGAATGGGTGGTGGCACTCCCTTAGTAGGTGTGGTGGCAGGTGTGGCAGGTGTGGCTGGGTAGGATTGCTGGATCCGACTCTTGGTCATATCACCAGTTGTGGGTGTTGATCATTGATGGGGATGTTGGCACACTCCTGGGTAATCAGAACCAGTTATGTAGTTCTTGGCACAGTCAGAATGCTGCTTGCAATAATTCAAAGTGGCTGAATTATGCTGATTGGCAGTTCATTGCTCTGTATGTCTCCTTGTTTGCTGTTTTCATTCAGTTTCTTCCTCTATTTGGTACTCGATCTGCTTCTTTATCCTTTCTTTTGAAGCACTGAATTCCAGGATTGTCAAATGCATCCATTTTATTTAGTTTCTCAAGTCTTTTTATTTCTTTTAAACTATTTATTGTGATTTGGGTGAAAGTTTACAGTACAAATTGGTTTTCCACTCAACAATTTATACACATTTTGTTTGGTGACATTAATTTCCATCCCCACAATGTAACAACACTCTTTCCATTTCCTCCCTGTGTTTATTACTTCCATTCATCCTTCTTTCCTATCCCTCCCTGCCTTCTGAGCTTTTCCCTGGGTAAATTCTGCCTTTTGATCTCATATGGTTTATTGTACTAAGGAATGTATAGTCCCCTGGTGTCTTCGTTTACTTTATATGCCTGTCTATTGTTTGGCTGAAAGTTGAGCTGCTAGGGTGAATTCAGGTTTGAAGGAAGTATGTTTGAGTACCATACTCTTGGGAATTCCACCAATCTCTATCAGACAGTAAGCCTAGTCTTATTTATTTATTTATTTTACTATTTTGAGTATTGTTCCACTCTTTTCTCCCACTCTATCCAGCACCTTCTATTGTGATCTTTTTTCAGATTGAAGGACAATTTTGTTGGATATATAATTCTAAGTTGGCAATTTTTCCTTTCACAGTTTTATTTACATCACCTTATTGCCTTATTGCCTGCATGGTTACTGCAGAGAAATCAGAGTTCAGTCATATTAGTTTTCCTTTGTAGGTACCTTTTCACTTTTTCCTAGCTGCTTTCAGGGTTCTTTCTTTGCCTTTGGTTTTGAAGTTTGATTATGTTATTCCTTGATGATTTTCTTTTGGGGTCTATCCTATTTGGAGTTTGTTGAACTTCTTGAATGCGTATCTTCTCATCTTTCATGATATTATGGAAGTTTTCATCCAAAAATTTCTTGTCACTTTTCTCAGTTTTTTTTTTAATGGTCTTTTCCTGTTCTAGAATGTCAATCATACATAAGTTATTACTCATGATGGTTTCCTACATAAACCTTAGGCTTTCTTTATTTTTTGTCATTCTTTTTTCTGACCATTCCACTAACAGATTAGTACTAATAGATTTGTTTTCAATTTTGCTAATTCTGCCTCCCATTGACTTTGGTGATGCATGTTATAAGGCATTTGGCTGCTAACCAGAAGTTGGCAGTTCAAATCCACCAGCTGTTTCATGGAAGGAGGATAAGGTAATCTACTTCTGTAAAGATTTACAGACTTGAAAACCCAATGGGGGTCATTAAGTTCAAATCAACTTAATGGCAGGGGTTTATTTTGGGGGGGACCTATCCAATGTGTTATCTATTTCTGAAAATGTAGTCTTAATTCTCTGGATTTCTATTTGCTGTTTTTGTACGGCTTCTAGTTTCCCATTTATTTTGTCAATTGTTCTTGTATTGTTTTCCTTAGTTCTTCTAGAGATTTGTCTGGGTTTTCCTAAATCTCTTTCTCAATCTCTTGAAGGGTCCTAAGCATAATTCTTTTAGAATTTCTTATCAGGTAGATCCAACATCATTTCTCCCTCTGGAATATTTTCTGGTCCTGTATTTTGGTCTCTTGCTTGAACAATATTGTCCTATTTTTGTGTGTGATTTGAAGTTGTATATAGTCTCTGAGACATTGTGATGTTATTTATTTGTTCATTGTATGTTGGTTTTCTTCACCTTGATTTTTTTTTTTTTTTTTATCCAGGCAATGGTTCTGGTCACTAGTTTTGAAGCACTGGGGTGCGTGTCTCCAGGTGGATTTTGTAATAGGTGGGAGTGTGGGCAGTAATCTCTGATTGCTTGTCATGTAGTACAGCTGAAGGCAGGCAGGGAGGGTACTGGTCACCTTCTGTCATTGATGCAGTGATGCTGCAGTGGGTGGTGGCACTCACCCAGTGGATGGGGTAGCAAATGTAGTATATATGGCTAGGCAGGATCACTGGCTCTGGATTGATGGGGAAAAAGGAAGAAAATACAGAAAAAAAAAGAAGAGGAAGGAATAAATATGATGAAAGAAAAAGAAAAAAAAGTGGCACAGCAATGGCACAAGCATGGAACCTGCTCCGAAGCAGTTTGGACTGCCAATCATAGAGGCAGTGAGAGCAGGCATTGTTGACTGTGGTGGTGGTGGGGCCAAGTGCTGCCTACTGCAGAGGATTTGGGGGTGAGTAGGATGCCTGCTCCATGGATGTGAGCAATGCCCATGGCAGAGGTGGTGGGAGGTGAGAACTGGTGACTACAGAAGTGGTGTAGGTGCAGTATCTTTACTATAAGAGTGCAGGCTGCCGAGTGCAGAAACTGGTTACACTGAGTGTGACCTGCTAATGTGTGCCCTGCAGACATCTGAGCTGATAATCACATGACACTCAATCTTACTCAACACAACTCAGGCCACTGGGGGCAGTGGAGTGACGGATACAGGGACAGGATAAGCCAGGCAGAACACCAGGTGGGGATCTTGACGAGCTCCCAGGAGGGTAGGGGTGAGAGGGATGTACCTCTGTTCACCAGGAGTCTGTGCTGGTTAAGAGAGAAGATCACACTCTTCTGGTTACAGGTCACCAGTGTGGGCACTGGTACATTCTTGGATGAGCATAGCAGGTTATCTAGTTCCTGCCCTGGTTGGAATGCTGTTGTAATAGTTCAAAATGGCACTGAACCAGGCAGGCTGACAATTCACCACTCAATTTGTCTCCTAATTTGCTGTGTTCATTCAGTATCTTCTTCAAATCAGTAACTGATCTACTTCTCTATCCTTTCCTTTGAATATCAAGGTTCCAGGATTGTCATCCATATCTGTTTCACTTTGGTTCTGGGTTTTTGGGTGTAGAGGGTCTGACTAGTATGTATATCTATTCCACCATCTTGGATCCCACTCCACTACATTCATTTATGAGTCTTTAATAGACAATTTTAAGTATTTACTGTGAATTTCCAAGAAATATTAAACAATAGAGGATATTTCAGTCACCACAACAAAATTATCAAACTTCTGCCAGAGACAAAACACATTAAGGCAGTAAAATTTTGAGAACCCTACAACCCAGTTTGATGAATGTTCCTACAAATTCTAAAGGCACACAGGATTATCCATTATACTGACAAAAGTTAAATTTCAAATAACAATAGAATCTATTTGCCAGCTATGATAGAGTAACTTGTCACCAATCAACATACCTGCCAAGGGAAAAAATAAACATAAAACAGTATAAAATACCATATAAAAATTATTGAAGGCAAAGATTGCTGTCTAGGCAACAAGGAATTAAGAGATCAAGATCTCAGAGAGAAAGGAAGCTTACCAAGGTGATGCTGGCTCTTCATACACTGCATTTCCCATCAAGTCATTTACCAGTTTTACACACTGGCCAAGAGAGAGAGTGAAAGCTAAGCATAAGACAGCTATTAAGAGCCAGAGATACTAAGCAAGACTTTTGTTAATTTTGTGGCTGAGGAAAAAAGACTGGAGTGAAGGATTGCCAAGAAATCCAGGAATTGTGGAAGTTAGGATTCAAAGAGAAGAGGAAAATGTAAAAATGATCTGATGCTTCACACCATTTTTCTTTGCAGAATTTGCCAATTATTCTGCAAAGGATAAAGATGTAGATGACTAAAAAGCAGAGAGAAGTTTTATTCCTTTCAGTGGACTAAGGACACAAAAATTTTAGTTCAGGTCCTGCCATAGAGGAAGGGCGTGATCAAATGCCAGAGTCTCAGTTCAGATTCTGGAGGGCTACACCTTAAGAGTGAGTACAAGACAGATGCAGAAAAAGCCTTATAAATACTGCCTACCAACAATGAGTCAGCTCAGTCTCTGATTTGATTGAGATAATATGCCTCTACTATAGCTGCCTACTAAAGCTAGTTGAATCTCATATAGAGGGAGAGGTTATTATCCAGAGCACCTACACTTTTTTAAAATAGAATGTATAGTACTCATCAAAAATTACCATGCATACAAAGAAATGATAGCAATAAAAACAGTTCCATAGGTTACTGAGATCAATTTTAAATTAATGTAATGAATATGCTCAATAAAATGAATTAAAAGAATTTCACTAGAGTCTCTTTAAAAAAAACAGAAGTTCAATAAGTGAAAAGTACAGTTCAGTGGGTGGATTTAGCAGCATATTTTACACATATGAAGAAAGAATTCATGACCTGGAAGAAAATTCAGTAAAAAAAAAAAAAAATCCAGAAAGAAAAATAGAGAGGAAAAAACAAAGCCAAGTATTAAAAAGACTACAGCAAATTATTGTGATTGCAGTCAGTAAGTAGTATGCCTATAAAAAGTTGAATTGGAAAAAGTTCTGTGTAAATATCTTTACAACAATGACAAGAAAAAAAAGAGTATCTGTTGACACTGCTTATGTACAACTAAAAACTTCATGGGGTTTGTTTTCCTGCTTTGGAGATTTAAGGTCATGGTTTTAGGGAACGTCCAAGTCAATTGGCCAACAACGTGTTTAGTGCTTCTATTGTGCCTTCTAGACTGGTGTGTAATGCTTGGGGTCTTAAAAGCTTGAAAGGGGGGAAATGCAGAGCAGAATTTCAAATTCTCATGGACTTCAGACTTCCTGGAATGTGGAGAGCGGATAAACCCCTGAAAATATTGCCCTGAGATAATCTTTAAACCTTAAACGAAAAATATCCCAAGTCATTTTAAAACTGAGCAATAGTTCAAATTAACTAGTAAAAAAGATCTGGCTTGAGCACTATGCTATTTTTTTTTCTTTTATTTTTGTGATTTGGGTGAAGGTTTACAGAGCAAATTTACTTTCCATACAGCAGTTCACATATACTTTGTCTCATGACATTGACCACAGTTTACCACAATGCAAC
>NW_006921914.1:944911-969284 GCF_000298275.1 Orycteropus afer afer
CTACCATATTTTTCGCCTGTGGAGTAGCTGATGTTTGAACAGCCAAAGGTTCGGTTAGCAGCTGAGCTTTTAAACCACTGCACTACCAGGGCTCCTTCAGGAAAGAATATCACACTACAAACATACACTGACCAGCTACAGAGTAAAGTAGAAACACGGATTTCTTTAAACTGGACAGGATTTATCTATCAACCAGGGATTAGTTTTCATATTCTTTGTTCAGCAGCATCTGGAAAGGAATTTTTTTTCTTTCATTTCCAATGGCTTGATTTGAATAGAAAAATAGCAAGCAGGAGAGAAGGGCCAATAAATTTATCAACCCTAAATATCATACACCTTTTGCACTATTCCCCTAAATGTCATCCCCCTGGTGTTCTCCACTCCCACTCTCTACCCTAGCCCCTGCTGTTTCCCTGAGGTTGAGATTTTGAATTTAGACTTAGAGAACTCCAACAGGCTGACCTTGATTCATATGCAGATTCTGTTCCAAGGTTAGAGCTCTGTAAGCAGGATGGTTGCAAAAGCCTCCCTGGAATAAAATTTTTAGGCATGTTTAATTTAAAACACTAAATATTTCATCTATAAAATGTGGATGGAAGAGCTCATATCTGAGCTTTTAGCTTCTTTTTCTTTTCCTGATATTTAAGAATTGTGAATTTTAAGACCTCCAAGAAGCTGGCAGAGGACAGAAGAGGGAAAAGTGCTATGGTGTCGAATCCTCCCATGGGACTAGAGACTATAAGGAAATGATTGTTCCAAAGATGCCAGCAAGAAGAGCTCTACTATCCATCCTACTGCCTCACAGCCTGGACATAAGTAAGCACTCTAAGTATGTCAGTGAAGATTTTTACAAAATTCGGCTCAGCATACTTTACCTGACTGTGCACTCTAGGCCAAGCACTGTGCTTGGCTCTAGGAATATAATGGGAAATGAAGCAGCTAATAACACGCTCTCCTAGCTAACACACTCTGCTAGCCCTGGGGCATCTCCTACATGATGAATCCTCATCTTTTGATTTTTTTTTTTTCATTGAAAAGCTCTCTCTCTCTCTCTCTCTCTCTCACACACACACACACTCTCCCTCTCTCTCCCTCCTCCTCCTCTCTCTCCCTCTTTCTCTATCTCTATCTCTTTCTCTACCTCTGTCTGTTTGTCTGTCCATCTCTCTTTACCCACATAGACACACTACAGGTTTGTTTTGTGTTTTCTTAACAGCCTCAGCCCTGCTGAAATCCTTATCACCTTAGTGTGAATAGGAAGTCCATTTGTATGTGCTCCCAAAATACTCCAACCACACTAGTGTGAACAATCAACATTTGTGCTCTAATAATAACCTTTAAGGGATGACAGTTTTATGGCTGATAAGTAGGATATCATGATGGATTATCAGACACTGCTAGCCATCACTGCTGCTTGCAGTGCTTTAATAGATTGGTAGGAGCTTTGCCTTCATTTTTCTTTTCTTTATTTTTCTTTCTGAGCCACAATTTTAAGACCTACAAAACAAAACGCTTCAAGGGTTTGAAATTAATAATGAGGGAAAAACATGATTGAGTCGATGTGCACAACCTATAGTCACACAGTTCTATAAAACTCATTTATTTTATACATGCTGCTCTTGGAATTTTCAACTGTGCTTATCACAGGACACCCAAGTTTATGTGAATCGTCTCTTTACTGGTGACAGTAAATTCTAATCAGGTAACTGAACTCCTCAAAGTCCTTTTGGAGACTTCTGCATTTTAATGTATTTGAAAAAAAAAAGGTCTCTGAGTTTCTCTATCTCACTTCTTGGTGTTACTGAGCCTAAGAGATGGGTGTCTACCCTACTGAGGAGATATAATACCCTTTCCATAGTATGCACATTCGTACAGGTTTTGATCAACTCTACACACTGATTATCTTAACATTTCCAAGTTCTTCAGGAAGGAAAAATGTCTGCTTTCATCTTTCATGTAATAGAATGAATACTAAATATTTTGTCTGAGACTGGTTTGAAGGTATAATAATAGTAATAGCTGCCAATTAATGAGTACCCATTGTACGTCATGTATGATTGTATCATTCTAAGTCCTTTATATGGGTGTTCCCATGTTAATCACCACAATAGTTCTATGGGATAAGTAGGCTCAAAGAGATTATTTATTTCCCAAGATATTAGAACCAGCAACTGCAAAGGTGAGATTCAAGCCACAGCCCCTATGCTGAATCTAGCTTATTCTCAGAGGGTGCTGCCTAACCAAAAAAAAAAAAAAATTATTAAGGACTACCCAAGGTCAACTGGAGAGCTCCCAGGTAGGAAGTAGTAGCCAGGGTGGACAACCAGAACAGGTAAGGGGAGAGCCCCCAAAGCAAGAAGCAGCAGCAAGTGTGGACAGCAGGGACAGGTAAGGGAAGAGTCCCAGGCAGGGTGGAAGGCTGGAACAGGTAAGGGCAGAGCCCCCAGGCAGGAAGTGGCAGCTAGCAGATGGTTGGAACAGGTAGGGGGAAGACCAGGAAGTGAGTGAAGTAGTTTGCAATAGGAAAGGGAGATGAACTCCTCTGTCAGTTTGTCATACTGCAGTGGCCTGTGGTTGCTGTGAAACTAGAGTCTGTGGCACCAGTGTTTCCAACACCAGGAGGGTTGCCCATGGTTGACAGGTTTCAGTGGAGCTTCCACACTAACAGACTCCAAAGAAGAGAGAGGCCATCCACTTCTTAAAGAATAGGCCAGTGAAAACCTAATGAATAGCAGTGAAACAATGTCTGACACATTACTGGACAACCTTTATGAATAGCCCTGAAATATTGTCTGATGCAGTGTCAGAAGACGAGCCCTTCAGGTTGGAAGGCACTTGAAATACTACTGGTAAAGAGCTGCCTCATCAGAGTAGAGCTGACCTTAATGATGTGGATAAATAAGAGCTTTTGGGACTTCTATTTGCTGATGCTGCACAACTCAAAATGAAAAAGAAACAATTGTAAACATCCATTAATAATCAGAACATGGAATGTATAAAGTATGAATCTAGGAAAATTGGAAGTTGTCAAAAATGAAATAGAACACATAAAGATCAATATCCTATGCATTAGTGAGCTGAAATAGACTGGTTTTGGCCATTTACAATCAGACAGCCATATGATCTACTATGCTGGTAATGACAAATTGAAGAGGAATGATATGGCATTCATCATCACAAAGAATGTTTCAAGATCTATCCTGAAGTACAATGCTGTCAGTGATAGGATAATATCCATATGCTACAAGGAAGGCCACTTAATACTACTATTATTCAAATTTACACACCAACCACCAAAGTCAAAGTGAGGAAATTGAAGATTTTTTACCAATTTCCACAGTCTGAAATTGATCAAACATCCAATCAAGATGTGTTGATTATCACTGGTGATTGGAATGCAAAAGTTAGAAACAAAGAAGAATCACCAGTAATTAGAAAATATGGCCTAGGTGATAGAAATAACACTGAAGATCACATGATAGAATTTTGCAAGACCAATGACTTATTCATTCCAAATACCTTTTTTCAACAACACAAATGGTGGCTATACACATGGACTTCACCAGATGGAATCAGATTGACTACAACTGTGGCAAGAGGCAATGGAAAAATCTTGATATCTTCTGCCAAAACAAGGCTAGGAGCTGATTGTGACACAGACCATTAACTGCTCACATGCAACTTCAAGTTGAAGTTGAAGACAACTAAAACAAGTCCAGGAGAGCCAAAATATGACCTTGAATATACCCCTCCTGGATTTAGAGACCATTTAAAGAGTATATTTGATGCATTGAACACCAGTGACTGAAAATCAGAAGAATTGTGGGATGGCATCAAGAACATTATCCATGAAGAAATCAAAAGTTCATTAAAAAGACAGGAAAAGAAGAAAAGACCAAAAGGTATGACAGAAGAGACCCTGAAACTTGTCCTTAAGTGGAGAGTAGCTAAAGCAAATGGAAGAAATGACAAAGTAAAAGAGCTGAATTGAAGATTTCAATGAGCAGGTTGAGAATACAAAGTCAATTATAATGAAATGTGTAAAGACATGGAGTTAGAAAGCCAAAAGGGAAGAACACACCCAGCATTTCTCAAACTGAAAGAAATGAAGAAAAAAATGTAAGCCTCAAGTTGCAATATTAAAAGATTCTATGGGCAATGTATTCAATGATGCAGGAAACATCAAAAGAAGATGGAAGGAATACACAGAATCAGTGCACCAAAAAGAATCGGTCAATGTTCATCCAGTTCAGGAGGCACCATATGATCAAGAACCAATGGTACTGAAGGAACAAGTCAAAGCTGCACTGAAGGAAGTGGCGAAAAACAAAGCTCCAGGAATTGACGGAATATCCGTTGAGATATATCAACAAATGGATGCCGTGCTAGAGGCACTTACTTGCTAAGAGATTTGGAAGACAGCTACCTGGCCAAACGACTGGAAGAGATCCATATTTGTACCCATTTCATAGAAAGGTGATCCCACAGAATGTGGATATTAACAAACAATATCATTAATATCATATGCAAGTAATATATTACTGAAGATAGTTCAAAAATGTTCATAGCAGTATATTAACAGAACTTCCAGAAATGCAAGCTGGATTCAGAAGAGGATGTCGAACTAAAGACATCATTGCTGATGTCAGATGGATCTTGGCTCAAAGCAAAGAATACCAGAAAGATGTTTACTTATGTGTTATTGACTGTGCAAAAGCATTTGATTGTGTGGATCATAACAAATTGTGGATAACATTGAGAACAATGGGAATTCCAGAACACTTAATTGTAGTTATGAGGAAACTGTACATAGATGAGGAGGCCTTTGTTTGAACGGAACTAGGGAGCACTGTATGGTTTACAATCAAGAAGGGAGTGCATCAGGGTTGTATCCTTTCTCCATACTTATTCAATCTGTATGCTGCGCAAGTAACCTGAGAAGCTGGACTATATGAAAAAGAATGTGGCATCAGGTTTGGAGAAAGACTCATTAACAACCTGCTGTATGCTGACAACACAACTTTGCTTGCTGAAAGTGAGGATGACTTGAGGCACTTCCTAATGAAGATTTGAAGACTACAGTCTGCAGTATGGATTACACCTCAATACAAAGAAAACAAAAATCCTCAAACTGGACCAATAAGCAGCATCATGATAAATGGAGAAAAGATTGATGTTGTCAAAAACTTCATATTACTTGGTTCTACAATCAATACCAATGGAAAGCAGCAGTCAAGATATCAGACAATGTATAGTATTGGGCAAACCTGCTGCAAAAGACCTCTTTCAAGTGCTGAAGATCAAAGATATCTCATTGAAGAGTAAGCTGTGCCAACACAAGCCGTGGTGTTTTCAATCACCTTATATGCTTGTGAGAGCTGGACAATGAACAAGGAAGACTGAAGAAGAGTCCCTGCTTTTGACTTGTGGAATTGGCGAAGAATGCTGAAAGTACCATGGACTGCTAAAAGAACTAATAAATCTGTCCTTGAAGAAGTGCAGCCAGAATGCTCCTTGGAAGCAAGAATGGCCAGACTTTGTCTCACCTACTTTGATCATGTTGTCAGAAGGGACCATTCCCTGGGGAAGGATATCATGCTTGGTAAAGTAGTTAGCAAAAATGGGGATGGCCCTCAACAAGATGGATTAACACAGTGGCTACAACGATGTGCTCAGGTGTAGGAAGGATCACGGGGCTGGCACAGGACCAGGCAGTGTTTCATTCTGCTGTACATGGGGTCGCTATGAGTGGGAGATGACTAGACAGCACCTAACAACAACAACAACAACAATCTGAATGTTCATTTCTCTTAATGTGGCCTACCAATGATGCAAACTTGAGGTTTTCAGGAATGGTGAACAAAGCAACAAAATACATTCTAAGATACTTGCTTTAATTAAGATTTTAGAACTTTTTCCAACTTAATTAGAGAAGCCAAGAACAGCAGATGATTTTTCCCTTTTAGTAAGGGTTTGTTTGACCTGCTTATCTGAAGTTAGGACCAACTGTGCTGATAGCTTTAAATAGTTCTTTATATTTCATCATATTAGGACAAGGGCCAAGGCATGATTTGCAGATAAGACATACCTATCTTCAAGTAGGTAGGTTTCTGAATATAGACAATAAAAATTTTGCATATATGTATTAGCATATACCTAAAGCCAAATATTAGTGGATAATGAAAGGTTTAAAATAAGGAAGGGTGTACATAAAGTTTGTATTCTTTCACTATACTTATTCAATCTGCATGCTAAGCAAATAATCTGAGAAGCTGAATGATGTGAAGAAGAACGTGGCATCAGGATTGGAGGAAGAATCATTAACAACCCATGATATGCAGACAACACAACCTTGCTTGCTGAAAGTGAACATGACTTGAAGCACTTACTGATGAAGATTAAAGACTACAGTCAGCAGTATGGATTACACCTCAATATAAAGAAAACAAAAATCCTCACAACTGGACCAACCAATAAGCAGCATCATGATACATGGAGAGAAGATTGAAGTTATCAAAGATTTCATATTACTTTGATTCACAATCAACACCAATGGAAGCAGCATTCAAGAAATTGGACATCACATTGCACTGGGAAAATCTGCTGCAAAAGACCTCTTTAAAGTGCTAAAGAGCAAAGATGTCTCTTTGAAGACTAAGGTGTGCCTAACCCAAGCCATGGTATTTTCAATCGCCTCATATGCATGTGAAAACTGGGTAATGAATAAAAACCAAATGAGTTGATGCTTTTGAGTTGTGGTGTTGGTGAAGAATACCGAAAATACCATGAACCATCATAAGAATAAACAAATCTGTCCTGGAAGAAGTGCAGTCAGAATGCTCCTTGGAAGTGAGAATGGCCACACTTCATCTCAATTACTTTGGTCATGTTATCTGGAGGGACCATCCCTGGAATAGGATATCATACTTTGTAAAGCAGTGGGTCAACGAGGAAGGGGAAGACCTTCAATAAGATGGGGTGACATACTGGCTGCAACCATGAGCTCAAGTATAGCAAGGATTGATTTTGATGATGGCCCAGGACCAGGCAGTGTTTTGTTCTGTTGCACATAGCATCACTATGAGTAAGAGCTGACTCCAGGACATTTAACAACAGTAACAAAGCCCAATATATAAGAATAATGATATGGACTAAACCAAAGATTATTACTTTGAGTACTGTGTGTGGATGATTGTTGATTCTTAACAATAAAATTTTCAGAAAGGAAAAGTCTATAATTTTTGTAACTGATATTACCCTTAGGGAGCTCACTCATACCATAAGACATCAAGATCACATATCAGCTCTGAGGATGTGATGATTTGTAGGGGAAATTACCTTCTAAATGGCATTCATTCACACAAAACCACCAACTGTGTCTGAGGCATTTATTATTCTCCAGTACTTTATTGTGGCTAGAGGGAACATGGGTATATGGATTATAAGGAGTAGAGAGATTACTACCTTGATAATTATGTTGACATCAACCAAAAGTCATTGCTCTATAAGAAATAAAGGCAAATGTCTTATATCTCTTTTTAGACCAAACCAAGCCCACTGCCATTGACTCAAATCTGACTCATAACAGCCTCCATTCGGTTTCCAAGGCTGTAAATCTTTATGGAAGTAGATTGCCTCATCTTCCTTCCATGGAGCAGCGGATGGGTTTGAATCACCAACCTTCTGGTTAGCAGCCAAGTGCCTTATGCACTGTGCCACCAGAGTTGCTTATATCTCCTTTTGAATATAATATAAGTATTTTTTTAATCACTAGATATCATGAGTCAGAAAAGCATTTTATTTAAAAACAAAGCTTTTGGGGGTTGGGAGGAGGATTATTTATAAAGTTCTAGCTCTCACTTTCACAAAATATATTTCTCATATATCTCTCAGTGCATACATGCAAATTTTGAAGTGATGAAAATTGAGTAAATTAGTCAAACCATCTGATTTTGAAATTGAAATTAGGATGAAATTGGCCTCAATATACCAGGAGGCAAAAGAACCTGTGTAGAGCCTCTAATCAAACTTGAATGGTTCTGTCACCAAACTGAACATCATCACATTGACTTACATATTTTAAAATAAATTGTTAAATGGTCTCAACATTCTTGTACATTAAGTCTTTGGGCTTTCACTGAGTAAGAGGAGACAAGAATCTCCCATTTACCAGTCTGCTCAATTATTTTTCTTTCTGTACCTCATGGGAAATAAGACGGAAGTAAAAAAAAATTGCTTTCATATTAAAGGAACTAGTATTAACTAATATTTATTGAGTTTGCTGTTATGCCAGAAATTTCTCTTTTTTTTAATCCTCACAGCAATCCTATAAGGCACGTGCTATTTCTATCCATGTTTTACAGATAAGGAAATACAGATAAATAATAACAAGGGGCATAGGTAGTTATGTGTTTTACTCGAGATTACGCAGCTGATAAATATCAGAGCCAGAATTTGAACTCAAATCCAAACTATAGTACATCTTAAAATGAAATAAATAAAGGAATAAACATGAGTAGAATGAGGAGAACCCCTGAGTTAGCACACTTAGGTCAATTTAAAATGGGAAAATGTTGAAATTGATTTTTGCATGGAAATTAAGTTGGCCCATGGTGTGTTTATTAAATACCTTAGACCTGTGAGTTCGTTCGTATTCCAATGCCCATCTCAGTGCCTGGAACATAATAGATGCTCAAAAAATATTTGATAAAAGTATGCCTGACAGCCTGATAATAAATGAATAGTGATTTTTTTTTTTTTAAATGCTGTCTAGGCTCTTACAGGGACAGACTTCAAACTCTTGCTCACAGGTTTGAGCATAATAATTGAAATAGAAGCACCAATGGGGATTTGGAGGTGTCTATAGGTAGGCTATGTAAGTTCTGAAGACCTTTAGTCAAGATGTCAAAGATAAATACTGAGAACTTACTATTAAACTCCTCCATTTGTGATGCAGACCTGGAGCTGCTAGATGAGCCTGCAGTCTTCTTTGCCAGATTTCGTTTCTGTGGTGGACAGCTGATTCCAGCTTTCATTTAGAGTTGAGCTGACCTTCCTAACTCTAGCTATTGATTAAGATATTAAGGACAAACCCTTATGTTCAGCTGAGGATAGCATCATTATTTCATAAAGCTTCTTCTTTATTTTTTCCTTTTGAAGTGAAGAAAAAAAAAACAGTATAAACTGAACATTTACTGCAGGGCGATTTTCTCCTCATTATTCAAGGATAAAAAGTGACTAGGATGATGGGGTCAGCTATTCTTTAAGTAGATCAAAATAGACAGAAGGTATTCTGCAGACTAGGCTAGGCAGGTAGTCACATCCCTGGCTGAAGACTGAGTATACATAGCAGTGCCACAACCCCCATTTCCTTTTGATCAGTCAATAGGGGAAACAGATATTTCAGCAAGGTGAAATCAGACTATCTTCAATTCCATACAATATCAGTCTCAAATTGACTGCCATGGATACAATCTAAAAGAAAAATAAGTATTTCTTTTCAAATCAGCTGGCCCCGAGTGTCTGTTGTTCCTTCCTTTCTGGAGGTGCTGGATATCTCCATCCTGGAAAAGCTTACTACACTCTTGACCCAATCAGTTGAAATAAAAAGCAGAAAAATTTAGTTGGAAATAAATTTTTGAAAAAGAATCATCGGAAAACCTCTGTGCAATTAACACAAGAGCTGCAGATTTGAAGGCCAAATGGAGCAAAGCCATTAAACATGCTGAAGGTCTGGGAGGCTTTCATTAAACACATTGCCACACACACGTACAAGGCCATTGAAATCTGACCTCATTGATCAAAACCAGTTCGTGTTAAGCTTGCTTTGTCCAATTTTGTTGCTTCCTATAAAAGAGAAATTATGTAAATAGAGCTTGATTTGGGTTATTTAGTTTGCTGTTAAAGCCCAAACCATCACACTAAGGCTGTTATTGTCTAAAACAACTCAGAGGTGCCACCTACCTCTTAACAGTTCAACACCTCCCAACTCCTAGGAATCTTGCTTTGACACCTAAGCTTCTAAGTTCTAAGAAAGGTACCACGTTTCCTAAATGAATCCATGAAAGTGCGGTATTCAAGCTCAACTAGCAGCACTGCCATTGTACAGTCAGCACAAATGGAAAGGTTCTCAAAGATTTGTCCCTTTTCACTTTAACAATTGTTTTTCTACCTCCATTGAACACATTGTCACTGCAGCTCCCCTTATCCCAGTCTGTACATTGAGTTTATTGTTATTAAAATTGTCTAAATTCCTCTCCAGATACAGGTTTTTCTTAGTGTGGAAAAATAGGCTAATAGAACAAAGAACAAAGTCAAAGTCTTCTTCTTGCTGAGGCTTCTAAAAATTAGAGTAGAGAGTACCCTTAACATTAACATGGATCATTATGCCTTAGGAGCTCTGGTGGCATAGTGCCTGTGGCATTTGATTGCTAACCAGAATGCTGCTGGTTCACACTATGCCTTAGAAACTCCAAATCAAAACCAAACCCACTGCTGTCTAGTTGATTCCGACTCATAGTCTCATAGAAACCCAGTAGGACAGAGTAGAACTGCCTCATAGCATTTCCAAGGCTGTAAATTTTTATGGAACCAGGTTGCTCCACCTTCCTCCTGAGGAATGGCTGGTGAATTTGAACCTCTGACCTTTTGGATAGCATTCAGATGCTTAACTACTGCACCACCAGGATTCCTCCAAGAAACCCAATCCAACCAAATTGCTGTGGTCCTTAGCTGCCGTCCAGTTGATTCTGACTCATGACGACTGTATGTGTGCAGAGTAGAACCTTATATGTGCTCCACAGAATTTTCAGGGCTCTGGTAGCATAGTGCCTAAGGCACTTGACTGCTAACCAGAAGGCTGGCGGTTCAAACCCACCAGCCACTCCTCGGAAGGAAGGTTGGGCAATCTACTTCTGTAGTGATACTGCCTTGGAAACCCAAGGAGGGGTCGCTATGAGTCGGGGCCGACTCGACGGCACATAACAACAACAAACAACAACAATGACCTTTCAGAAGCAGATCACTAGGCCTATTTTCTGAGGTGCCAGTGGCTGGGTTCAGACCGCAAATCCTTTTGCTAGTAGTGAAGTGCTTTGCACCACCCAGGGACTTCTACCAACTAAATGTTAGGTACTGTTGGGTCAGCTCCGACTCATAGTGCCCCTGTGAACAATAGATCAAGGTTGGGCAATCTACTTTCATAGTGATACTGCCTCAGAAACCCAAGGAGGGGTCGCTATGAGTCAGGTCTGACTCGACGGGCACATAACAACAACATAAATATGAACACAGGTGTGCACACACACCACAAATCTGCAATCTCATTGTATATTGTTAAGTTAAAATATCCTTTGTCAGAGCCACATTTTTTAGTTCACTACAAATATTCTTGCTTCTTCACTTGAATATAGTCACTTCTTACTTAATATTTATCAAACCGATTTAATTTTATTTTCACAAAAATCATCTCCTCTCATCTTTTTTTTCCATTTCCCCCAGTCACCTAGTTTTGAAACCTCTAAGTCATCCTTTATCCATCCTTCTTTTCCCTCTATAAGCGACCTCCAAGTCACAGCAATTCTTTAATTGTGATATCTCCCTATCTATGGCTTCCTTTCCAACTCACCATCACCCTAGAGCAGAATATTTTCACCTCCTGCTTAGACTAAAGCAATAGTTGTTTTGTTTCCAGTTTCTTTCCTTCTAAACCACATTCCACACTATTAAAATGGCACTGTGGGCATGTTAATCCCCTATTCAAAAACTTTCAGTGACTCCTCATCGCCTAAATAATAAAATCATTAGTTTGGAAATCAAGGCCCACTACAACTTTACCTTTATTTGCCTACACCTACTTCTACTCCAGCTAAAGCAGGTAAGAAAGGAAATGACATTTAAGTAATACCTACATGTCCCAGATATTGTGTGAAGTACTTTTTACTTATGTCATGTAATCTTCATATCAACTCTATGAAGTGAGTACACAGGTAGTTCCTGGATTGCCAATGACTCCTTTTCTTAAGTCTACCTTTAAGTTGAATTTGTATGTAAGTCAAAACAGTAAAGTATGGTTTATATGTAATGTCAGTCAAATGTTTGTCTTATTATATAAGATACAGAGTACCTTTCTATGTGTAAAAATCATTAAAGAAACACTTCCACATACACTGAAACATCTTTAACACAATAATACAGTAATAATAATAATAATAATGTTTAGATGTGCATCACAAAATAGTGCCCATTTGTTATTATGAGCCATTGTATATACCTTGAAATTTAATGTCTTTACGAGTGTTGTTTCCGAACTACACTTAGAAGTACATAACTCTGATGTTGGAAACCCAAGGAGTGCCTGTACTATTGTCAGTTTTGATTAAGAGGAAATTGAAGATCAATTTGGTCTTGGCCAAGGTCATATAGTACCTACGTGGCCTATTCAGAATTTTAATTAACAGCTGCCTGATTCCAAAATCAGTGCTCTTTTCATGGCACCTACAACTCAATCTAGACTTTTCACTTTTATTTTTTACAAAACAGACCATGAACATTTCACCTCTACTGTTTTGTCCATACTGATTTCCCCCATCAGGAATGGCCCCTCCACCTCCTCTCAACTCTTACCCCAAATGCAAATTCCACCCATCTGTTTTTGATCATTCCTTTGAAGCCCAGCCTATACAGGTTCACACTGGTTCAACTCATTCTGTTCTTACCATATATGCTATTTTTTTTCTAAATGCATTATAAGCTTCATGTGGTCATAAATTTGTCACACTAATCTATGCCCCTGCACATAGTAAACACTTAATAAATATCTGTATAATTATTGAGGATGTTGATTATGATTATGCCAAATTTTATAATTTCCTTCATCCAGCTTTCCTGATGTGATTCTAAGTTGAACCTTGATGACCTTACCCCCATATAATATCAAAATCCAAAGTCAATTCTTATAGTGGAAAAGGAGAGCCTCCTCAGGAGTTGGCAAGGCCCACTATATTCACAAGAGTTCTGAGCACTGGAAAGGGCACATGGAAGTTGTCCATAAACACCTGCCGAATAACTGATTCATGTCAGAAATTTCAAGTTGGGAAGTATCAAAGCTCAGCACATTAGAGTTTAAAATCTAGACTGTGTCTGAAAGCTACAACCTCATGTCTCTGTTACTGTAACTGAAAAATATAAAACAGCTGAAAAAAATGAAGCTGGAAAGTCACAAAATGCAGTTAAAATTGAGATGTAGTCCAACTACATATAACACTCACTATGCCACTTAAAGGAGCTTTAAAGGAGGAGAAATGATAATGGGATTAATTAGAATTTGACAGTTTCGTTAGAGAAGAGGGAGGCTTGTCAGCATGCTGATATGCTTTCCTCACAGACAAACTAAATCTTCTACATTTGTACATATTTTTTATATTTGTACATATTTTGTACTTTGTATCTTCAGTTATAAATGTATGTAATAAGATATATGAAACCAAACACACTTAGCATTTGAAGTGCTATGTTTACTTCATTGTGAATAAATACAATCTAATAAAAGGGACCTTTCAACCATTTGTTGTAAAGGAAAAAGCATTGAACTAAGAGTCAGAAATCTGGATTCTGGTGCTAACTTTAGCTGTGTGATTTGATGTAAGTTATTTCATCAATCCAGAAATTAATTTCTTTTTTTTTCATTGTGATTTGGGTGAAGATTTACAAAGCAAATTCACTTTCCATACAGCAGTTTACATATACTTTGTCTCATGACATTGACCACAGTTTACCACAATGCAACAGCTCCCCTCCCACTTCCTCCCCATAGTTACCTCTTCCCAGTGTCCATCCCTCCATGCACTCCTGCCCCCTGAGCTGTCTCCCTGTGCATAAGCAGCCCTTCTTTCTCCCATGAATGTTCTCTCCAAGGCGTGTTTACACATAAACCAAAATGATATTTGAGAAAATTTCCAACTTTAATATTCTATGACTGTTTTATGAATCCAGGATTCTCTTATATCATTAAGGAAAGGACAAAATAAGAGGGCATAGGAGATTTCAAATAGTCACAATAATAGTTACATCCACACATCCCTGCATACATATTACTATGTATAAATCTATACCTACAGAGCAATAGCTATAGACATTTCAAGGTATATGAATTATTATACTCTTAGCTTTACCTCTTGGTATTGATTGTGATATTTGACCAAATTACATCCTTCAGAAAACAGGCTTAGTGATCTGCTTCTGAAAGGGCTTGGCCTTGAAAACCTTATGTAGCAGTTCCATTTTACACATGGAATCCCCATGAGCTGGAATAGAGTCAACAATAATGACAGCAACATGTCCTTCTCTAAATCAAAACTCTGCTCAAGACTCATTTCTTCTGCAACACCAACTCAAACTAACTCCTCTTGACATCGATAACTAACTATTCCAGCCTACTTTCATCATTTCAACATAGGAAGTTGACAATATAATGGTAATCTGATGGATTGCTAATAGCGTTTGCCTCATGTGCCACATGCCCTATGGATAAGAACTATTTCCTTTCCCTTGGGAATGCAATATAACATTCCTGAGAGAGCACAGTCTTCAGATCCAACTCAGAGCGACCCTTCCTTGGATTCCTGAAGTGGTATCTCTACGAAAGTAGAATGCCCAACCTTCCTTCCAAGGAGTGGCTGGAGGGTATGAACCCCCAGCCTTCTGGTTAGCTGTCAAATGCCTTACAGACTATGCCACCAGAGCTCTTACCAGTAACATTAAGGAGTTAAATATTTTCTTTAAAAATAAAAATAATACAAGAAAGTATAAGCAAACACTTATTTGATCTGAGAAAAGAAAGCACTTTCCATTCATAAAAGCAATGAAAAAAAATCTAGAAAAGGATTTGACATAGTAAGAAATCTAGCAGTCAAACAAAACGAGAAAGACAGAAGAAAATATGCAAATGACTAATAAACATATAAAAATATATAATATTCCTAACAAAGAACCACAAATTAAAATGAGGTCCCCTTTGTGTTTACTGTATTTACAAATAATTGTTGTATCATAATAGTTAATGTTGGCAAGAAGACAAGAAGATAGACATTTACAAATTGATGACGGCAGTGTAAATTGGTATAACCTTTCCGAAAATTTACCATATGGTGTTAAAATAGTTTGGTTCCAAAAATAATTGTTTGGTTTCTTTGCCCAGTAATTTTATTCTTATAAACATATGCTATAAATAACTAGAGGCTCGTACAAGATTTACACCCAAACAATTACACCCAAACATGTTTATTAATGTATTATTTGTAATAATGAAAAACAGCTGATTTAAATATCCAGTTAAACAAGTAACACCGAAGCTATTTAAAGGAATATTATCTGATAATTAATATAGTTTTTTTAAAAATTATTTTTTTCTTCACTATGAGCTCTGGTACCATAGTGCCTAAGATACTTGACTGCTAACTAGAAGGCTGGCGGTTCAAACCCACAGCCACTCCTCGGAAAGAAGGTTGGGCAATCTACTTCCGTAGTGATACCACCTCAGAAACCCAAGGAGGGGTTGCTATGAGTCAGGTCCAACTCAGAAGCACATAGCAACAACAACAATGATATTTCTTTACTTTTTACCTTTTTTTAATTTTTGCAATATTCCTTTCTCTCCTCTCTCACTCCTCATAACCAACAAGAAAGCTTCCTTCCATATATAAACCTTTCCTTGACTTTTTACCATAATGAACTAAGACAACATTTGTCCTTCTGTGATTGACTTATTTCACTCAGCATAATGTCCTCCAAATTCATCCATGTTGTAAGATGGTTCGTGCATTCTTCATTCTTCTTCATTCTTGCATAGTATTCCATTGTGTGAATGTACCACGGTTTGGTTATTCATTCATCTGTGATGGGCATTTGGGTTATTTCCATCTCTTTGCTATAGTGAATTGTGCTGTGATGAACATGGGATTGCTGGATCAAATGTTATTTCTATTTTCAGTTTTCTTAAGGAAATGCCACACCATTTTCCACAATGGTTGTACCACTTTTCAGTCCTATCAGCAGTGTATGAGAATTCCAATCTCTCCATAACCTTGCCAGCATTTGTTATTTTCTGTCTTGTTGGACTTTGCTGTTATTACTGGGATGAGATGATATCTTATTGTTTTGATTTGTATTTATCTAATGGCTAATGATTGTAAACATTTCTTCATGTGTTTGTTGGCTGTCTGAATATCCTCTTAGGTGAAGTGTCTATTTATGTCTTCTGCTCATTTTTTAATTGGATTTTTTGTTTTTTTGGTGATGTGCTGGAGTTTTCTATAAATTTTGGATATAAGTCCCTTGTCAGATATGTCATTGCCAAATATTTTTTCCCTATCTGTAAGTTCTCTTTTGACTCTTTTGGAGGAGTCTTTGGAAGCACATGAAAATATAATTTTTAGAAGATCCCATTTATCTAATTTATATTCTGCTGTTTGTGCATTTTGCGTTATGCTTGACAGTCTATTTATGTTATAAATTAGGGCTGCTAAATTTACCCTCTCGGAAGGAAGGTTGGGCAATCCTACTTCCGTAGTGATACTGCCTCGGAAACCCAAGGAGGGGTCGCTATGAGTCGGGGCTGACTCTATGGCAAATAACAACAACAACAACAACAACAAATTTACCCTTATTTCTTCCTTGAAGAAATTTATAGTTTTAGGTTTCACATTTAAGTCTTTGATCCATCTGGAACTAGTTTTTGTCTGTGGTGTGAGGTATGGATCTTGTTTCATTTTTCTGCAGATGGATATCCAGTTTTGCTAGCACCGTTTGTTAAAGAGACAATCTTTTCCCCATTTAATGGATTTCAGCTTTTTGTCAAAGATCAGCTGACCATAGGTTGATGGATCTATTTCTGGGTTCTCAATTCTATTCCACTGGTCTATGTGCCTATCGTTGTACCAGTACCAGGCAGTTTTGGCTACTGTAGCTGTATAGTAGCTTTTGAGATCTGGAGTGTGAGACCTCTTACTTTGTTCTTCTTCAATAGTGCTTTGCTTATCCGAGGTCTCTTTCCTTTCCACATAAAACTAGTGATTGGTTTTTCCATAACCTTAAAGAATGTTGATGGGATCCAGATTGGGATTGCATTGAATGTATAGATTGCTTTGAGTAGTACTGATATTTTCACAATGTTTAATCTTCCTGTCCATGAGCATGGTATGTTCTTCCATTTATGTAGATCTGTTATGGTTTCTTGAAGTAGTCTTTTGAAGTTTTCTTTGTACAGGTGTTTTGTGTCCCTGGTAAGATTTATTCCCAAGTATTTTATTTTTTTGGTAGCTATTGTAAATGGTATTGATTCCCTTATTTCCTTTTCAGCCATCTCTGCTGGTGTAGAGGAATCCAACTGATTTTATATGTTGATATTGTATCCTGTCACTATGCCTATTCTCTCAATTAGTTCCAGTACTTTTTCTGCTGAGTCTCTTGGGTTTTCTATGTATAGGATAATATCATCAGCAAAAAGGGATAGTTGTAGTTCTTCCTTACCAATTTGGATGCCTTTGATTTCCCTTTCTATGACTTCCAATACAATGTTGGACAGAAGTGATGATAGATGGCATCCTTTTCTGGTTCATTTTTGCAAGGGTAATGGCATCAGTGTCTCTCCATTGATAATAATGTTGGCTGTTGGTTTTGCATAGATGCTCTTTATTATCTTGAGGAATGTCCCTTCTATTCCTGTTTTGCTGAGAGTTTTTTTTTTTTTAATCAGGAATGGGTTTTATATTTTATCAAATGCCATTTCTGCAGCAATTGATATGATCATGTGGTTCTTTTCCTTTGTTTTATTTATGTGATGGATGGCACTAATTGTTTTTCTAAAGCTGAATCATCCTTACATGAACCCTACTTGGTCATAATGTATTATTTTTTTAATATATTTTTTGATAATTTTTTGGAGTCTATTGGCTAGGATTTTGTTGAAGTTTTTGCATCTATATTCATGAGGGATATTAGTCTATAATTTTCCTTTTTAGTGATGCCTTTGCCTGATTTTGGTATCAAGGTTATGCTTGCTTCATAAAATGAATATGAGAGGATTCCATCCTTTTCTATGTTCTGGAATAGTTTGAGTAGGATTGGTGTCAGTTCTTCTCTGAACTTCTGGTGGAATTCTCCAGTGAAACTGTCTGGGCCAGGACTTTTTTTCTTGGTAATTTTTTTATGACCTGTTCAATTTCTTCTTTTGTTATGGATCTGTTCAACTTTCTCACCTCAGTCTGTGTTAGTTTATGTAAGTAGTGTGTGTCTAGAAATATTTCTATTTCTTGCAGATTTTCAAATTTGTTGGAGTACAGTTCTTCATTGTATTCTAACATTATCCTTTTTGCTGCAGTTGGTTCTGTTGTGATGTCACTCAGTTCATTTCTTATTCACGTTATTTGTATTATCTCCTGTTTTCATTTGTTAAATTTGCCGGTAGTTTGTCAATTTTATTAATCTTAAAAAAAAAAAAAAACTTCTGGTCTTGTTGATTTTTTCTATTGTCTTTCCATTGATTTCTGCTTTAATCTTTATTTCTTTTCTTCTGGTGACTGTAGACTTTTTTAATGCTCTTTTTTCCAATTTTTGGTGATGTTGGGTTAAGGTGTTGATTTTGGCTCTTTCTTCTTTTTTGATGTGTGCATTGATTGGTATAAGTTTGCCTCTGATCACTGCTTTTGCTGTGTCCCAAAGATTTTGGTATGTTGTGCTTTCATTCGCATTTGATTCGAGAAGGGTGTTATTCAGCTTCCATGTGTTTGCTCTTTTTCTGTTTATCTTTGTTTATTGGTTTCTAATTTTATAGCATTGTGATCTGAGAAGATGCTTTGCAGTATTTCAATGTTTTTAAATTTATCAAGGCTTGCTCTGTGGGCTAATATTTTGTCTTTCCTGGAGAATATTCTGTGTGCACTGGTAAAGAATGTATATTGTGCTGTTGTTGGGTGAAGTACTCTGTAGATGTCTATACGGTCAAGTTGGTAGATTGTACTCTTTAGTTCTTCTGCATCTTTTTTGAGTTTCTTTGCAGTTGTTCTATCTGTGATTGAAAGTGGTGCATTAAAGTCTCCTACTATGAGTGTGGGGTCATCTATTTGTCTTTTCAATTATGTTAAAGTCTGATTTATGCATTTTGGGACTCTTTCATTGGGTGTATAGATATTTATTATGGTTATGTCCTCTTGTTCAATCAATCCTTTGGTCATTATATAATGTCTTTCTTTGTTTCTTGTGGTGGCTTAAAGTCTTAAAGTCAATTTTATCAGAAATTAATATTGTCACTCCTGCTCTTTTTTTATTACCATTTACTTTATACATCTTTTTCCAACCTTTGATTTTTAGTCTATTTTTGTCTTTGTCACTAAGGTGTGTCTCTTGTAGACCACATATGCATGGGTTATGTTTTCTTATTCAGTCTGCAACTCTCCATGTCTTGAGTGATGCATTTAATCCATTTACATTTAGTGCAATTATCAACAAGTATGAATTTGTTGCTGTCATTTTGTTATGTGTTTTTTCTTGGAGTTGTTGTTTGTTCCATATAATTTTCTATTCTGAGCTCATTTGTGAATCATGTTATCATCTCCTTTGTTGTTATTGTTTTAATATATGCTAAATATTTGTGCTTGTTCTCTTTTTTATTTTGATGTGTAGGTTTATTATTTTTCTTTGAGATTACCCTGTGATTTATAATTTTCTTTCCAAGTTTAGAACAGTCTGTTTGATCTTACAATTGTCTTGACTTCCTCACAATTTAGAAGTTCTGTAATTTCACTATTTTTAGGTCCCTGGAATCTGAACAAGAATGCTGTCACTTTAAATATCCAGAATGGCCACCACTTGTAAACCCTGAAAATTGCTACATCCTGTATAGGCCAGCCAGAAGTCCTCAGCTCAGTTTATATCTTTCTTTTCTTTTTCCCTTTTTAGCCATCAGCCACCAGTGCAGTCATCCATCCAGCCCTTAGGGAGCAGGGCCAATTTTTAGATTAATTCTCACATCCTAACTCCACTTGGAAGTATTTAAACTGTCTATGCCATCAGGATAGCTGAGAGTACAGAGTTCCATTTCTTTCCTAATTCACTGTTTTCATTCAGGTTCTTCTACTAGTTGGTGTTTAATCCACTTCTGTATCCTTTCTTTCAAAATTCAGGGCTCCAGGTGTTTCATCTGTATCAATTGTTCTCTCTTTTCTTTGTTTAAGAGGATCTGTGTAGTTTTTTCTGCCTATTTCACCATCTTACTGGAAGTCCTAATATAGTATTTTTAAAAAATCATGATGAAATGGGAAAATGCTCCTGAAAAATGTTAAGGACAAATAATAAAGATACAATTATATATGCTGCATGATACCTATTTGTGTGTGTGTGTGTGTGTGTGTATGGAGAGGTGGTTAAGACTGGCAGTATATATGTATATGAAAATATTAATTGTAGCTACTATTGTATGATGTGGTTTGTGGTGACTTTTCTACAATTTGTCTTTTACATTTTTCAAGTTCTCTATAGTAAGTGTATAAACTTTTGAAAAAAGAAAAAAAATTAAGAGTTTCTTGAATCATATACTCCTGAGTTTGAATCCTAGCTCTGCTATATACTAGTTGTATGATGGCTGGTAAATTACTTAAAGCCTCCAAACTCCCATAGTTTAATTATAGGTAAATGAAATAGCATTAGCAATGTGTGCATGTAATTTTAAACTTCTTTATTTCCCTTTTTCTTCCATATTCCCCCAACAACACTTAGGGCAACCAATGATCTCTTCCAAATGATAAAAGGAGATTTAGAAGTGAAAAGAAGGGAGGATTACACAAAAATAACAGCTTAGTCATTATGAAAGGAAAGACTAGATCAGAAGTCATAAATTTAAGGCAGATAGGTTGCAAAAGTCCCATGAACATCAGAAAATTTGGCAACAATTAATATAAATTTTCACTCATTAGGACTCACTTAAGCTGAGAAACAGTGACTGTCTTTAGATAAACAAGCTTTTGGGCCCACTACATCATTCTATATTGTTTCCCTATGTCATTAAGGAATGGACAAAATAAAAGGACATAGGAGACTTCCACAGTCAAAATGATGGTTACATATATATACATACTATCTACCAATAAACCAAAACAAAACTCACTACTATAGAGCTGAATCTGACTCATAGCCACCCCCACTGAGTTTCTCAGGCAGTACAACTTTATGGAAGTAGATTGCTCCATCTCCTTCCTCAGAGTGGCTGGTGGGTTTGAATAGCTACCTTCCAGTTAGCAGTTAAATACCTTAGGCACTGTGTCACCAGAGCACCTTCAATAAAAATAGTTCCTTCAGTATCAATAGCTACAGAGAAATAGCTACCGACTTTTCTAGGTATACAAATTGTTATACTCTGAGGCTTCCCTCCAGGCATTGATTGTGCTCTTTGACCAAAATATATCCATAACCAGGCCCACTTTACTCATTTGCATTACCTGCTTGTTGTCTGTGACTTGGGTGTTTATGACTCCTCAATTTAATTCATTAAGCTAAAAATGACCAAAGGAGAAAAATACTTTCTCTCTCTCCAGAAATACAAGTGTAAATTTAAGCTTGGTAAACTATTTGTTCATATTCATGTTTTATACTATTTTTTAATGAATCCAATACAAATATATTACAATGTTTAACTAAAAATTTATTTATACATCAGTATAGACATCCTGACATTAACTGTATTCTCATCCCTATTTGAAAGTTGTAATGGTGTTCCATTCTTGTTAAAACAATGCTCTTGAACCTTTACTGATAATGAAGTTAAATTTTCCCTCCTTTTTTGGGGTCATCTCTGCATTACTTAACACCAGAATTCAGTTCCATTCACTATCCTTCACAAGGCCTGGGTGAGAAATTAAACCAACACCAGCCATAGTAAAGCTGGCTTAGCCCAGAAAGCACCATCACATTCTTGGAAAAGGAAAAGAAGGAAGGAAGGGAAGGAGGAAGGGAGGGAGGGAAGGTGGGAAGGCAGGAAGGAGGAAAGTAAGAATGAAGTGAGAAAGGAGGAAAATAAGAAAAAAAGGAAAATCTATCTTGGCCATAGAGTGATAGAGATGATGGCTGTTACAGGTATGGCTTACCCAGCCTTATTTAGTAATTGAAATGTTGATGTCAGTTTTATTTTTTGACACAGAAAGATATCTACTTCTGGTGCAGTGAATTACTTGGTATGGCTTCTCTAACCAGTCTTTGTGACTCCTGACAGATTACTGGGTGGGACCATGCAAATAAAGTGTATGGAACTCTAATGTGGGGATTAGTTAGTTTTGTCATTCTGCTAGGCTTCAAATGAGCCTAGAGACAGAAAGAGGGATCTCACTGCCATCAAGAGAGAAGAGTTGGGGGTGGAGTGGGATGTGTCCTTGGACCTGAGATCTCTGTAACAGTACTTTCCCCCACATCCTCCCTCTGTTTCACATTGTCCTTCCTTCTTCTTCCCCATTCCTTTCTGTCTCTGGACCTCCTCAGCAGAGAAAACCAGCAAAGACAACTGGCTGAGGAACCAAGAGGCATGAGACAGAGCAGCAAGCTTGCTGGCCCATGGAGGGAGAAAGCTGAATGCCTTTGGGCAGGAGGCTTGTTGGTGGAGTGGGGTGCATGTAGGTGTCCCTATAGATAGAGCTAAAAGAGCTTTGTAACACTTGCCTCAGCAGGATAGAGGCCAGGCTGAAAGGCCAAGGGCCAGAGAGCTGTGCCTGTGGGCATAGCAGAGGAGAGACAGGCCAGATGGAAGAATTGTGTCATGAGAGCCTGAATTGTTCCTAAATTGTTCCTGAACCTGAACTGTAACCTGTTACTTCCCTAATAAACCCCATAATCATGAGTGTTATCTGTGAGTTCTATGTGACCATTGCAACAAATTATCAAACCTAGCAGAGAAGTAGTGAGTGCGTGGTCAGGACAGTTGGTGTCAGAATTGGTAAAAAGGCTGGAAAAGTGGCATGTCTGACCTCATAGGAATAAACCTTGGACTGCTGATGGCGATTCTGTCTCCGTCTTCTGAAGTCAGAGGAGGTCAGAGAAGGATGTCACCTCCATGTCCTTTTTTTTTTTACCCTGCAGTGCAACATTTAAAAAATATATATTTTATTTATTTATTTTAAGAGCTTGTTTTACATTCATCCCTTAGAGCAATAGACCATGGGACACCAGAGGATGAACATTCAAACTGAGGAAATGCAGGACAAACAGGAGTGCATAATTATGAGGGGCACAGGGGGAGGGTTGCAGGGTTGGGAGGGGAGGAGAATGGGTTAGGGTTGGACATGGCAAATGGGGAATGAAACTAAATGTATGCATGATGTTGAATGTAAAACCTCCATGTCCTTTTTGCACTACTTCAGTCTGATAGAGACTGGAGGACCCCCTGAGACTATGAACCTTAGAAACTCTTCAGGCATAGAACCGAACTTACCCTATTGGCTCAACTTTCAATCAAACAATAAACAAGCCTATAAGGTGAACAATAACACCAGGGAAGTACACATTCCTTGGAGCAATCAACCATAGGAGATCAAAAGGGCAGCATTTGCCCAGGAATGAAGCTCGGAAGACAGGAAGGGATGGGATAGAAGAAGGAAGGGCAATGTGAAACAGACGGAGGAAGTAAGGAAAAGTACTGTCAAATTGTGGGGGCTGCAATCAATATCATAAATCAAAATGTGTATGAACTGTTGAATAGAAAACCAACTTGCTCTGTAAACTTTCACCCAAATCACAATAAAAAGTTTTTTTTTTTTTTTTTTTTTTTTTAAAAAAGACCTCTGTTGTTTAACATTGTGTGGCATAGTGCCTATGGCATTTGACTGCTAACCAGAAAGCTGATGGTTCAAATCCATGAGCCACTCCTCTGAAGGAAGATAGGGCAATCTACTTCCATAGAGATAGTACCTCGGAAACCCAAAGAGGCGTCTCTATGAGCCAAATCAACTCAATGGCAGTGAGTTTTTTTTTTTTTTTTTAATGGTTTTTGAGCAGAAGAGGAAGGTTACAGCAACATGTATAGCATGATATCATTTAAATTAAAATTTCTATTCACACCTATGCATGTATTTGCATAAAATCTGTCTGAAAATACGGTCCCTGAAATATAAGTGATCATTCTTGGGTTGGGATTTAGGACTATTTTGGCTTTTATTATATTATTTGAAATATATATTACTGCCATCAAGTTGAGTCTGACTCATAGTGGTCCCCATTGGATTTCTGAAGAACTAAATGTTTACAGAAATAGATTGCCCCATCTTCCTTGTGCAGAGTGGCTGGTGGGTTTCAACTGCCAATCTTCTGGTTAGCAGTCAAATGCCTTAGGCACTGTGCC
>NW_006921914.1:969384-976087 GCF_000298275.1 Orycteropus afer afer
AGTGGTTATGGCATTTGGTTGCTAACCAGAAGGATGGTAGTTCAAACCCAACAGCCACTCTGCAGAAGAAAGATGAGGCAATCTGCTTCTGTGAAGATTTATAGCCTTGGAAGCCCAATGTGGCCCGCTATGAGTCAGAATTGATTAGATGGCAGTGAGTTATATATATATTATTATATGCATTTATAGTTTAGTTTTACTTATGAAATCAGTGTATTTATTTTTTTTAAGTAGCAGGGAAAATTTCCAGTTGTTTGGTTTGTAGAAACACTGGATTATTAAGTCACACAATAGAGGTGGAAAAAGATGTCTTCCTGACTTTATTTGAGTGACTAAGACTGCTGGTTCACGAACTTCCAGAGACTAAATCAGCTTCATTTTCCTCAAATTTACTAGAATTTCTCTTTAGCTCTGGCAATCATTTTTCAGCCTGTCTTACTTTCCCAAATTTTATAATCTTCTATTAGTTTGCATCTATATGAGCATTTTAGTAGGGGTTGGGAAAGGTACCTTAAGTGTCGCTTAGCTACATGCCATTTTAAACTCAAAGTCACCATGGCAATTAGTAGAATCTTTTTTTTTTTTCTTTTCCCCTATGAGCCAGAGGACAAAATAACTGTGGATGTGTTGATAGAAAAGACAGAAATATAATTACTTTTTTTTAAATTATGCTGGTGGGCAAGGATGTGTCAGCTGCAATTACATCGCCATTTACCATACTAGGAGGTATTTTCCAATCTTACCTGATTGTTTCACTCAAACAGAAGTTATCACTGTCTAAGAGTGATAATCTGATTTGGGAGAGAGAAAGGGCAAAGACAATCCCCCAGTTTCCACAATCAGCCTTACCTAGGAAGTTGTTTTCTTAAAAGTTCATCCCAAACTCTGGTTGGTCTTTGTAGATCACTTAGCAAAACACTTAGGTACCACATCATCTGACTTCAAGACATGGGGCAATAATTAGACACTGCTCATTGTAGTCCTAGCTTAGAATGTATACAGCCAACACAGTCCCAGCTCTCCAACCTGGCTTATTAGAGCAGAGTCTGATCTCATCATAATTAGGGCAAACTGAAATGAAATAAATTAGAGCAATGAGAAAGCTATCAAAAACAGGAAAGAACATTTTAAGGAGATTGTTACTTACCTTGAAATCAATGATGAGAAAGGTGAGAAAGGATAAAAGTTATTAGTACTGGCAAAAAATGTCAGGTAAAAAGATTTTCTAAAAATGATCTGTAAGAATTGTTCATTATACACTCGTAGTTTACCAATAAAATTGTAAGAGCTCACTAATCTGATTTTCTACCTAGAACTGAAAATACATTAGTATGTTTTCCAAAGGTACTTGACATTGATTAGTACAATTAGTCACTCATCACAAATATTAAAACAATTTGTTTTAACTTTGTACCATGTACCTCCTGTATCCTGTATCTCTCAAAATGAAGCTATTTGGTTATACGATGTTTGAGCCAGGGAAGGGAATAAACTCTTTTGGCTTAATCAAAATATTTAATATTAAATATTATATAAATGTGATAAAAAGTTAAAGCATTACAAGAAAACATGGTTTAACTTCCTTATAAAAAGAATCAAATTCAAAATTCAGGAAAAGAGCCAAAGCTTTAAAACACTATTATAGCTACCATGATTTTTTAGAAGCAGGATGCCCTTTGGGACTGTAACCAAATTCTAAGGGCCTCAGTGATTTTTCCTGAAGGGATAGGATGCTACAGAGAGCAAAAATAGGATACTGGGCTCCAACAGAGAGAAAACAGAAATAGGCCTGGATCCAAGACTATCCAGATGAAGATCCTTTTCCAGGACTTTAGTCACAGTAGAAGCCTTGTGGAAAATCTGTTTAGTTTTTGAAAATGAGTCGGGTCTGTGTTTTCTGAACAGTCTCTTGACACTAACATCTCTTTTAGTGAAATTCACATAAAATCATTACCCCTCAGTTGTAGTTTAATAAAATAATTGGCAAAGCCATGGAGCACCCAACCCATTGTGAATCATGAAAAAGTCAATGTCAACTTGCCCTCATTCATGGTAACAAGAGACATAGAAAAAAATGAGTTCCAAATGCTTTTCCTACTAATCTGTTAATGAGCCAGTGAATTATCTGAGTTAATTTTAGCCTCTGTGGGATGAATATTAATGATAACAAAAATGAACAATAAACTCTGATCACATAAATGACATTTTAATACATTGGGGGAAAGAGTGTACATTTACATACACACAAACATGCAAAAAGAAAAAAAGGAACTCTGATGTAATGATATTAAGCAAAGAAAGTCTTAGTGGTGGTCTAAAATGGTGATTTCCTGCAAATCAATGAGAGATGCATTATGCCAATATCTAAATGGCATAAAAATGGACCCCAAAACCATCCACAATACCTGATCTATACTGTAAACATCAAATCTATTTGACTTCTCCCTATAAACTGAAACTGGACAACATGAGATACCAGACTTAGAGGGAAGATGAGAAAGTACACTGTTATGATTCTTCTTTACAACTTCGTCCCTAGTAATATTCACAATTAACTATCCCTTATATCATTGAGATGCTCTGAGTAAGTCGCAACTAGTGAACCACCCTATTCTTTGTAGCACTGTCTGCCTTAATGAAGCATGGAATGCAACAAGCTTGTCCACGTAAGATACAATTTTCCCACCAACAGTCTGCACTTCATTAGCAAGTCTCCCTGTCATGAAAGAAACTAGTCTTGAGCCTGGTGTCATTTACCTTTTAAATCTATGAGTTGTATGACAGAAAACATGTTGAGTTGTGGTTTCTGTTTACCCCAATCGATACACTTTAAAAATACCCATCTTTTTTTGAACTATGAATGACCTCAGGGATCTTGAAACAGGATCAGAGACCTGAAGATAAAAAGTCGCCAGGTATAAATTGTTAGGATGGCATACCTAAAAAGGAAAAATGAACTACCCAACATACTCTTCTTCCCTTTCCTCTGATCATTCTTTATCCTTCAGACTTTCCATTCCTGTTTGCTGGCCTCCTTTCTCCATTTTCAATTTTATTTTAGATGTGTAATGTTCAATGGACCATGTTTTTAAGTTCTCTGTACATTGCCTTAAGCTTTTAGGAAGGAAAGCACTATATAAATCTAACAATAAATAAATAATAAAAAAGAGAAATAACTGGCGATGTATGAGTGGGACTAAAAAAGATCTATGGGGTGTAGTGATGAATAGAGGCTGAAAATAAGTCAACGATGTAGTAGCACTGTTAGTAAAGCCAAACTAGTGCTGGGAGGCACAAATGAAAATGGAGTTGTAATGCAACAACTTTGTCCTAAGGGCACCTTGCAAATGAGTCTGTAGCGAAAAGGTGACAGCTAATGGGTGGTATCCACTGGCTGAGCAACCTAACACCATTACTACATATTTTTTTGCAACAAATAAATTGAACAACTCCAATGTGAAGCATAACAACTTACTGAGATTGAAATCACTGAGTTTGCAGTTAAGGGGGAAGGTTAGTGGTAAATTTAACATGCATTGTTTAACTGCAATGTACCAGAAGCTTTACATTCATTATCTTATTTAAATCTCACAACAATCCTATAAGGTGAGTATTATTATCCCTACTAAATAAATAAGAAAATTGAGACTCAGGGAAGATAAGTCACTTGCCCAAGATCACACAACTAGCAAATAGCTGACCAAAGATTCAATCTTTAGTCCATATAATTGTAAAGCTAGGCTTTTTCACTCAAACATAATGCCATAGTACAGTTATTTATTTTAATTCTAGGAACAGAAGTTGCTCCTCTAAGAATCACTTCCAGAATGATGAAGTAAGGACTTTCAAAAATCCACTCTTCCATAAAGGCATTAGAACAGTGGAAAAAATATTGAAAGTCAACTTTTACAGAACACTGGAAATTAACCTGAGCTTTGCAACAATCCAAGGAGCATTTATTCAAGAAATACGGCTGTCTCTCTAAGAACAATTAGTATGGTGGCATTTTTAATTTTACAGTAGCCTTGAAACCCAACAGTCTCACAACTACTGTAGCTGTAAACATCAGCAGTCTAAGAGGCACAGGAAAGGGAAAAACTGACTTTGAAGCTCCTGAAAAACCTATTCTTAAATAATTGTAATAAGTTGACCTGACTTGAAACTCTATGAAAACTTGTTTCTCAAGGTTTGTAGTTATTTGCCCTGACTCAGAGCTCTCATTGTGAATAGCCTTATCTCCAGGACATTTGTCAAAAACAATCAGTGGTAACTGTTTAACATTGCAGCTGTCTGAGCTGGCAGTACTAGTTGGGGCTAACAAGGCAATAGTAAAAAAAAAAAAAGAAAAAAGAAAAGAAAGAAAAACTGGGGAAATGTCATTCATGGCTTTGAAAGGCTCCAACATATTGCTATGAATCTATAAATCTATGTGCATGTTCAAAGTTATATGCACCCCAGGAAAGGCATGAGAATATCCTAAACATTCATTTCTGGATGAATTGAATTTCTGTGCAAGTATAGAGCTGTCATAAAACACTCACAGAGCCTCTTGGGATAGTCAGGGTGTTAAAATGGTTCAAGGCATTTAAAGAAAGTTATGCCCAATCATTAGCTGGCAACTAAGATAACAAAAGAGAGACTTCAGAAGTCTCACAAACCAAAGAATACAGGCATTGAAGAATTAATCCAGAAAAGCAAGTAAACAACAAAATAGCAGCAAACTAACAAACCTAGAAGATCATGAATCAGATTTCCAGACTTGCTTATAGTAATTGAACTATCCTCTTTACAACAAAATGATATGAGACATAGAAATGAAAAAGAAAGTATGTCCCATACACAGGGGAAAAAGCAGTAAATAAAAACTGTCCTTGAGGAAATCTACACATTGGACTTGTTAGACAAAAGACTTTAACTGTCTTAAACATGCTTAAAGGTCTAAAGGAGACCATGGACACAGAATTGATGCAGTCAAATGCCTTAGGCACTATGCCACCAGAGCTCCCTCTTTAGTCACTAAACTCAAAGAAAACTCATTGCCATCAAGTTGGATCCAACTCATGACGACCCCTCCTTGGGTTTCCAAGGTGGTAAGTATCACTATGGAAGTAGATTACCCAACATTCCTTCTGAGGAGTGGCTGGTGGGTTTGAACCTCCAGCTTTCTGGTTAGCAGTCAAATGCCTTAGGCACTACACTACCTAGGGAAACACAAATCAAAACCACAATGGAATACCACATCACCACCTCTAGGATAGTTGCAATCAAAACAACAGAAAATAACAAATGTTGGTGAGAATGTGGCTAAATTGGAACCCTCATACCCTGATGTTGGGAACATAAAATGGTGCATCCACTATGCAAAGCAATTTGGAAGTTTCTCAAAATTTAAACATAGATTGCCATATGGCTGAACAATTAGACCCTTAGAAATCAATAAACCAAAACAACAAACCACTGAGACAACTCTGACCCATAATGGCAATGTAGGACAGAGTAGAACTGCCTCATAAGGTTTACAAGGCTATAAATCTTTACAGAAGCATACTGCCACATTTTTCTCATACAGAGTGGCTGGTGGGATTGAACCACCAACATTTTGATTAGCAGCCAAGTTCTTAACCACTGCACCACTTGAGAAATTTAAATATATGTGCACATAACAGCCTATACACAAATATTCATTGAAGCATTACTTATAGCACACAAAAAGTGAAAACAAACCAAGTGACCATCAACTAATGAATGGAAAAACGAAATGTGGTTTAGCCATACAATAGAGTATTTGGCTATTAAAAGAATGAAAGAGCTCTGGTGGTGTAGTGGGTAAGGCATGTGGTTACTAACCAGAAGGCTGCCAGTGCAAACCCACCAGCTGCTCCATGGGAGGAAGATGAGGCAATCTACTTCTGTAAATATTTACAGCTTTGGAAAACCAATGGGAGTTGCTATGACTCAGAATCAACTTGATGGCAGTGGGGTTTATTAAGAGAATAAAGTTCTGATACATAATACAACACGGATGAACTTTGAAAGCATTATGGTAAGTTAAAGAAGACAGTCACAAAAGGCCACAGATTGTATAATTCCATTAATTTGAAATGTCCAGACTAATCAAATCCATGAAGACAGAAATTAAAATAGTTATTGTCAAGGGCCAGCAGAAGGGGGAAATGGGGTTTCTTTTTGGGTGATGAAAATGTTAAATTCTATAATGGTGATGCTTACACCTGCATTTCCAGGATTTTTAGAAACTCAAGAGTCAGGAGTGTATGTAACAAGCTATAAATGTAGAAAGAAGAAGCTAAGACAAAGAGAATTGAGGTAATACTGAGAATATAGAATATGAAATAGGTACTGGAGTGAACTAGATGAAAGTCATCAAAACCCTGTGTTCAAGGTGAAGTAAAGTGTCTAGAGCCATGTATGAAGTTAGGATAAGGATATTGATTATAACCAAATAACCAAGATGGAGTCAGGGCCACCCACTAACATTTGCTTTGACTTATTGTTAAGCTTTTTATTCATTAAGTGAAAGAAGCAAAGAAGACTTATTACTGCAAATCCTATTGCAAATAACAAAAATCAGTGAAATAAAAATGAAATATTAAGGGTGGGTGATCCCATCATGCTTAGGGTTTTATGATGGCCACAGAAGTAATGGGTGAGCACCAAAACCAAAAAAACAAAAAAAAAAAAAAAA
>NW_006921914.1:980062-982465 GCF_000298275.1 Orycteropus afer afer
AATTAAGAATCAATCAAGAGTGGCAAGAGGCAACAGTTAAGGAAAGCATCTCCATAAGATTCCATTAAGAAGATAGGGCATGTGCTCTAACACAAGGTTTATAAAGCATTTGCACATACATTGTTCTATGTGATCATCTTCACAAGTCTGGGAGATAGACAAGGTAACAATTTAAAGCCAAGAAACTGAAGTTCAGGTTAGGAGAGAAAGCAACTTCTTTACAAATGGTAGAATCAATTTTCAACCCAAGTCTTCTTTCTACTTCTTCAAGAACAAAAAAAAAAAGTGATATTAACCTATGAAAGCCAAATCAGAAAGATAAAAATAAGAGTAACTTTCTGCTGAGAACCTTTTTTCTTTTTTGAGTTTTTGTAGAACAATATGAAGAAATGGGAAAGACCTTCTGCCTAGACACATGATGTAATGATGACAGATTAGAAAAAAAAAAAATTGCCCATTTCTGTCTTTTCTGTCAAGGATAATGATTTTGCAGCAGAAAAAAGACTGAATAACCTTATTTAAGAGGGAATTGGCCTTGAGTATATCCCACCTGAATTTAGAGACCATCTGAGGAATAGATTTGATGAACTGAACACAAGACAAGTTGTGGGATGAAGTTAAGGACATCATACATGAAGATAGCAAAAGTTCATAAAGACACAAAAGGAAGAGAAAACCAAAATGGATGTCAGAAGAGACTCTGAAACTTGCTATTGAATGGACAGCAGCTAAAGCAAACAGAAGAATTGATGAAGTGAAAGAATTGAACAGATCTCAAAAGGCAGCTCAAGAAGACAAGAAAAGTATTAAAATGAAATTTTCATAGACCTGATGTTAGAAAATCAAAGGGGAAGAACATGCTTGGCATTTCTCAAGCTGAAAGGACTGAAGAAAAAATTCAAGCCTCGAGCTATTATTTTAAAGTATGCTATGGACAATGTATTGAATGATGCAGGAATCATCAAAAGAAGATGGAAGGAATACACACAGTCACTGTACCATAAAGAATTAGTCAATGTTTAACCATTTCAGGAGGCAGCACATGATCAAGGATGATGCTACTGAAGGAGGAACTCTAAGATGCACTGAAGGCATTGGTGAAAAAAAAGCCTCCAGGGATTGATTGACTACCCACTGAGATGTTTCAACACATGGATGCAATGCTGTAGGTGCTCAACCATTTATGCCAATAAATTTGGAAGACAGCTACCTAGACAAGTGATGGAAAAATCCATATTTTTGCCCATTCCAAAGAAAGGCAATGAAACAGAATGCACAAATTATTAAACCATGTCATTAATATCATCCTCAAGTAAAATTTTGCTGAAGATAATTGAAAAATGGTTGCAGTAGTACAATGACAGGGAACTGCCAGAAATTCAAACTAGATTCAAAAGAGGTCACCGATTGAGGGATATTATTGCTGATGCCAGACAGATCTTGGCTGAAAGAAAAGAATACCAGAAGGAGGTTTACCTGGGTTTTATTGACTATACAAATTCATTTGACTGTGTGGATCATAACAAATTATGGATAACATTGTGAAGAACAGGAATTTCAGAATACTTACTCTTGCTCATGATGAATCTGTACATAGACCAACAGGCTGTCATTCAAACAGAACAAGGGGATAGCGAGTGGTCTAAAATAAGGAAAGATGTTCATCAGGGTTGTATCTTTCACCATACTTATTCAACTTGTATGGTGAGCAAATAATCCGAGAAGCTGCACTAAGTGGAGAAGAACATGGTACCGGGATTGGCAGAAGACTCATTAACAACCTGCAATATGCAGAGGACATAACCTTTCTTACTGAAAATGAACAAGATTTGAAGCACTTGACTGATGAATATCAAAGACTACAACCTTCAGTATAGATTACACCACAGCATAAAGAAAACAAAAATCCTCATAAATCCAATAAGCAACAACTTCATAAAAGGAGAAAAGATTGCAGTTGCCAAGGATTTCATTTCACTTGGATTTAAAATCAATGCCCATGGAAGAAACAGTCAAGAAATCAGATGATGTATTGCATGAGCAAATCTGCTGCAAAGGACCCCTTTAAAGTGTTAAAGATCAAAGATATCACCTTGTGTTTAAATTGTGTTTTGGGTGCAAATTTCCAGAGTAAGTTTGATTTACTTTCAGCAGTTCATGTACATTTGATTTCACAGCCCGATTACCATCCCCAGCCATAAAAAAAAAAAAAAAAAACTCTCCTCCCATCCCCTCCCTGTGATTTTCCCCTTCCTGTGGCCTTCTTAACCATGCATTCTTGTGAAGATTAAGGTGCACCTAACCCAAGCCATGGTATTTTCAGTAGCTTCACATGCATGCGAAAGCTGGACAGTAAATAAGGAAGATCACAGAAGAACTGATGCCTTAGAATTGTGGTGTTGG
>NW_006921914.1:982950-985472 GCF_000298275.1 Orycteropus afer afer
TCAGCCTTCTGGTTAGTAGTCAAGTGTCTTAGGCACTACACCACCAGAGCTCCCTGGTAAAGTAGAAGATCAGCAAAAAAGAGAAAAAGATCCTCGATGAGATGGACTGACACAGTGGTTGCAACAGTGAGCTCAAACATAGCAATACTTGTGAGGATGACACAGGGCCAGCCAATATTTCGTTCTGTTGTACATAGTGTCGTTATGACTTGGAACTGACTCAATGGCATCTAACACAAGAATAAAAAGTGAAATCCTATTTTTGTTTAAAAATAATTGGGAGTTCTGATTAAAATGCTGGCTTTGATAGACACACCATGATGTTCCACTGAAATAAAGAATCAAGAAACTAAGTGAAAAGCATACAAGCAATGACTTCTGATACCTGAACATCAAATAGAAGGTTGAAGAATTGGACTGAGCATTGATTGGAAAGAGAGCTAGAATGAAGACAGTGGGAATGAAGATCTCAGATTGTCTGCACTCAGCTTGCCAGCCCAGTGTAGTGTGTCCATTTTGAGAAAGCAGCAAACATCCCTGAGGATGTGCCACTGGAGTGAAATTAGATGGACTGGGTCATTGGAGCCTCAGGAAGGGGAACTGATAACACAGGGAGTGCATATCTATGGAGGGACAAGTGTGATCCCCACATACACTAGAGGCTTTCTGCTCTATCTCCTCCACTGGGACACTAAGTCACCTAAGCAGAGGGTCTGCCTCACCCATTTTAAAAGCAAATGTGACTGCAAAGATGACCCCAACTTTTCTCCAGAAGCTGCACTTACAGCTCATGCCAATGCAGAAGATCCATGTTGCCACACAAGAGCTCCAGAGGGATCCTAACCACCTAACACGAGGCATCTCTCATCGAGAAAGGGACCTGTTTTCACATCTCCATGCAATTCTATAAGGGAAGACATACATATGGAATATGAGAGGATTCCCATGTGTATGCTATCCACCATACCCACCAGTGAGAGAAAGTAGCACACACCCATCTAGCATCACCAAACTCATACACAAGCCCATATTACAAAACAGTAACTAAAATAGTGCAAAATAAGGTAGACAATGTAAAGAAAAAGTGAAGATATATCAAAGAAAAATCAATTTAAAAAAAAAAGGTAAAAAATAAACTTATGGATGTGAATGGAACATTGCCAAATATAGTGCCAGAAAAAGACTTTCAGGTTGGAAGGCATTCAAAATACGACAGGGGAAGAACTGCCTCCTCAAAGTAGAGTTGATTTTAATGATGTGTGTGGAGTCCAGCTTTTGGGACCTTCATTTGCTAATGTGACATGATTCAAAATGAGAAGAAACAGCTGCAAACATCCGTGGAATGTACGAAGTATGAATCTAGGCAAATTGGAAGTTGTCAAAAGTGAAATGGACACATAAAGATTGATATCTTAGGCATCAGTGAGCTAAAATACACTAATATTTGTCATTTTGAATCAGACAATAATATGATCTACTATGCTTGGAATGACAAATTGAGGAGGAATGGTATCACTTTCATCTTCAAAAAGAACATAACAAGATCTATCTGGAAGTACTATGCTGTCAGTGATAGCCTAATATCTATATGAATACAAGGAAGACTAGTTAATACCACTGTTATTCAAATTTATGCACCAACCACTAAAGCCAAAGATGAAGAAATTGAAGACTTTTACCAACTTCTGCAGTCTGAAATTGACCAAGCATACAATCAAAATGTACTGATTATTACCCTGAGACCATAGCCCCAGGTTATACTTTGGGTCTGAAATGGGACTCACTTCTATGGCTTAGCTCTCAGACAAACAGTAGAAAGACCTACAAAAAGAACATGCACCCCAGGGAGATGGACCCCTTAGATCAGTCAGTCAACTGTGAGAGATCAGAAGGGTAACATTTAGAAAGCTGGACAGACAGGAAGGCATAGATAAGAAGGAAACAGAGAATGAGTAGTCACAGGGAGGAGATGAGAGGAGAGCTGTTTATTGCTGGAATTGTAACCAGTGCTATGAAACCAAATAAGTAGGAACCGTTAAGAGCAAAACAAATCTGCTTTGTAAATTTGCACCCAAATCACAATTTTTTTTAAAGGATGTATTTGTTACCATTGGTGATTAGAATGTGAAAGTTGGAAACAAAGAGAAAGGATTGATTGTTGGAAAATATGGTCTTAATAATAGAAATGACCCTGAAGACCACATGATAGAATTTTGCAAGACTAGCAACTTATTCACTGCAAATACCTTTTTTCAACAATATGAAAGGAGCCACACATAGAGTTCTCCATATGAAATACACGGGAATCAAATCAACTACATCTGTGGAAAGAGATCATGGAAAAGCTCGAAGCATGGATCATGGAAAGCTCATCAGTCAGCACAAGGCCAGGGAATGACTGTGGAACAGATCATCAATTGTTGTTGTTGTATGCCGTCGAGTCAGCCCCGACTCAAAGCGACCCCTCCTTGGGTTTCTGAGGCAGTATCACTATGGAAGTAGGATTGCCCAACCTTCCTTCC
>NW_006921914.1:986200-986959 GCF_000298275.1 Orycteropus afer afer
AAACCCACCAGCCACTCCTTGGAAGGAAGGTTGGGCAATCTACTTCCGTAGTGATGCTGCCTCGGAAACCCAAGGAGGGGTCACTATGAGTCGGGTTTGACTTGACAGCAGTGTATTTGGTTTTTTTTTTTTTGTTTTAGTTGCAGTATTGAAGGATTCTATGGACAAAATATTAAACAACACAGGAAATGTCAAAATAAGATGGAAGGAATATCCAAAGTCAGTGTAATAAAAAGAATTGGTCGATGTTCAACTATTTCAGGAGGTAGTATACGATCAAGGACGATGGCATTGAAGGAGGAAGAGCAAGCTACACTGAAGGTACTGGTGAAAAACAAGGCTGCAAGAATTAACGGAATAGCAATTAAGATGTTTCAATAAACAGATGCAATGCTGAAAGTGCTCATTTGTCTATTCTGAGAAATTTGAAAAGTAATTAACTGGCCAACCAACTGGGAGAGATCCATAATTATGCCTATACAAAAGAAATGTGATCCAACAAAATGTGGAAATCATCAAACAATATCACTAATATCACTCACAAGTAAAGTTGTACTGAAAATAATTCAAAAATGATTGCAGCAGTACCTGGACAGGGAACTGTCAGAAATTTAAGCTGGATTCAAAAGAGGATGTAGAATGAAGGAGGTCATTGCTAATGTCAAGTCACTCTTGGCTAAAAGTACAGAGTACCAGAAATATATTTACCTGTGTTTTATTGATTATGTAAATGCATAACAAATTATGGATAACATTGAG
>NW_006921914.1:987956-994674 GCF_000298275.1 Orycteropus afer afer
CTACTAAAGCCAAAGATGAAAAAATTAAATATTTTTACCAACTTCTGCAGTCTGAAATTGACAAAACATGCAATCAAGATGTACTGACACTTATTGGTGATTGAAATGCAAAAGTCAGAAACAAAGAAGAATCATCTGTAGCTGGATAATATGTCCTTGGAGATAGAAATGACAACCAAGATATCATGATAGAATTTTGCAAGACCAATGACTAACTAATTCATTGAAAATACCTTTTTCCAACAAAATAAATAGTGACCATACACATGGGCCTTGCCAGATGGAGTACACAGAAATCAGATTGACTACAACTGTGGAAAGATGTGATGGAGAAGCTCAATATTATCAGTTAAACAAGGCCAGGAGCTGACTGTAGAACACACTATCAATTATTCATATGCAAGTTCAAGTTGAAGCTAAAGAAAATGAAAATAAACCCACATTGCACTCCTTAGAACAATCAACCATAGGAGATCAGAAGGGCATCATTTTCCCTGGGAGAAATGCAGAAGCCAGGAAAGTATAGGAAAGAAGGACATAGGGAAAAGGTAACCACAGGGAGTATTGGGAAGAGAGTTGTTACATTGTTGGGATTGTAATCAATGGTGTGAAACAAAGTGTGTATGATTGCTGAATGGAAAACTGATTTGCTCTGTAAACCTTTGTCCAAATCATAATAAAAAATTTCTAAAAAAAAAAAAAAAGAAGAAGAAGAAGAAAGAAAGTCCATGAGAGCCAAAATATGACCTTTTTTCACATCTCACCTGAATTTAAAGACCTTCTGGAGAATAGATTTGACACTTTAGACACTAGTGACTGAACACCAGAAGAGTTGTGGGATGACATCAAGAACATCATATATGAACAAAGTAAATGGTCATTAAAAAGACAGGAAAGGAAGAAAAGACAAAAATGGATGTCAAAAGAGACTCTTAAACTTGCTGTTGTACTCAAGAGTAGCTAAAACAAATGGAAGAAAGGCTGAAATAAAAGAACTGAACAGAAGATTTCAAAGAGCAGCTTGAGAAAACAAAGTAAATTATTGTAATGAAATGTCTAAAACCTGGAGTTAGAAACCAAAAAGGAAGAACACACTCAGCATTTCTTAAACTGAAATAATTGAAGAAAAAATCCAAGCCTCGAGTTGAAATATTGGAGGATTCTATCAGCAAATTATTGAATGATGCAGGAAGCATTAAAACAAGAGGGAAGAAATACACAGAGTCCCTGTATCAAAAAGAATTGGTTGAAGTCCAACTATTTCAGGAGGTAGCACATGATCAAGAACCAGTGGTACTGAAGGAGGAATTCAAGGCTGGTGAAAAATAAGGCTCTAAGAACTGATGAAGTACCCATTGAGATGCTGAAGAGCAAAGATGTCACTTTGAAGACTAAGGTGAACCTAACCAAGCCATGGTATTTTCAGTTGCCTCATATGCATGTGAAAGGTGGACAATGAATAAAAAAGATTGAAGAAGAGTTGATGCTTTTGAATTGTGCTGGTGGAGAAGAATACTTAAAATACCAGAAGAACAAAGGAATCTGTCCCTAAGAAGTGTGTCTGCACTTCTGTCTAGAAATGCTTCTTTGCATTGAACAAGCTTGTCAAGTTGTTGTTAAGGCACTTTATAGATATGGGGAATCCTCCTTGGAAGCTAGAAGGGCCAGACTTCGGCTCACATACTTTGATCATGTTGTCAGAAGGGATCTTTCCCTAGAGAAGAATATCATGATTGGGAAAGGGAAGCATCAGAGAAAAAGGAGAAGACCCTCAATGAGATGGATTGATCGACACAGTGGCCACAACGATGAACTCATGCATAGCAAGGATTATGAGGCTGGCACAGGACTGGGCAGGGTTTTGTTCTGTTGTACATAGGGTAGCTGTGAGCTGGAGCCGACTCAAGGACACCTAACAACAACATATTGTTTAGTTACTTTTCATTATTTATAAATTTTCAGGGCTGCTAGGGACTTGAGAGGCCATATAGTCTTCACAGCAACCACAGCAGTTCTGCTCCTGCCTTTAAAAATCACCACAAAGACTTCTAACATAGAAGTACTTGGTCTGTTTCTTAAATATCTTTGGAAGATGAGATTTTCAACCTCCATAAATCACCCATAGATGTAACTAACAATCCTTACTGTCTAGAAATGCTTCTTTGCATTGAACAAGCTTGTCAAGTTGTTGTTAAGGCACTTTATAGATATGGGGAATTTTTACTTTTCTGGGAACAATAAAACAAAACAAAAAATCTGAAAAAAATTATGAAGCCACCCTTAGGCCTCTCTTCTTTGGGATGAAGAATTTCAATTCCTCTTCATTCCTTAGTTTAATACATTTCAGTCATATTTGTCAATATTTTCCAGACGCAGATTTTAGCTTTTTACACCTCTCTTAAAAATGTGCATTGGATGAGAAGAAATAAAATCTCAAAATCTCAATTCCCCAAAACACTTTTCCACTTAGACCATCCTCAAACTGTTACAATCCAATTATATGGAGAAAAAAAGTAGTTAATGCCGATATCATTCCTTATGTCAGTCTTCCTAAATTCCAAGCCTGGATAAGGGGTATTTTTTTTTTTAATTTCCGTTTTTAAAAAACTCTTTCAAAAAAATAAAAACTAATTTTCCACATATTTACTCACTTATTTCATTTTCTACATTATTCAAATAATTCCTCACTTGTATGTCAAGTCAATGATTCAACCAAGATTTATTAAACTCCAAACTATGTGGCACTGTTCTGACTGTATCCCTGGGCTGGCTTTAACTGTATGGGCATCTCATGGGTTGAGTTTGATTTCCAATCTTGGCAAATCTTTAGGCAAGCCATCTGCTATGATTATCTGTTTTTCTGGACATCTGAGCTTACTTATACAGAAGCAGTACTATGTTTTTCTGAATCTCTATATGTTAGAGTAGTCATTCATTTGTTGATTTATTCTTTCATTCAACAAATATTTAATTAATGATATACTATGTTGCAGATTCTGGATTCAATGGTAAACAAAAACACACATAGTATTTTCCCTCATGAATCTTTCATTCTAGCGGAGGAAGTAGGTATTAATCAGAGACTCATATAAGTGAATGTAAAATTACAAGAATGTAAATGGTTTGAAGGAGAGATATAAGATGTTGAGAGACCATGTAAAAATGGGAACTGATGTGTCAAGGAGGAGAATCAAAGTTTCATTGAGGAAGTAATACTTAAGTTGAGACCTGAAGAAAGCATGGGTCCACTAGAGTCTCGCTAACTCCCATAATGTCACTGTACCTGCCTCCAAAAGCCATTAGATTTTGCTGGAGGAAGGTGAGGGTTGAGTATGGCAGGATAGAGTCAGGACGGCGTTGTATGAGCAAATGCAGGTGCAGTAGAACCCGAGGGCCAGGAGGCAAGCAGAAGATAAGTGGACACATTGCTTAAAAAAAAAAAAAAAACTCACTGTGATCAAGTCAATTCCAACTCATAGCAACTCCTATTGGGTTTCCAAAGTGATAAACCTTTACGAAAGCAGACTGCCTTATCTTTCTTCCACAGAGCAGCTAGTGGGTTCAAACCACTCAACTTTGGTTTAGCAGTCAAATGGCTTAACTACTACACCACCAGACTTCCCCAGATACATTGCTACTTTGGTTAAATAGAAAGAAAATATAAATAAGTAATTAGGGAGGGGAGGAAAGAAAAATCACCTGCCTCAGGTTTTCAAGCTAGGAGAAAAGAGGAAGCAATTAAACACTGGTACGTAGGTGTGAAGACCGGAAGGCAAGTAAGTAATATTGCTTGGCAAAGAATTTTGTGATGCCTTTTTTTTTTTTCCTTCTTAAGTGGTGGAGTTGATAGGTGATGAGGCATTTTGCACAACGCAATTTTTAATAGGGAAATGATCCCATGGTTCCTACTAGCTCAAATCTAATAAAACCAAAAAACAAACACACTGCCATTGAGTAAATTCGACTCCTTAAGTTTCCAAGGCGGTATCACTACAGAAGTAGATTGCCCAACATTCCTTCCAAGGAGTGGCTGATGGGTTTGAGCCGCCAGCCTTCTGGTTAGCAGTCAAATGCCTTAGACACTACTACACCACCAGAACTCCCGTGAATCTCATAGGATGGTGAATTTATGTTGAAAGTTTAAAGTAAAAGTGTTCCAGAAGGTATAGAATAATGGTGGAGTGTGCCCTAGAGCATTACAACAGAGGGTTGAAGAAACAACTGTGATTAAACAGGACTCTCTCAGTATATTAAATCTGAAAGTTGTATCAATAATTATGCAAGAAAATACCAAGGAAGGTTTCAATTAGTAAACTGAGCATCTGAAGTCGAATAGTACAAAAAGACAAGAGCAAATGCTATCAAAATTTATAAAATATCCTTCTGAAGTGGTGAAGCTGCAAAGGTACATGATAAATCTAAGTAAGATGGAAAAGACTTGTCAATTTTTTCAGAACCTTTGAAGCGTGAGTAAAGAAAATTGAAGACAAGAAAGAAGTGTTTTTTTTTTTCCCCACAGAAATAACTAATTATACCCAAAATGTAGTACAGAAATGGATTTCAGATTTTTTAAAACAGTTGGAATAAATTTTAGATTAAAAAAAAAAATCCAGCTAGAATTGAACCATATTTCTCTAATTGTATAGTGTTGCTTTTTAAATTTCAAGTTATATGTTTGGTTTTTATGGTTTGTTTACTTTAATTTTAAAATTAGTTAACAATATTGAGAGAACATTTAAATCTCATTTGTTTTTATTTTTCTAGGTTAAAAAATAGTATCTAATTGTTGTTGTTTGGGTATTGAATTAGTTTATTTGCAGGAACAACACAGATGAAGGAACTTAAGTGGATGTTTTGGTACAATTTAAAGAAGAGACTGATGAAAATATTTGGTAAAAATCTTCAAAGCCACATCATCTGGTCAAGAAAGTAAGACACTGAAGGATAGAACTAGGAGGCTTAGAGCTCTAGGTTGAACTGGGGGTTGATGGAGGCCTCTGAGTCCTGATTGCAGTTCTAGTGCACCTACCTGTCAGGGGATGCAGTGGTAGAGAGGCAGAGGGGGCTGCATTGCACTGGACCAGCAGCTGAGTGCCTTGTGGCATGTGGAGGGCCCAGTGAGGAGAAGATGAATGGCTAACTTTGAGTGGCAGGCCAAGGTGAGCACCAAGTCCCTCTAAACACTGTTGAAACAGGAAATCTTGGTGACTCTCTGTGAAGAATATCTGCCCTGTAAATAGTTCCTGAGCTCTCGTTTGTGGATAGCTCACAGTCCAGTATATTGGTTGACTATGGATTCTTGACTCAGGCTTACCTAGGATTGATTCCTGGCTGTACTAGTTATTGGATGTGTGACTTGAATGAGTTGCTTAATAACTCTGTTCCTCAGTTTCCTTATTTGTAAAATGGGTATAAAAATAGCATTCACTTTATGAGATATTTTTGAGGCATAAATGCATTGTATATAAATCCCATAGGATATGCCCAGCCCACAGTGTTGTTGTTGTTGTTATGTGTTGTCGAGTCGGCCCGACTCATAGTGACCTTTCCTTGGGTTTCCAAAGCAGTATCACTATGGAAGTAGATTGTCCAACCTTCCTTCTGAGGAGTGGCTGGTGGGTTTGAACCACCAGCCTTCTAGTGAGCAGTCAAGTGCTTTAGGCACTACGCTATAATTGTGAGAATTTGTCGTTATGAGTCAGACATTGTTACATCCTAAAACTACCCCGTTTAATATGTATAATCTTTGTTTTATAGAAAAGGGAACTAAGGTACAAATAAGTGATTTGACATAATTGGCAAAGCAGAGATTTGAACACAGAGCATTTGACTGAAGAACACATCTACTATACTGTGTTGTCTCCTTTCTAAGTTTCATCCATGTATGTTTGTATTCTATATAATTTTAATCAGGGCATATTTGTGATATTTCTTTCTTTTTCTGGTTTTACTAAAATGAGCTCAGGTGGTACAATGGTTAAGTGTTTGGCTACTAACCCAAAGGTCAGTGGTTCAAACCTACTCAGTGGCTGTTTAGGAGAAGGACCTGGTAATCAGCTTCTGTAAAGATTATAGGCAAGAAAACCCTATGGGGGCAATTCTACTCTGTTATATAGGGTCACTGTGAATTGGAACTGACTCTATGGCACCCAAAACCAGCAACATTTGTATTAAACTTTATTTTCTAAATAATTTTCATGATGACACATTGTGGTCCTAAGTGTTATTTTTAATTTCTGATGAATAGCCATCATATTGAAGTGATGATCAATCACTTCACTTTGTCATCTCATTTTTAAATTATTGTTGGAATTTTAGGTTGTTTATAGAATTTTGCTCTTTAAATAGTATTATTATACCAAACCAAAAAATCAAATTCACTGCCATCGAGTTGATTCTGACTCATAGTCACCCCCTTTGGGTTTCCAAGGTGGTAAATCTTTACCGAAGTAGATTGCCCAGTCTTCTTTCCACAGAGTGGCTAGTGAGTTTGAACCACCAACTTTCTGGTTAGCAGTCAAATGCCTTAGGCACTACACCACCAGCATAGGTAGTGGTTAAGGCATTTGGCTGCTAACCAAAAGATCGGTGGTTCCCACCCACCAGCCACTCCTCATAAGAAAGATGAGGCAGTCTGTTTCCATAGATTTACAACCTTAGAAACCCTAGGGGATTACTATGAGTCAGAAATGACTCGATGGCAGTGAGTTCTTTCTTT
>NW_006921914.1:995399-1006669 GCF_000298275.1 Orycteropus afer afer
GTACTCATGAATTATATTCTTTATTTTATGAGCCACTTTGTTATTTAAAGGAGCTCTGGTGGTGTAGTGCCTAAGGCATTTGACTACTAATCAGAAGGTTGGCGGTTCAAACCCACCAGCCATTCTGCGGAAGGAAGATTGGGCAATCTACTTGCATAAATATTTACCGCCTCGGAAACCCAAAGGGGATCACTATGAGTCGGAGTCGACTCGATGGCAGTGAGTTTAGTTTTTTTACTTTGTTTTTTATCTAAAGGGTAACCTTAGGCAATTGGTTTGGGTTCGAGGTTTAAAGAATGTCTCAGGGTGATAGTCTTGGGGAGTTCTCCAATATCAACTGGTTCAGTAAGTTTGACCTTTTTAAGATTTTGAGTTTTGTTCCACATTCTTCCCCGTTCAGTTAGGATTCTTCTTTTGCAGCCCTAATCATAATGGACAGTAGCTGGGCACCACTTAGTTCTGGTCTTACTGTAGATGTGGCCATGTTTCACGAAGAGGACTTGTCCCGTTTCTTCTTTGATCTTTGGTTTCCTGCTATCAAGTTTGCTCCAGATGAGGAGAAACCAATAATCATATCTTACATGGCTGTTCATAAGGTTTTAAGACCATAGACCCTACTTACCCAACTAGAATGTAGAATATAAACTTTATGAATTTTATTATGCCAGTTGATTGAGTTGTCTTAGATTATGGTCCTAAGCCTTCAAACCCAGACAACCAAATTCATGAGGTGTTTGGTTATTTCTAAGAAATATCTGTAGCTATGCACCCTGTGTAGTTTATTATATATATATATATATGAATATATATGCATGTGCATGCATGCTTGCATATACATATATTATGCTGTTGTTATGTGTCATCAAGTTGACTCCAACTCATGGCAACCCCATGTACAACAGAAGGAAACACTGCCTAAGTCCTGCACCATCCTCACAATGCTTGCTATGCTTGAGACAATCATTGCAGTTGCTATGTCAATCCATCTTGTTGAATGTCTTCCCCTTTTGTGCTGATTCTCTATTTTGCTGTTGTTAGGTGTCGTCGAGTCATCTACAACTCATAGTGATTATGTGTACAGCAGAACAAAATACTGCTTGGTCCAGTGCCATCCCCATGAACTTTTCTATTCCTGATCCCATCATTGCAGCCACTGTGCCAATCCATCTCCTTGAGGGCCTTCCACTTTTTCATTGACCCTCCACTTTACCAAGCATGATATCCTTCACCAGGGAATGGTTCCTTCTGACAACATGACCAAAGTAAGTGAGACAAAGTCTTGCCATTCTTGTTTCCAAGGAGCATTCTGGCTGCACTTCTTCCCAAACAGATTTGTTAGTTCTTTTAGCAGTCCATGGCACTTTCAGTGTTCTTCACCAATACCACAACTCAAAACATCGACTCTTCTTCAGTCTTCCTTATTCATTGGCCAGCTCTCACGTGCATATGAGGTGACTGAAAATACCATGGCTTGTGTCAGGTGCACCTTAGTCTTCAAGGAGATATCTCTGCTCTTCAGCACTTGAAAGAGGTCTTTTGTAGCAGATTTGCCCAATGCTATATGTCATCTGATATCTTGACTGCTGCTTCCATTGGTGTTGACTGCAGAACCAAGTAATATGATCCCCTAGTTTAGCAAGCATGATATCCTTCTGCAGGGAATGGTCCCTTCTGAGAACATGATTGAAGTAGGTGAGACAAAGTCTGGCCATTCTCACTTCCAAGGGGCATTAAGGCTGCACTTCTTCCAGGACAGACTTGTTCATTCTTCTGCCAGTCCATGCATGGTATTTTCATTACTCATCACCAACACCATTATTCAAAAGTATCAACTTTTCTTCCATCTTCCTTATACATTGTCCAGTTTTCACATACATATGAAGTGATTGAAAACACCATGTCTTGGGTTAGGTGCACCTTAGTCTTCAATGTGACATATTTGCTCCTTAACACTTCAAAGAGGTCTTTCAGTAGATTTGCTGAGTGCAATATGACATCTGATTTCCTGACTGCTGCTTCCATAGGTATACTGTGGTTCCAAGTAAAATGAAATCCCTGACATCAATCTTTTCTCCATTTATCATGAAGCTGCTGACTGGTTAAATTGTGAGGATTTTTGTTTTCTTTACTTTGAGGTATAATCCATACTGAAGACTGTAGTCTTTGATTTTCATCAGTAAGTGCTTCAAGTCATCTTCACATTCAGCAATCAAGGTGGTGTCATATTCATGGTTCTTCCACTCCTGATGCCATGATCTTCATATAGTCCAGATTCTCAGATTATTTGTTCAGCATATAGATTGAATAAGTATATTGAAAAGATACAACCCTTATATACACCCTTCCAGATTTTCAGCCATGCAGGATTTCCTTTATCTGTTCAAACTACAGCCTCTTGGTCTATGTACAGGTTCTTCATGAGCTCAATTAAGCATTCTGGAATTTCCATTCTTGGCAGTGTTATTGACAATTTGTTACAATCCACACAACTGAATACTTTTGCATAGTCAATAAAACACAAGTAAACATCTTTCTGGTATTCTTTGCTTTCAGCCAAGATCTATCTGACATCACCAATGATGATGAACATCATCTGACCATCACCATCCTTCATTCCACGTCTTCTTTTGAATCCAGCTCTCATTTCTGGCAGTTTTCCATCAATACTGCTGCAACCCTTTTTGAATTATCTTCAGCAAAATTTTACTTGCGTGTGATATTAATGATATTGTTCAATAATTTCCACATTCTGTTGGACCACCTTTCTTTTGAATATGGCACAAATATTAATCTCTTCAAGTTGGTTGGCCAGGTAGCTCTCTTCCAAATTACTAGGCATAGATGAATTAATGTCTCTAGTGAAGCATTCGTCTGTTGAAACATCTCAATGAGTATTCTGTCAACTCCTAGAACCTTGTTTTTCAACAATTCCTTCAGTAAAACTTGGACTTCTTCCTTCACTACCATTGGTTCTTGATCACATGCCACTTCCTGATATAGTTGAACATCAAAAAATTATTTCTTGTAAAGTGACTCTGTGTATTCCTTCCATTTTCTTTTGATGCTTCCTGCATCATTCAATATTTTGTCCATAGAATCTTTTAATATTGCTCCTTGAGATATGAAGTTTTTCTTCCATTCTTTTGGCTTGAGAAAAGCCATGCATGTTCTTTCCTTTTGGTTTTCTTACTCCAGGTCTTTGCACCTTTCATATATAGTGCATTAAAATGCTTAACTAGCATAGTCCTTCAGATAAAATCATCAATCTGGTTTTATAAAATGACTAGAAATTAACTCTTGGCATCAGTCAGTAGAAGCAAATGTTAGTTAAATCTTTGTAGGGGATAGAAGTCACATTTAACTATAGATTACTATGGAGTGTAGCTGTATTATAGGCCATCATTAATGAGATGGTATTTAATATAAGCTTAACAGGATGAGCCTAAGAAATGTGGGCCATTCCTAAAACTCAGCAATGGTTCAAAGATGAAAAGTGATATGTGATACTGTATCTGTCAAACATATCATATTAAACAAAATAAGATAATTGGACTGAAACACCTCAGAATAAAAAGTAAGTGGTTATAGGATTTCTGTGCAATGTTGAGGCACAACATAGACTCAGTGGCTGTTACACAAACTATCACCAAAGAAAAAGAAAAAAGATTCCAAATGGTCTCTCTAATGTAGTATTGATGGCTTTTTCATGGCATTCTCGAGTTACATTCATAACTTGTTTCTGTATACCCTGAGATGAGATTCTGGCCCTGTGTACTGTAGTCAGCATATAGCCCTTACTATTCATATATTAATATGATTGAGATGTCACATTGTATTAACTATACTATATAAAAACCTACAGTTCCAAGTTAAATTGCAAAAGTAAATTTATTATTGTAGCACTGAAAGGAACATATATATTCAGATTCATTAATCATTTTTTGTTCCATAGCTTTATACATAGTAATAAAACAATATGTACAGTCAAATAGACAAAAATTGAATTAATCAATCCCAAGAGATTCATGAAATGTTGGCAAACTATAAACATCAGCTCTGAGGGACCTATACAGCTAGTCAGCTTAAATTTTGGGGTATTTCCTCACTCATACATATATACAGAGAGTAACATAATATTTTTTTTTTTCAATTCTGTGTTTGAAAATTCTCCATTTGCTTATCTTTGGTCATTTGACTCTGTAACATCTTCTCTGGATGGGGTTAAATTGACTGGGCAGATTAGAGAGTGAAAAATTAAAGTAAATTTTTTTTTAAAGGATCAAGTCTTATTTTAAGCTCTTTCAGTAATGTTCCAGATGCATCTATAGTGAAGTTTCCTTCAAAAGACTTAGTAAGCTTTAGGAACATGTGCATGTCTATTTTATTGGCTCTTCACATCTAGATGCCTAATGTCCAAAAGATCATTTTCAATGAGGGTGGTGTGTCCATAAAAACAATATGGAAATTTTAGAGATTAAAGGTAAATTTCCTAGATTTCAGATTTGCTTGTTACCTGATAGAAGCATGCCATATATAACCCTGACTTCCTAATCTGGTGAAATACCATTTAACAAGAGTTCCCATGATTTCATTAAGTATGTCCATCTGAAGTCTTAATAATCTGTATTCCTTTTGGAGAGCTCTATCTGTTGACAATTAGTCTAAGTCAAAGGTCACCAACCACTGGAGAAAGATCATCCTTCACCAGAACAATCTTTAAGTAGGTTTATGGTAACCTAAAACTCTGGGGTCTTCCTCAGGGATAAGAATCAGCCTTGTGATGCTCCAGGACATAAATATTGCTTCCAACATCATTTATCTTTCATATATAGAGTAATTAATACACTAGAGAAGCCATCAACAATATGAAAGCAAGTGATGTAAACCTGTGTCTCATCTACACTTTCAGAAGAAAGACAATTTTAAACAGAGACACAAGGTTAGCTTAATTTAGATACTGAAACATACAGTCTGCTATCCTTTGCTGGCGGCAGATAGACTCAAATCAAAAGCAAGGGTTCTCCAAGATTTCATTCTGTTCATAGAAGAAACACATGTACACAGCTCTTGCAAAGACAAATTTGGCTTACTGATTTTTGTAAATGTAGCTCAGCATATCAAAGACAAATTGCTCTAGTAAGCTAATGTTATATATCAAAATATATGAAAGAGAGAGAAATAGAGGGAAATAAGCCAGTTTACTAAATTTATAAATGTATAACTCAGTGAGATGTTCCCAATTCTCACTCAACGTTCTAAGTTAGCATTGGATAGCCCTGGAGGCTCCCACTGCCTTTGCACAGATTGTGTTCCAGTTGAATTCTGATATTTGAACACACAGGTCTTGGTCCCATGCTGAGCAAACAGTCAGCCTCCCACATATTCTATATACCAAGAGAAATTTATGAATCTATCTATAAATGCAATCACAGTGCATGCAAGAAAGGGTTATGTAAAGCTCTAAGATGGAAAGAAGTTGCTCCAGTAAACTCAGTACAAGTTCCAAACATCACTGAGCTGATTTACAAATCCCACAGATCTTTTTCTGGTAATCCATATCTTTTGTGAAGCTGTAAGAGGGAACAAAATCATTGATGACACAGTTTCTACATAAAGCTCAAGCTGCTGAAATTCCTTTATTTTGCCACCTTATATTTATTAAACAGCCTTGCAATTTAGGAATCTGAGACAAGCAGTGAGGAAAGATGGGCACTGTGCAATTCAGCCAGGGCCAACCAGGTGGAGCACAAGATGAAAACTTCTAAATGTTTTTTCAATTTCTTCTCAATTGTACATCTGAGGGATTTCCCTCAAAGTTGGCCCCAAAGGCTCATTCAATTGAAAATGGCTGTAATTTTAAGAAGAAACATCCCTAAAATCGTTCAGAATCCCCTTTGAGGATCGTAGCCAGCCTTTTCCTGAGCCACCTTGAGTTCCTGCAGCTCCTTCTCTCTTTTGCCTCTGTTTGGGTCATTTTCTTTCCTTTTCTGTTCCAGTCCCACTTTAAGCTCTTTCAAATAACACCATCTTCAAGTCTCTATATATAGTGTTTTCCTTTTCATTCTCATATTCTGGAAACTCAATACACTCTACTCTTATTTAAACAAGGTTATTGTGTTTACTCTGATTTTACAATTTGTAGGATCAATACTTTGGGAACTATTTCCACATAAGTAGATTTACCATTAATCCAGACATGCTTTCACCAACTGCATTACTTTGAACTGGGAATTTGTTCAGAACAACCAGGCCCTCCATGGATGAGAAAAGGAAAATATATACGTTGCTACTCAAATACAGCTTTTCTTTTTCAAAAGAAAAAAATAGCACTTTTCAATGATAAAGCTCAACACAAACAATATAAAGTACTTTAAAACTACTCTTTAAAGATTATAGATAGTTGGGAGTAAGTCAGTGAACTGGCCAACTCATAATTATTTTCAGCCACTAAATAATTGCTGAGAAATATCACACTGAACCTGTGGACTTGGAGTTAGTTCTACTTTAACCATGGTCTGGTACAACTTGTCAACATAGTATCAAAAGTTGAGGCCGATAGCTCTCCTCTTACATCATTTTGTATAAAATATTTTTGTTTCAGCCTTCATTACCCTGCTGGCCACTATCTTTGCTATAATGTTTTGGTGATAATAGATAAAGTGTGTAGTAAACACTATTCTTTCCAGCAAAGGTAACACAAAGTGCTAGTCCCACGTTCTGTTGTTGTTTTGTATATCTGAAAGCTGGCTATAAGACAGCTGGTTATTCTTTTGAGTCACGCTAATATATATAACACCATTCATTATTTTCATGATCCCAACTCTCTTTTGCTTTTACTCCATTATGCAGATGCTCTGTCAATATCTTTCAGTAGCATCTCAATAACAGGTTTCCCTAATGTCACTGTTTAACTGCTAAATCAAAGAGAGATCTATTTAGAAATTTTACCAAAATGATGTTCCAAATATTTTTACCCTCTCTTTTAAATTATCACATATCTAAATTTGCTTTAATATACTGCACAGCTGGTTTCTAGATGACTACATATACCTTGGGTTCATTCCCAAGATGTCAGTGATTTTAACTCTTGATAAATATAACATTATTTATTTAAATGTCTGCTATAGCAGACAAAGAATCTTTGCTTAATTGGCTTTTTATTGAAATTCAATTAAGGAATTCTTTCTTTTCCCGCTTCTGGTGACCTATGCCATCCTGTCTTTTTTCTCCTCCATTTAGGCTTACTCTGTCTGCACATGTATCTTTCAAATTTTCTGCTTTTTCCCTAAGCAAATGACCTCTCCTGCAGCAAATGACCCCAACTCTGTCCTGCATCTGATTACAAGCCCCAAATTTCAAGTTATTCCCAGGGGAGACTACTTCCAATGTTTTCTCTCTCATTTTATCTCGTTAACCTACTTTATTCCCTCTCTCCCCCCTTCATTCTTATTTCTTTGTTAGCAGGTCCTATCCTCGAATTTGAGTTTACAAATAGTTATCCAGTTTATGCAAAGCTTTATTCCATTTGAGATTCTCTTTTCTCCTCCTATGTGCTACAAATACTCAAAATACACACTCTCTAAACCTCTTAACAATCCTGTCATCCATCATCTAAGAATTTCATCAGAATTTCTAGGAATTAGCTTCAGGATACTTGCCATTACTCAGTCTTCTACTACGTATTGACAAACTGAATAACTGAGATATGGTTCAGATAAAATGACAATTATGACATGTGCAAAGTTTAAGTCTCATAGTCTATTCCTTTTGGAAGACCTCCTTACCATTTCTTTCTTTTCTTCTTTTTTTTTTTTTAGAAACTATTTATTTTGGAATATATTTAGATGTGCAAGAAATGTGCAATGATAGTACAGAGAATTGTTATATACTCCTCATCCTATTTTTCATATTATTAACATCTTACATAACTATGGTACATTTCTCATAACTAAGAAAATTATGTTGGTATATCCTTATTTACTAAATTATAGATTTTATTCAAATATCACTAGTTTTTCCACTTATGTCCTTTTTACATGCCACATTAGTTTCTAAGGGTCTGTGACACTTTTTAGCCATTGTTTGTTTTGCTTTATGAGGGTGACAACTTTAAGAAGTACAGGGATGGCATTTTGTGGTATTTCCATCAATTTGGGTGTGTCTCATGTTTTCCAAGCAACATCATGATGAATGGAGAAAAGATTGAAGCTGTCAAAGATTTCATTTTACTTGGATCCACAACCAACCCTCTGGAAGCAGCAGTCAAGAAATCAGGCATTTTATTGCACTGGACAAATCTGCTGCAAAAGACCCCTTTAAAGTATTAAAGACCTAAGATGTCACTTTGAAGACTAAAGTGAGCCTGACTCAAGCCACAGTATTTTCAACAGCCTCATATGCATGTGAGAGCTGGACAACGAATAAGGAGGACCACAGAAGAATTGATGTATTTGCATTGTGGTGTTGGCAAAGAATATTGAATGGACCATGGACTGCCCAAAAAATGAACAAATCTATCGGGGAAGAAGTGCAGCCGGAATGCGCCTAAGAAGCAAGAATGGCCAGGCTTCATCTCATCTACTTTGGTCATGCTGTAGAAGAGACCAGTCCCTGGAGAAGGACAACATGCTTGGTAAAGTAGAGAGTCAGCAGAAAAGGGGAAGACTCTTAATGAGATGAAATGATTCAGAGGCTACAAGAATAGGCTCAAGCATAGCAAGGATTGTGCGGATAGCACAGGACTGGGCAGTGCTATGTTCTGTTGTACATAAGGTCACTATGAGTTGGAGCTAACTTATTGGCACCTAACAACAACAATATGTTTTCTTGTGGTTGAAATGGGGTTATAGGTTTGGGAAGGAATATCACAGAGATGCCACCATTGTTCTGTCAGTTTGTCATACTGTGGTGGCTTGCTATGATGCTGGAACCTCTGCCAATGATATCTCAAATACCAGCAGGGTCATCCATGGTGGAAGGTTTCAATGGAGCTTCCAGACTAACACAGGCTAGAAAGAGGGACTTGACGATCTACTTCCAAAAAGATTGGTCAGTGAAAATGTTGTGAATAGCATTGAAACAACCATCAGACTGGAAAGCATTCAAAATGTAATGGAGGAAAGGCTGCATCTTCAAAGTAGAGTCAACCATGACAATCTGCATGGAGTAAATCTTACAGGTCCTTCATTTGTTGATGTAGTGTTTTGATCATCTAGTGCTGCTCTAACAGAAAATACCACAAATATATGGCTTTAAAAAACAGGAGTTTGTTCTCCCACAGTTTAGGAGGCTAGACATTCAAGTTCAAAGTGCCAGCTCTAGGGGCTGCGTGAAAGCCCCTTGATGTTGGACTTCAGCTCTGCCTCTTGCTCCCAGCCCACTGAAGCTGGAGACTTCTCATAACTCAGGCAGCTGTTGGCTGCTGAGGCTGACAAACCCAAGGACAACAAATAAAATTGCATAGTCCCAAGATTACCAAACAACATGGCAGGCCACTAGTTTAAGTCCATAAAAAGTCAAAAGATTGGCAGGAAACATGGCAGGCTGCTGAATGATGACTTGACTACATGCAGGGTCCAAGAGTGCCAAAAAGCCGCAGATATGTTTCCCAATGCTTCACCTTATGTACTGGAAGCAGATCACATCCTTAAGGCAGCTCCTCAGCAGTTCCAGTAGATTCCACCATGGAGTTGATTATCAGCCTCATCATGGGGAATAACCACATCTACCTGACGAGCCACTCAAAACCAGGCCAGCCAAGTTGACACACAATTTAGCCACTGCCTGAAGTATGACTCAAGATGAGAAGAAGCAGCTACAAACATCCATTAAAAAATGGAATGTGGAATGTACGAAGTATGTATGAATCCAGGAAAACTGGAAGCTGTCAAACATGAAATGGAACACAGGAAAATATCGTAGGCTTGAAGTTATGTATTCTAAGATAGAAAACCTGAATTGAAGAGAAATAGCATTACATTAATTGTCAAAAAGAACACTTCAAGATCTATCCTGCAGTACAACGCTGTCAGTGATAGGATAATATCCACATGCCTACAAGGAAGACAAGTTAACACAACTATTATTCAAATTTATGTGCCAAGCACTAAAGCCAAAGATGAAGAAATTGAAGATTTCTACCAACTTCTGCAATCTGAATTTGATCAAATATGCAATCAAGATGCATTGATAATTACTGGAAATTCGAATGTGAAAGTTTTGAAAAAAAATTGCTAGTTTAGAAATACCACCTTGGAAACCCAAAGAGGGATTGCTGTGAGTCGAATTTACTCTACAGCAGTGGGTTTGAGTTGGAAAATATGGCCTTGGTAATAAAAACAATGCTGGAGACCACATGATATAATTTTGCAGGACCAAAAAACTTTCATTGGAAATATCTTTTTTTTTAAACAACATATATGGCAACAGAAGACATGGACCTCATCAGATGGAATACACAGGAATCAAATTGACTACATCTGTGGAAAGAGATGATGGAGAAGCTTGGTATCATCAGTCAGAACAAGGCCAGGGGCTGATTGGGGGACAAATCAGCAATTGCTCAAATACAAATTCAAGTTGAAGCTAAAGAAAATTAAAACGTGCCCAGGAAAACTGAAGTATATATAACCTTGAGTATATCTCACCTGAATTTAGAGGCCATCTCAAGAATAGATTTGCTCCACTTGAGCATTAGTGACTAAAGACCAGATGAGTTGTGGAATAGCATCCAGACAGGGCTTTGAACCAGTTCTAAACAGTTCAGTAATTGCTGCTGTAAACAAGGGTGGCATACATGTTGTATAGCAACCGAATCAGGCCAGGAGCTAATTGTGCAACAGACCATCAAATGCTCATATGCAAGTTCAACTTGAAGTTAAAGAAAATTAAAACAAGTCCACAAGAGGCAAAATATGATCTAGAATATATGCCTCCTGAATTTAGAGACCATCTAAAGAACAGATTTGATGCATTGAACACCAATGACTGGAAACCAGATGAATTGTGGGATGTCATCAAGAGCATCATCTATGAACAAAGTAAGAGGTCACTAAAAAGACAACAAAAGAAGAGAAGACCAAAATGGATGCCAGAAGAGACTTTTAAACTTGCCCTTGAGTGGAGATTAGCTAAAGCAAATGGAAGAAATGACAAGATAAAAGAATTCAACTGAAGATTTCAAAGAGCAGCTTGAGAAGACAAAGCCAATTACTATAATGAAATGTGCAAAGACCTGGAGTTAGAAAACCAAAAGGGAAGAACACACTCGG
>NW_006921914.1:1007664-1013694 GCF_000298275.1 Orycteropus afer afer
TACATCTCAATATAAAGAAGACAAAAATGCTCACAACTGGACCAATAAGCAACATCATGATAAATGAAGAAAAGATTGAGGTTGTCAAAGATTTCACGTTGCTTGGTTCTACAATTGAGGCCAATGGAAGCAGCAGTCAGGACATTAGATGATATGGAGCACTGGGTAGGTCAGCTGCGAAGGAACTCTTTCAAGTGCTGAGGAGCAAGGATGTCTCCTTGAGGACTAAAGTGCGCCTGACACAAGCCATGATATTTCCAATCACTTTTTATGCACGTGAGAGCTAGACAATGAATAAGGAAGATGGAAGAAGAGTTGATGCTTTTGAATTGTGGTGCTGGCAAGGAGTGCTGAAGGTACCATGGACTACTAAAAGAACTAACAGATCTGTCCTGAAGGAAGTGCAGCTGAGATGCTCCTTGGAAGCGACAATGACCAGACTTTGTCTCACCTACTTTGGTCATGTTGTCAGAGGATACCATTCCCTGGAGAAGGATGTCATGCTTGGTAAGGTGGAGGGTCGATGAAGGAGGGGAAGGCCTTCGACGAGATGGATTGACATGGTGGCTGCAATGATGGGCTCAAATATAGCAAGGATCGTGGAGCTGGTGCAGGATCGGGCAGTGTTTAATTCTACTGTGCATGGGGTCGTTATGAGTTGGAAACGACTCGACGGCACCTAACAACAACAACAAAGCAACTGAATCTGTTGCCTGTGGTATTTTGATCTCAGTGTGAAGCAAATAGGTGTGTCTTGCTCAAAGATGGTTGTTGATCACATGGCTTTGAATATATGTTGCTCTCCAAAAGTCTTGCCAACGTTACTCATTCCTCTTGAAAGTTTCAGGAGATTGTTGTGTAAAATTGGATTACTTTAAGGACTCTGGAGACCAATATGCATTTAAAGTGGTGTGGAGGACACCACCTTTGAGTGGTGGCACAGATGTTTGTTTCCCACTTGGGTCAAAACACCATGGGCAACAGATTTGTATGCTATGTGATGTGTAGGAGGCCTTTGTTGACAACGAAAATCACTGAACCTTGTCAAACCAATTCAAAGCCCTGCATCAAGGACATCATACATGAAGAAAGCAAAAGGTCATTAAAAAGACAGAAAAGAAAGAAAATATTTTAAAAAATTATGTCAGAAAGGACTCTGAAACTTGCTCTTGAAAGGAGAGTAGCTAAAGCGAATGGAAGAAATGATGAAATAAGAGCTGAACAGAAGATTTCAAAGGACAGCTTGGGAAAACAAAGTAAAGTGTTATAATGAAAAGAGCAAAGACCTGCATGTAAAAAACCAAAGGGAAGACTATACTTGGCATTTATCAAGCAGAAAGAACTGAAGAAAAAATCTAACCATTGAGTTGCAATATTGAAGGATTCCATGAGCCAAATCCACCACTTATCTGTCAGTTTGTTGTCCTGTGTGGTTTACCTGTAGCTTTGATGCTTGAAGCTATGCCATTGGAGTTTCAAATACCATCAGGGTCACTCATAGTGGACAGGTTTCAGCAGAGCTTCCAGACTAAGACAGACTGGGGAGAAGGACAAGGCCATTCACTTCTAAAAAATTTGGCCACTGAAAACCTTATGAATAGCTATGAAACATTGTCTGACATATTACTGAAAAATCTTATGAATAGCAGTGAAACACTGTCTGATACAGTGCCAGAAGATGAGCCTCTCAGGTTAGAGGGCATTCTAAATAAAACTGGGGGAGTGCTGCCTCCACTTCCATGCCAATAAAACTTTGCTTAAGATAATTGAAAAACGGTTGCAGAAGTATATTGACAGGGAACTGCCAGAAATTCAAGCTGGATTCAGAAGAGTGTGTGGAACAAGAGATATCATTTCTGATGTCAGATGGATCTTAGCTGAAAGCAAAGAATTCCAGAAAGATGTTTATCTGTGTTTTAGTGACTGTGCAAAGGCATTTGACTATGTGGATCATAACAAATTATGGACATCATTGCAAAGAATGGGGATGCTAGCACACTTCATTGTACTCATGAGGGACCTGTACATAGACCAAGAGGCAGTCATTTGAAAATAACAAGGGGACACTGAATGGCTTAAAATCGAAAAGGTATGTGTACTTATTCAAACTGTATACTGAGCAAATAATTTAAGAAGCCACATTATATGAAGACGAATATGGCATCAGGATTGGAGAAAGACTCATTAACAACCTGTGATATGCAGAAGACACAATTTTGCTTGCTGAAAGTGAAGAGGACTTGAAACACTTACAGGTGAAGATCAAAGGCTACAGAGTTCAGTATGAATTACACCTCAACATAAAGAAAACAAAATTCCTCACAAGTGGACCAATAAGCAACATCATGATAAATGGAGAAAGGATGGAAGTTTTCAGGATTTTTATTTAACTTGGATCCACAATCAATGTCCATCGAAACAGAAGTAAAAAAATCAGACAACATATTGCATTGGGCTAATCTGCTGCAAAAGACCTTTTTAAAGTCTTAAAGAGTAAACATATCACTTTGAAGGCTAAGGTGTGCCTGACCCAAGCCATAGTATTTTCAATTGCCTCATATGTATGTGAAAGTTGGACAATGAATAAGAAAGACCAAAGAAGAATTGATACTTGAATTGTGATGTTGGCAAAGAATACTGAAAATATCATGGATTGCCAGAAGAATTTAAAAATTTGTCCTGAAAGAACTAGTCAGAATGCTCCTTAGAAGCAAGTATGGATAGACTTCATCCCACATACTTTTGTTCTGTTATCAGACAGAACCGGTCCCTGGAGAAGGATATCATGCTTAGTAAAATAGAGGGTCAGTGAAAATGGGGAAGACCCTCAATGAGATGAATGATACAGTGGCCGCAATAATGGACTCAAGCATAGCAAATACTGTGAGAATGTTGGAGGACCACACAGTGTTTTGGTCTGTTGTACATAGGGTCGCTATGAGTCAGAGATGGCTCGATGGCACTTAAGAACAACAAGTAGGCAAAATAATGAAAAACACAGGAAGCATCAAAAGAAGATGGAAAGGATTACACAGAGTCACTGTACTAAAAAGAATTGGTCAATGTTCAACCACTTTAGGATGTAGCATATGATCAAGAACTGATGGTAGACTATGGCCTTTAGTCACCCTTCAAGCCAGGAACTGAGCTCACTCCTAGGGCTCAACTTTCAGTCAAACATTAGACAGACCTATGAGCTGAACAATAACACCTGGAAGGTACACACTCCTTAGAACAATCACTTATAAGAGATCAAAAGTGCAGTGTTTGCCCAGAGAAAAAGCTCAGAAGGCAGGAATAGATTGGAAAGAAAGGAAGGAATGGATTGGAAAGAAAGACAAAGGGAAGTGATAACCATAGGGAGGAAGTGAGAAGAGGGCTGTTATGTTGTGGGGATTGCAACCACAAAACCAAATGTGTATACACTGCTGAAATGAAAACTAATTTGCTTTGTAAACTTTCACACAAATCACAAGTAAAAAAAAAAAAAATTCTATGTGCTATAAGAATGTCCGTATATATGATAGAACTAAATAGATAGACATGGTGGCTGCGATGATGAGCTCAAGTATAGCAGGGATCATGGAGCTGGTGTGGGATCGGGCAGTGTTTTGTTCTGCTGTGCATGGGGTCGCTATGAGTTGGAAATGACTTGATGGCACCCAACAAACATAACAACAACAAATGGGGCAAAGTTATAATAACTTCTTAGCTACAGCCAACCACCCTGAGGGGGTGAGTTGTTGGCCTGTGGTCTTGGGACCATGGTCAGAGGGGACATCAAGCTCAACCGGCTTAACATATTACACAAAAATATTGTTCTACATCTTACTTTGTTAAGTAGCAACTGAGATCTTAAAAGCTTGCAAGTGGCCACCTAAGAGGGAACAATTGGTTTCTCCTTGTCTGGAGCAAAGAATGAAAAAATCAAAGGCACATCAAACAATTAGTCCAAGGGAGTAGCTGACCATGCAAACCTCAGCCTATATGACCCTAACACCAGAAGAACTATATAGTGCCCAGCTACCGTTGTCAACCACTCTGAAAGGGATAAAAATGGGAGGTCCTGGAAAGAATGGGAGAAAAATGTGGAACAAAACTCAAAATCCTAGAAGGGGTCAGGCTTACTGGTCTGATAGAGATTGGTGAAACTCCCAAGACTCTGGACCCTAGCCACTCTTTGGGCCTGGAATTGAACTCACTCCCATGACTTCCAGCCAAAGAACAGACAGGCATATAAGGTAACCATTTACAGCAGGTAGGTACATCCTTAGAACAATCAGCAGTGGGAGATCAGAAGGGCAGCATATAAGGTAACCATTTACAGCAGGTAGGTACATCCTTAGAACAATCAGCAGTGGGAGATCAGAAGGGCAGCATATAAGGTAACCATTTACAGCAGGTAGGTACATCCTTAGAACAATCAGCAGTGGGAGATCAGAAGGGCAGCATATAAGGTAACCATTTACACCAGGTATTTATACTCCTTAGAACAATCAACCATGGAGACAAGAAGGGCAGTATTTGCACAAGGAAGTAGCTCAGAATGGAGGAATGCATGGGAAAGAAGGACACAGGGAAAGGGTAACCACAGGGAGGAAGTAGGAAGAGAGCTGTTACTTTATGGGGATTGCAATTAATGTTATGAAACAAAATTTGTGTGAACTGTTGTATGGAAAATGAATTTGCTCTGTAAACTTTGACCCAAATCACAACTTTAAAAAAAAGAAAAAGAAAAAAACTGATGGTATTGAAGTAAGAAGTCTATGTTACAGTAAAGGCATTGGCAAAAAACAAGGCTGCAGTGATTGACAGAATACAAAATGAGATGTTTCAACACACATATGCAACGATGGAGTGCTCACATGTCTGTCAAGAAATTTGTAAGAAAACTACCTGGTCATCTGAACTGAAAGTGATTGACTTTTCTGCCCATTTCAAAGATAGGTGATCCCACAGAATGCAGAAATAATTGAACAATATCATCAATATTAAATGCTATTAAAATTTTGCTGAAGATAATTTGAGCACAATTTCAGCAGTACATAAACAAGGAGCTGCAAGAAATTCAAGCTGGATTTAGAAGAGGGAGTGGAATGAGGGATATCATTGCTAATATCAGATGTATCTTGGCTGAGAGCAGAGAACACCAGAAAGATGTTTACTCTTGTTTTATTGGCTATGCAAAGGCATTTGACTGTATGGATCATAGCAAATTAAGGACAACACTGGGAAGAATGGGAATTCTAGAATACTTCATTGTCCCTGTATGGAATCTATACATAGACCAAGAGACAGTCCTTCAAATAGAACAAGGAGATATTGTGCTGTTTAAAATCAGGAAAGATGTGCATCAAGGTTGTGTTCTCAATCTATACGCTGAGCAAATAATCCAAGAAGCTGGACCATATGAAGAATGAACAATCAGGATTGGAGGAAGACTCATGAAAAACCTGAAATATGTGGATAACACAACCCTGCTTGCTGAAAGAGCAGAGGACTTGAAGCCCTTACTGATGAAGGGAAAAAAAAAAAAACCTACAGCCTTCAGTATGGATCACACCTCAACATAAAGAAAACAAAAATCCTCAGAACTGGAACAATACGCAACATCATGATAAGTGGAGAAAATATTGAAGTTGTCATGGATTTCATTTTACTTAGATTCACAATCATCACCTGGAACCAGCAATCAAGAAATCAAATGACAGATTGCACTGGGTAAATCTGCTCCAAAAGACCTCTTTAAAGTGTTCAATTGAAGTACTGGTATGTATAAAAGTAGCAAAAGGCCTAGAAGGAAAAGCAAGAAAGGGTGGAAATATAAAGGTAGCACACTCCTGGATAAATCAATTTATACCCAAAGCAAAGGATTGAAAATTAAACACCATTTGTGGAAGAATTTTGATACTGCTTGAAAGTATCATCTCTCAAAAGACAAATGATACAAGAGGCGGGGCAAGATGGCGGACTAGGCAGAAGGATTGCACAGACCCTCTTCAACAAAGAAAAGGGAAACCAATTAACACA
>NW_006921914.1:1021009-1026028 GCF_000298275.1 Orycteropus afer afer
AAGTTAAGCCTGGAGTCAACTAACACAGAATCATACAGGCAAAGTATTCAAATGATTTAGGTGTGAAAACTGATAAGCAGAAAAAAAATCAGACCTTCATTTTTTGGCAGAAATATTTTTGGAATATCCTTGCCAAACTTTTTTTCTTTTTTACCTCCTTAGAATATGGTTATTTTTGAGAGACTGGATGGTCAGTAATTTGTGGTTATAAAAAAAGCATAACTTATATGTCACCACTATGAATACTAAAAGAGTCATGAATTAATGGTTATTCTGAACTCCTTCAAGAAGTGTGGCTATAAAACAAGCCTACCAAAGACTAATTGCCATATATTTGATAGAAGAGAGCCCAAATCTCATCAGATTCCCTTCTTTAAAAATTGTTTTCATGTAGAAAGATTATTTTGACTGTGAAAGTCAGATCCCTTTATGGAAAATCCAAGCATTCTCTATGCAATTCAATTGTAAAACAAAGAAAGTTTTTTGAAGAAAAAGTTCTCCTTTTGAAAACATTTTTTCCTTAGACAATTGCTGTCTGTGTTTTAACAAATATTCACTAATTTGTACCTTGCATAGATAGAAACCAAAATGAATTTTGAATGTGAAAATCACCTTGATAAATCCTATAAATTTATTTTTACTTGTCATAGCCATAAAAGTAGAAATTTAAAGGAAGTCTGATCTGTTCTTAGCTCAGTTCCAGATTGGCACAATTTGTTAGTCCTTGGTTAAAGAAACCACAAAGGCATATTTTAAAGTTATTTAAAAGAAAGAAGTTTTTTCCTTCAATTTTCCTGTAGATGAAGTAGACTTGAATTGAAAAGGGATTTTATATGAAACCTTGTGTTCCAGACCAAGAAATAAAGCTGTTAAGGTGTACCATGATAGAAAACAGAGAGGAAACGTGGATATATTCTTTAAAGACAAAAGAAAAGGAACTTTAAAAATTATGGTTTTATTATGTCCTTTCTTAAACTAAACAAAGCTAGGTTAAAGATGGGTTTCATTTCCTTTTTGAAACTGTGCATGATAAATAAGAAATGCATGTAACATAGTATGTATTTTCAGATGGCATATTGTAAACTAATCCAAGCCAGAAATATTGAGACAAAAAGAATAATCACACTTGCATTGAAACCTGCTCTCTGGATGACTGACTAAAACCATGAATAGTGTTTCTTTCTTTGGCAGAGGAAAAAAAATTCAGGCTTTGATGTAGTGACTATCTGAATATACTGAATATTTGAATAGTGACTATCTGAAATTACAACAGAAAGTATAATATAAAGAAAACAAATATGACAGAGAAGGAAGATACATTGAACCTGGTGAATGTGGAAAGCAAGTAAAAAGGGAGGGACAAGCTGAGTCTCAGAAAAAGTGTCCTCTGCTAAACAATGAAGAATGAACTCAAAGAAATGATGGCTTCAGGAATCCAGGGAAATAACATTAAAAGGCAGTCCCTCTTGAAACTGGAGCATACTGAGAGAGAAACTGAGAAGCAAATCCAAGAGATAATAATGTGCTTTATTCTTAACTTAGTTAGTATGAGAATGAAATGGACATCTTTGCTATAACTATAAAAATTGAAGAGAAAAGCACCTGATAGCTTCAAGAATGAAATTAATTTCTATATGTAGTTGCTCACAGTATATAGGTTCTGATTAATACATGATAATGTACTGTACATTATAAATTCAGAAGATTGGGCAATCTACTTCCGCAGAGATAGTGCCTCGGAAACCTAAAGAGGAGTTGCTATGAATCAGAAAAGACTTAACAGCAGTGAGTTTTGTTTGGTTGATATTCTAGTTTTATACTCATTAAAAATATATATATCCAATATCATTTATAGTTCTTAATATATCCCCAAAAAAGTGCATTTACTGTTATTAGCCTTCGAGGCAAAATAATAACTATAGATAGAACAATGTCATTCCCAAGAATTAACATCTACACAGTTCATATATTCCAAGACCTCTTGATAACAATGGAGAAACTATCACTGAAATAGGATATTGTACCTAGGAAGTGTCAGAACGGGCAATGCTTATTCATTTCATGAACACCTACATAAATGTTTCAATGCTCTTCTATTGTTTTTCCCAATTCCTTCCCTTACACATACCAAAAGTATTTTGAGGTTGATCACTTCCACCTTGAAGGCAAAGGTTCTTTCTCTAAATGCTAATTTTGAAAACATAAATATTTTCTATCATGTCCCATTTACAAAAATGTGTTCATTTGCAAACACACATACCCATCTGCAAATAACTTAAGCAAATCCAAACTAGCTCCTCTAATTCTGTAGGCTAGTATCTTTATGAGGTAAGGTTAATTTAAAATCAATTTTGAAAAAAAATACTTTAAATCATTTATTAAGATTTGGAGACATTTATTTGTAAATAGGAACTTCTCAAATGCTCCATAATGTTTGTAAACTTGAATACATATATACACACATCTATTATAGCCAGTGTTTAATGATTGATTAATGGCCAATGTTAGCTAAAAAGACTGGTTAATGTTCAGTGTAATCTGAAACTCATGAAATAATTCTTTCCCTTTGATGTAAAAATCAGTCCAATTTATTGGATCTATCATGAAAAGTACAACCATAAAAATTCTCCAGGGAAGCTTTTCTGTTGATTCAGTTTCTATGAAATATAAGAGAACCATCTAGCAATTTTTGGAATTTAACCTTGGCTGAATATCAACTGTGATATTTTCTATGTAAAATACTGTATTAGTATGTGTATCTACTACACACACACACACACACACAAACACACAAAGCAAGATGGTGTAATGAAAAAAAAATCACAGAAATAGATGGAAAAAAATTACTAAGTTCTTACTAGAGTCCGATTCCATTTCAAGTGTGACCTTGAGCAAGTCATTTAATCTCTCTGAGACTCCTTATTTGGAAAAAGAAGGAGGCTAGACTAGATAACTTCACTAACATTCTTTCTTGCTTTAATATTTCCATTATTTTCTCATTCTACATCCATATGTGATAGATCATTTTGAGTTCATTAAATGAGTTGTGGATCCAGGAAGGACTTTGGCATGAATGTTGTTGTTGTGTGCCATTGAGTCAGCCCCGACTCATAGTGACCCCTCCTTGGGTTTCTGAGGCAGTATCACTATGGAAGTAGATTGCCCAATCTTCCTTCAGAGGAGTGGCTGGATAGAGTTCCAATTGATAAACTGATTTAAGAAACTAAAGGTTGCTGCGGGAAATGGTAGGGAAGTTCCAGAGGCACCTCAATGCAACATACCCAAACTGGAATTCACTATCTTCTCCCTACCCAGTATTGCCTCTTTTCAGTCTATCCCCCCAACATGCTTTTAAAGTGTCTCTGTAAAATACAAAATTAATCAAACTCTATGGTTAGAAATAAACACAATAAAACCTGTGAAAGATAGAAACTATGTAAGGTAGAAACCAGTCAGAGAAGGAAAACTCAAATATTTCCCACTAGAAGGAGGCATGAAAAAATGGTAAGACTGCCCTCTGTCAAAGGCAGAAAACTTACTAGACTCAGATACACAAGGCAGTCCCACTGAGTTCTGTGTCCCATGGGTTTCACTATAGCTTACTATGGTTGTCAGAGTAAAGTCCAAACTCATTTGTATAGGATACAAGTCCCCATCCACCTCTCCAGCCTCAAATCCCACCACTTAGTATGTTCTGTATTAGAGAACTTCACAACAGAACCAATAAGCAAATCCTGATAAATGGAGAAAACACTGAAGTTTATCATGGATTTTATTTTACTTGGGTTCACAATCACACCTGGAATCGGCAGTCAGTAAATCAAATCATGTATCACACTGTGCAAATCTGCTGCAAGGGACCTCTTTAGAGTGTTAAAGAGCAGAAATGTCACTTTGAAGACTAAGGTGTACCTAACACAAGCCACAGTATTTTTAGTCACCTCATATGCATGTGTTGGTGTAGTGGGTAAGGCATTTGGCTGCTAAACAGAAGGCCAGTGGTTCAAAGCCACCAGCTGCTCCACAGGAAGGAGATGAGACAATCTACTTCCATAAAGATTTCCAGCCTTGGAAAAACCCAGTGAGGGTCGCTATCAGTTAGAATCGACTCAATGACAGTGGATTTGGTTTCATATGCATTTGGAAGCTGGATAATGAATAAGGAAGACTGAAGAAGAACTAATGATTTTGAATTGTGGTGTTGGTGAAGAACAACGAACAAATCTGTCCTGGAAGAAATGCAGCCAGCATGTTGCTTAGAAAGAACAGTCAGACTTCATCTCACCTACTTTGGTCATGTCAGAAGGGACCATTCCCTAGAGAAAGATATCGTGCTTGGTAAAGTGGACGATCAGTGAAAAGGGGAAAGACTCTCAATTAGATGGATTGACACAGTAGCAGCATTGATTGTGAGGCTGGTGCAGGGCTGGACAATGTTTTCTTCTGTCATACGTAAGGATTGCTATGAGCTAGAGCCAACTCAAAAGTACTTAACAACAACATATTAGAGTTGTGTTGAATTACTTTTCTAAAGGCATTTCTCTCTCTTCCATTACTTTGTGTAACTTGTAGCAGATCCAGAGAGAAATGAGTCTCATTAAGGCAAAATTATTCAATAAGGGTGGCTGTTTACATGATTTTCTCCAATCCACCCACTCGGGTGCTTAATAATCAGGTAGGAATATTTATTTGAAAATGTCTAGAAAGGTATTTCAACTTGAAATTTAATTTGGGTAACAAAATAATTTACTGAAAATGTCAAATCACTGCATACAATGAAAATGAATAATGATTTACTCTGAATAGACAAATATAAATATCCACAAAGGACAGAGAGTGGGTTTATATATTAGCCTCTAGTTTCTCCTCCTAAGAAGTGTCAATAATCCTTAAAACAATGTAGCTTTTGCACTAGTTTACCTTGCCTGGTTCATCTTCTGTATGTTTAACATTAATCTTATACTATGCAAATTGTTCTTTACTGGATTTACCTTCTTCCTACTACAGATTCTGATCACT
>NW_006921914.1:1026444-1031391 GCF_000298275.1 Orycteropus afer afer
GGTGGGTTTGAACCACCAGCCTTCTGGTTAGCAGTCAAGTGCCTTAGGCACCAAGCTACCAGAGCTCCTATATATATATATATATTATTTGTTTTAATGTTTATATTTTTGTTTTGGTGAAATACATAAAAAAATGTATCATTTCAACCATTTTTCATGTGACATTAATAACCTTCCTATGTGGTACAACCATCACCATTATCCATTTCCAATTTTTCATCACCCTTAACAGAAACTCAGTGCACCTTAAGCAATACCTCCCCATTTCCTCCTCCCTCCAGCCCCTAATAACCATTAATAAGCTTTCATCTCTGTGTGTTTTCCTATTCCAAATATTTCATATACGTGGCATCATGCAATATCTGTCCTTTTGTATCTGACTTATTTCACTCAGTGTAAGGTTTTCAAGGATCACCCATATGGTAACCTGTATCAGAATTTCATTTTTCTTTATGGCTGAATAATATTCCATTGTAGGGAGATCACAGGATAGAATTTTGCAGGACCAATGACTTATTCATAATAAATACATTTTTTAAACAACATAAATGGTGATTATACACATGGACATCACCAGATGGAATATATAGGAATCAAATCAACTACATCTGTGGAAAGATGTGATGGAGAAGCTCAATGTTATCAGTTAGAACAAGGCCAGGGGATGACTGTGGATCTGATCATCAATTGCTCAAATGCAAGTTTAAGTTGAAGAAAATTAAGTCAAATTCATGAGAGCCAAAATATGACCTTGAGTATATCCCACCTGAATTTAGACAGCATTTCAAGAATATATTTGATACTTGAAACAACAGTGACTGTAGACCACATGAGTTATGGGATGACATGTGTCAGAATCATCTAGAGCAAAACCAAAAACTACTGCTAGCAAGTCAATTTTAACTCATAGTAATCCTACAGGACAGAGTAGAACTGCCCCCAAAAGTTTCCAAGGTTGTAAGTCTTTACAGAATCAGACTGCCACATCTTTCTCCCATGGAGCAGCTGGTGGGCTCAAACTGCTGACCTTGTGGGCTAGAAGCCGAGTACATTACTGTCTCACCAGGGCTTCATCTAGAGCACGGGTTGATAAATGACTGTTCAAGGGTCAAATTTGGCCCTATCCCCTGTTTTGTAAATAAAGTTTTATTGTAACACAGCCACATTTATTTCTTTGCATATTGTCTGTGGCTATATTTACGCTGCAACAGAAGAGCTGAATCACCGTGACAGAGACGGATGGTTCACAAATCCTAAAAAATTACTACTGTCCCTTTACAAAGAAGTTTGCGGACCACTTGTTTGAAGGGCTTATTAAAACTCAGATCCCTGGGTCCTATCCCTAGAGTTTCTGATTTGGTAAGCTAGGAACAAAGTTCACTAATTTGCATTTCTAATTGGGAGCTCTGGTAGCATAGTGGCTAAGACACTTGCCTGCTAACCAGACGGCTGGTGGTTCAAACCCACCAGCCACTCCTCGGAAGGAAGATGGGGTAATCTACTTCCGTAGTGATACTGCCTTGGAAACCCAAGGAGGGGTCACTATGAGTCAGGTCCCACTCCACGGTAAACAACAACAGCAACAACAACAATAGGTGAGGATGTGCACAACTGACTCAGTCATTCTTAGGCAGAAAACAGAAATTTGACCAGTTTCCCAAAATACTAAATCCAACAAACGAGCACATTTTTCATGAGCACATTTTTCATTCGTGATGGACAAGCCATTTCTCTCAAAGCCAAAAATTAGAAGACTATTGTGAATGCAGATCCTTTGATATGATGAGGTGAAGAGAATAGCAGGGGGTAGAAAGAGGTGGTTGGATGATTGTGAAAAACACATGCTACGTAGGGTGGGACATGAATTCTCTGAATTGGTTTGTTTCCACGGTGAAAAAAATTAATAACCTCTTTTGACATGATTTTCAGATGAAAAACACATAGGCTAAAATTTCCCCAGTATAGGAAAGCTAATAGCAAACAAAATATTCCCTAAAAAAAAAAAAAAAAAACGAAGTGAGGACAGTGACACCATTTCCCTGCCTTTCACACAGTACCAACTTGTACATCAAATGCCTCTCCCTTTGAAAACACCATTGCAGTATGAACAGCTAAGTTGGGTGGCAAGCCAAGATAAAAGGAAAAATAAAAGGGTTGGGAGTAGAAACTAAGCTACATGCTGGCCATTCTCTGAAGTGTGGGAGAGAAGATAGAAGAAAGGCCATTGAACTGAATGGGAAAAGAATGAAATAAACATCAGACAAACAGAGAAATTAGAATGAAAATGAAGAGATTCTGAACAGAGTGAGATAGAATGGAGGAGGCACTAAAATAATGGGATGAGTATAACAAAAGAAAGAGAAAGCTGAAGATAGATGTTTAGATGATATATGGATAGATGAATGGATGGATGGACAGATAAATTGATGGATAGATAGATAGATTTATATAGATAGACATTTATATCTCTCCCCCACCCTCAGAGTAATAGCAGCCGAGAAAATCAGGTATCTTTCAAGGAAGCAATGTCCAAAGCCTCCAAGAATATTTGCCCCAGGATCGAAATCAGAGATTTAGGAGCCTGATAAATTAAAGTCGCTAGCCAGCTTTGAGCCTCAAATCACTTTTTGTTGTTTATACCTCAAGGTTTCAACACCTGAGGGAAATGATTCACTGTTGAGATCATTTCCAAGCTAAAGTAAATGACAGCAACCTTTCGTGAATTTTGTATTTTCATCTTAGTTAATAATGGGTCTATTTAATCATATTATGTGAGACAATGGGGCTAATTTGGAGATGCTATCTCTGAAATCCTTGTACTGAAATACTAACTTGCTGTTTACAGTGAGTTTTAAATTTACACTTAAAAAACACATCTAAGAACTATATGTTTTATTCTTTCCACAAAATACTAAATTTCCACTGAGAAAGAAATTTTCCAGATGCTGAAATCATACTAGTTAGTGGCAACATTTTGTATTTAGGGTCTCAGACAGGTACCAGAATTAGACTTTGTGTACAATTACATGCTGCTTTGTAAGCCAGCATATCCACATGTTAACAATATAGCAAGATAAAATGTAAGCAAGACTGTGATAAAATCAGGAGGACAAAGGAAAATAATTGCAGGAAAAAAATAAGATGAAACCAGAAGTGAAGCCATGTGCACATTATGAAGGCGGTTATACTTTACCAGAAGTAAACCATAAATTTAGCTTCAAATAAACTAGCAGCCAACATGAAAGGGAAACATGGCCATCTACACAATTTGCATTGTCCTTGAGATTATTTTAAGCTATTCATAAAAAGCACCACTTTTCCTGTTATTGAGAGCAGAATTTATCTATAGGTCCTCATAAAGAGGATGCTGTGAAATGTGGCAAACAATAACCTCAGCAGCAACCTTACATGAAATATAACAGCCTGTTTCAAAGGACAGTTTCTTATAAAATCCCTTATGCAAAGACTTCAAGGCTATACTTTCTGATGATTACCCAGAATGCAGCATTGGGGCTATTCTATTCTGCTGGTTTCAGTGCAGAGATACATGCTAAAGATTTTACAAGGGCTCTCACCTCAATAGAAAAAGAGAACTCTAACTCTGCCTGGGGTTATGCCATTGAGTACTAAAAGCAAGGAAAAAGTTCTGCTCAATAAATAATTTTGGCTTTACCTTAAGACACAAATGGAAGATCAAAGCAACAACAATAATTTTAACCTGAAAAAGAATTAAGTATGTGTAACCAAATACCCATTTCAACTGTTGGAACCAATTGCATTACATCATCTGTGGTAAATGTGTTTACCAAACCTCATTTCCTGGGCATATGTCTTTCCTTCTTAGGGATACAAAAACCACTTCCCAATTTCCTTAAAGTTTGCCAGGGCTCTATGACTGGCATTCATCAAAGAAATATAATTGGAAGTGACATGTGTCCCTTATTGGCTGAGGCAGTTAGAAGCCCTGGACAATTCTCTAGTCTCCCTCTTCTCCCATTAGGATAATAGTGGAGAAGACTTAATTTGAGATGGTGAAATCACAAGATTAGATGGAAGGCAACCACACTTGGGGAATCACAGGGACTCCCAGAAAACTTTTAACAGAGTGAGAAGTAAGCTTTATTGTGTTAATTCCCCGAGGCTCCAGCAGGAGCAGGGGGAGGGAGAAGCTATGATAAACTCCCAAATAAACTATATACAATATGTGCTTCTAAATAACTGAAGGAATTGACCTACTCTATAGAATCCTTATCAATGTCAGATTGATAAGATTTGGTAACATCTCCCCAAAACAAACAAAAGAACAAACAAACCAAAAGGGGGGGGGGAACTACATAGTTCTGATTTAAAAGAAGTCTATGAATTTTTTTTTCTAGAAATAATGAAATAGACCAGTGTCCAGTAAAGCCACTCTATCAGTCGGGATCCTGGCAGGAAACAGATGGCATAGTCAAATGTGGAAGTTGAGGATAATTTAATAAAAGTACTCTAAAAGTTTGGACAGGGTTGAAGGAAACGAAGAGGGTTAGGAAAACAAACAAGGTTGCATATAATACTCAGGGTAACAAGAATGTAGAGGCATTATGGCTCTTGGAGCTGAAGGCATAAAAGGGATAAAATGGTTCCCAGAATTCAGAAAGACCTGGAGCACCAGCCTTTGGGAAAGAAAAAATTACAGCCAACTTGTAGCCTGATTTCTCTATTCTCCAACCTTCTGATTTCCTGCGAGTGCATCCCATTGGCTGTATACAACCAGAAGCCAGAGCAAAACAGAGATTTTTTACCTAGTTCAAAGAGGCCTGTACTCAGGGCACACATAAGGGTGGAGATGGCTGGAGAATTGATCTACAGTGTTAAAAAGAGTATATCCAGAATGGCCACTCAAAGCCATGTCAGATAATTTGTATCTTTCTATCTCTATAAGGAAAGAGTAATATAAAATGATAT
>NW_006921914.1:1031574-1032291 GCF_000298275.1 Orycteropus afer afer
TCAAATGCCTTAGGCACTACACCACCAGAATATCATTATCTGAAACATCAAAATATCATTCATATCAACTCCCAAACTTGTACTAAGAAAAGCTTCTGTATTCCTCTGGAGTAACAGAGAAAGAAATAGAGTCAGGAATAGAAGGAGGATATGGAATGGATGGCTAATTGCCTCCATGAACAACACTCTTTGCCATGAGATTAGAAGAACTGGATGGTGCTGTCTGCCATTACTGAACATTTTGATAAAAGATTCTATAGAAGAATCCTAATCAAAATGGAGAAAATGAAGGAAAGAATTTCAAATTCTCATGGACTCCAGACTTTCTGGAGCCATGGAAGATGGATGAAGCTCTGAAACTATTGCCTTGAGATAACTTTTAAACTAAAAATATCCCCCAATGTCTTCTTAAAATGAAACAATGCCTCAGCTTAGCTAGTAAAAAATGTCTGCCTTGAGCATGACACTCTTTTAAGTACTATCTTTATGGGATCAAGAAAGATTACATAGGAAGCTTAGGAGGTGGTGAGTTTATTAGATTAATAGGGGAGGAACAGCTCAGAAAAAGAGGGAGATACTGGTTACACAACTTGAAGAATGTAATCAATGTCACTAAATTATACATGTAGAAATGGTTGAATTACTATATGTTATCCTATGTACATTCCCAATAACAACAAAATAATCTTTTTTTTAAAAAAAAAAGATTTTATATTG
>NW_006921914.1:1032546-1033585 GCF_000298275.1 Orycteropus afer afer
CCTTCCTTCCGAGGAGTGGCTGGTGGGTTTGAACCGCCAGCCTTCTGGTTAGCAGTCAAGTGCTTTAGCCATTATGCTACCAGAGCTCCCATCTTATTAATAGTCTTCCCCTTTTTGCTAACTTTGTCAAACATGATGTTCTTCGCCAGGGACTGGCCCCTCCTGATAATATGTCCAAAGTACATGAGATGAAGTTTTGCCATACTTGCTTCTAAGGAGCATTCTGGCTATAGTTCTCTCAATACAGATGTGTTCATTCCTTTGGCAGTTCACGTATATATGATATTCTTCACCAACACCACAATTCAAAGGCATCAAACCTTATTTGCTCTTTCTTGTCAACCTTTCATATGCATATGAAGGGACTGATTATAGCATGGGTTGGGTCAGATGCATCTTTGTCCTCCATGACATCTTTGCTTTTTAACACTTTAAAGAAATCCTTTTCAGTAGATTTCCCAAATGCAAATGTTGATTTCTTGACTGCTGCTTCCATGGGAGTTGATTGTAGATCCAAGTAAAATGAAATCTGTCTTTTGACAACTTCAGTCTTCTCTCCATCTCTGATGATGTTGCTTATTGGTCCAATTGTGAGAACTTTTGTTTTCTTTATGTTGAGGTGCAATCCGTACTGAAGGCTGTGATCTTTGATCTTCAATAGTAATAGCTTCAAATCTTCTTTGCTTTCAACAAGCAAGGTTGTGTAATCTGAATATCACAGGTTGTTAATGAGTCATCTTCCAATTCTTCTTCAGACTCTAGGTTCTCAGATTACTATCTCAGCATACAGATTGAATAAGTATGATGAAAAGATACAGTCCTTATGTACACCTTTCCCAATTTTAAACCATGCAGTCTCCACTTATTCTATTTGAAAGACAGCCTGTTAATCTATGCACAAGTTCCACATGAGCACAATGAAGAGTCTGGAATTCGCATTCTTCACAATGTCATCCATAATTTGTTATGATCCATCAGGAGCTCTGGTAGCATAGTGCCTAAGGCACTTGACTGCTAACCAGAAGGCTGGTGGTTCAAA
>NW_006921914.1:1034394-1035871 GCF_000298275.1 Orycteropus afer afer
GCACATTTCATTGTAACATTTTACCTTGTCCTCTTGAGCTGCCCTGTGAAAACTTCTATTCAGCTGTTTTACTTCATCATTTCTTCCATTTGATTTAACTACTCTATGTTCATGAGCAAGTTTCAGAATCTCTTCTGACATCCATTTTAGTCTTTTCTTTCATTCCTGTCTTTTTAGTGGCCTTTTGTTTTCTTCACATAGGATGTCTTTGCTGTCATCTCACAACTCATTTGGTCATTGGTCCTTAGCGTACAATGCGTCAAATCTATTCTTGAGATGTCTTTAACGTCCGATGAGATATTCTCAAAATTGCTCTTTGTCTATAATGGGCTTGTTTTAATTTTCTTCAGCTTCAACTTGAACTTGTCTATGAGAAATTGATGGTTTGCTCCACAGTTGACTCCTAGCCTTGTTCTGACTGATAATATTGAGCTTCTCCATCAACTCTTTCCATAGATGTAGTCAATTTGATTCCTGCATATTCCATCTGGTGAGATCCACATGCATAGTTGCCATTTATTTTGTTGAAAAAGGGTATATCCAATTAATAAGTTGTCGGTCTTGTAAAATTCTATCATGTAATCTCCAGTATCATTTCAGTCACCAAGACCATATTTTCCAACTACTGACCCTTCTTCTGTATCTCCAACTTTCTCATTCCAATCACCAATAATTATTAATGCATCTTGCTTACTTGTTTTATCAATTTCAGACTACAGAAGTTGATAAAAAAAAATCTTCAATTTCTTCATCTTTAACATTAGTGGTTGATGTGTAAATTTGAGTACTATTCTTATTAACTGATCTTCCTTGTAGGCTATGTATATTTTCCTGTCACTGACAGCATTGTACTTCAGTATGGATCTTGAAATGTTCTTTTTGACTATGACTATGACACCATTCCTCTTCAATTTATCATTCCTGTCACGTAGACCACATGCTTTTCCAAAGCAGAATGGCCAATACCAGTCTATTTCAGCTCACTAATGCCTAGGATATCTACATCCAAGTCTTCCATTCCATTTTTGGAAACATCCAATTTTCCTAGAGTCATACTTTATACATCCAATGTACTTATTATTAATGGATATTTGCAGCTGTTTCTTCTCATTTTGAGTCATTTCACATCAACAGACAGAGGTCCAAAAAGCTTTACTCTATCTGCATCATTAAGGTTAACTCTACGTCAAAGAGACAGCTTGTCCCCCATCATATTTTGTGTGCCTTCCACCCTGAGGGGCTCATCTTCTGCCACTATATCAGACAGTGTTCCCCTGCTATTAATAATGTTTTCACAGGCCAATATTTTTAGAAGTAGATAGCTAGGTCCTTCTTCCTAGTCTGTCTTAGTCTGGAAGCTCTACTGAAACCAGTCTACCATGGGTAATCCTGCTGGTATTTGAAATACTGGTGGCTTAGCTTCCAGTATCACAGAATTGTGCAAGCTACCACAATATGACAGATATACAAATTTTGG
>NW_006921914.1:1036545-1039321 GCF_000298275.1 Orycteropus afer afer
ATCCCAGTCACTACTCACCAAAGTAAGAGGTGGAACAATGTTTTGTATAGTATGTTATGCCAATTGAGCTTGATATCCCCTGCAACTATGGTCCCACGCCTGCAGGTTCAACTACCCAGTCCCTCTGGGTAGCTGGCTATGACCAAGCAGAGACCACAACCTTGCCCCTTGTCAGCTCTACTATACACCTGGGAATTCTGATCATTCACATACACTTATAGGACCACAGTCTGCCAACCCTAAGAATTATATGTAATTCTTAATATGAATCTCTGCAAAATGATGATTAGCAAAAAATAATTTGGAGAAAACAATCAGGAGACTATCAGAGTTCCCCAAACAAAACATTCTGAGAATCTGTGGAAGAATGAAGAGGAATTACAAATTGGGACAGATGAAGGAGACATTCTGGAGGTTCAATGTATAACATTACTGGGAATAAAAGGAGGCATAAAGGAAACAAAGGAAATAAAATCCTTCTATTTAGTCTGAGAGGATGAGCTAAGAAAGCTGTGCCAGTACTGGTCTGGCATCTTGTAATGAGTTTGAATGTATGCAATGTTTGAGAACCTAATTATTTACAATGACAAACTGACCAGTCAACTGCTCGGACATTACTTTTGCAGTGTTAGGAGATAATACTAAGCCCTTCCTCACTAGCCCTCAGCCTTTCCCTGACAGGGAATTTAATCTCTAACCAGAGATTTGTATGCCTTCATCAAACCATATGTATACCTTTGCTCCTCACCTATTCATTTCAGATATGCTCCCATTTTCTACAACAGAAAATAATAATTCAGGGTGAATTCCCTAAAAGAGTTTCAGTTGTTTTCTGCAACAGTTTTAATCATTTACAAATTATCTTTGTGACACATTTGGCAACCATTAATTAAATGTCATAATGTTCCTGTAGGTAGCTTTCTAATAAAAAGAAATATTCATACTGGCCTAGCCTCAGGCAAACTGAGAAATGGACAAATATTTTTGCTATGTACCTGTCCTCTACCAGGCACCAAGGGACTGCAAGATACACCTATATAGCCCCTGACTTACTGTCACAGAGGTTTTATCTGAGAGTAGAAAGTGAGCACCTTATGTTCTCAAATTCCTTTCTTCCATGTCTTTCAAAATCTAACCCTTAGTGTAGTAGCATACATTTACTACAATAAAATAATTCTGGCAAACTTGTCACTAAATACTACAAAATATTAAGCCTAAAGAGTCACCATAAATCAATAACTGAAGGGTAGGCATGTATTAAATTGGGTGAAGGGAAAGTCACTCACACCACCAGAATTAGACCTTCTTGTTTGCACTAAAGCTTAAATGTATCCTCTAACCTGTTCTCATATTGCACCCAGCTATGGTTTAACTGATAAAACATCAAAGGCACAATGCTGAATGGTTATTTTGCCTTTGGGCATACACTGTGTAGTAAATTTCTTAGTGTGGCTTTTCTACCCATAAGTATTAGTAAACTCTGTGGTGTAATTAGCTGTGAGTAACTGAGACACTCCTGATTGTAAAAGTTATCCACCTGGGGTATTTCTGTTGGGCATGGTACAGCAATGTTCTGGGAAGTTCACTCTCTCTCAGGTGCTTAGAATTCTGATGTTATGATTGGTTAGTTTGGCCACTCTGCCAGGCTCAAAAGGAGGCCTCCTAGAGGCAGAGCTCTCTCTCTGACTGCTGGCTGAGGAAGGGTGTGCTCCTGAGAGACACGTGCTGCTGGGAAAGAGACTGTGAGAGATGGCAGCCTGGGAGAGAGACTGAGCATTTTTCCTGAACTTGAATTGTAGCCTGGTGCTCCCCTAATAAATATCATAATCTGTGAGTTCTGTGTGGCCACTGCAGTGAATTATTGAACCCAGGAGAGAGGTGGTGGGTACTTTGGGAGGGACGGTTGGTGAAAGAGCTGGAGGGAGGCAGCATGTCTGGACTTGTAGTAATAGGCCTTGGGCTATTGATGGTGAGATTCTGTCTTCCTCTTGTGGGGTTAGAGGAAGTCAGAACATGTGGCCTCCTTGCCCTTTTTGCAGCATATAAAATGTATAACCTTATAAGCAAAGTTGAAAATACCATAAGTATATACTACGGGTGCTAACCTTCTCTGCCCCACATTACCTTAATACTCTAGTGTTGTCAATAGCCTTATATACATGTAAAGGCTGGACAGTGAATAAGGAAGACAGAAGAAGAGTTGATGATTTTTAGTTGTGGTGTTGGGGAAGAATACTGAAATCCCATGGACTGCCAGAAGAACTAACAAATCTGTCCTGGAAGAAGTGCAACCAGAATGTTCCTTGGAAGCTAGAATGGCCAGACTTCATCTCACATACTTTGGTCATCTTGTCAGAAGGGATTCCCTGGAGAAGGATATCATGGTTGGTAAAGTATAGGGTCAGTGAAGAAGGGGAAGACCCTCAACAAGATGGATTGACACAGTGGCTGCAATGATGGGCTCCGGTATAGCAAGGATTATGAGCATGGAGCATGACTGGGCAGTGTTTCATTGCGTTGTGCATAGGGTCACTGTGAGTCAGAGCCAACTCCAAGGCACCTAAAAACATGAGCAAAATTTTAAAAATTTGTTGTTCTCAAAAACTGTATATCTGGGAGTTCCGGCAAGATGGCGGACTAGGCAGAAGGATTGCACAGACCCTCTTCAACAAAGAAAAGGGAAACCAATTAAAACAGACACAGAAGATAATCTTGGACCCCTGAGCCTTGAAGGGAAGGATACAGAATTGGACTAAACCCCAATTAGCAGAAGAAT
>NW_006921914.1:1042346-1047111 GCF_000298275.1 Orycteropus afer afer
TGTAAATTTTGGTCAATGACATGAGACAAAGTATATGTGAACTGCTGTATGAAAAGTGAATTTACTCTGTAAATCTTCACCCAAATCAAAATAAAATTAAAAAAAAAAACTGTATATCTTTCATCTTTATATACAGAGATCATGCCTCTTAGAATAAGAATAATAAATACATTAGGTCTAGCATTTTAATCTGATAAGACTTCATTACGTTTTTCCGATACATGAGCCTTGGGGTTATAACATCATGATGATATATATGAAGGCCTTGGAAATGATCATCAAGAAAGCTTTAAATTTTGGTAGCTGGAATCTACTCTGAAAATAAAGATTTCATCAAGGAGTTAATAAATTGGCTAACAGTTCTTTTTGGATCACCCATTCCATTTAAATTATGGAGAATAAACTCATTTATTTGATGGTGCTAATTCCTCACTCTTGTAGCATAGTGCCTAAGACATTTGATGCTAACCAGAAGGCTGGAGATTCAAACCCACCAGCCACTCCTCAGAAGAAAGGTTGGGAAATCTACTTCTGTAGTAATACCACCTTGAAAACCCAAGGAGGGGTTGCTATGAGTCGGGTCCGACTTGATAGCACGTACTAACAACAACAATTCCTCACTGATATACTTTGTTTGATTCTACCAAAATGAGCAATGTGCGTTCATTTCTGATTTCTCTGCACAATGGCACACAGGCCCTCTGGAGATGCAGCAACCTCTGTGACATAAGGAGGGAATATACTAGCCCTGTGGTGAATGATGCCCAAGCCTGAACCTCAAGCCATATACACAAGATTATCATTAGAACAGTCCTGAGCCATTCTACTCTTTCTGTCAGAATTCACAAAGCAAATGATGTTGAAATAAGATGGAGGAAGTGAAGGAGGAAACAGAGAAGCAGAGGCAGTGGTGGTACAGGCAAAGAATTCTTCACATATATAATGGTCTTATATTTTCAATACTTACCAACTCTTCAGGCATGTCAACTTCCAGACAAAAGTACAAACAAAAATATCCAAGCTTCATTTCTTCAATTATGTTGCTTAGCTGTTAGCACAAAAAATCCACTTGTTGCATTAGTTTTGTTTCCAGCTCATGGTATGAATAAACAACACTGTATTCCCTTAATGTCTTTCAATTATATACCAAGAAAAACAATATATTGAGGCTCTCAGTATAATGTACTAGATATTTTCATATTTCAGATATCTAATTATAAGGAGCTCTGGTAGCGTAGTGCCTAAGGCACTTAACTGCTAACCAGAAGGCTGGTAGTTCAAACCCACCAGCCACTCCTCGGAAGGAATGTTGGGCAATCTACTTCCATAGTGATACTGCCTCAGAAACCCAAGGAGGGGTCGCTATGAATCGGGACCTACTCAACGGCACATAACAACAACAATTATACTTGTTTCTGATAGTGATATAAGGTTTTGGTACTAAAGCATTGAAAATTGAACTCTAATGTCTGTATATTGCCATTGCTAAAAAGTAAAATGTTACACAGAGAGTTGTCTATTGTGAGCTTACCTTGTAAATGTCCTTTCCAGACGAATTCATTGTCTTCTGCCTTCTATGCAATATCTTCAGTGGTATGATTGATTGGCAGTTTTAAAAGTTAACATGAAGGTTATGTAAACCAAGATGACAGAGTCCAACTTAAAAAAAAGACTCTACATATTTATTAAGTTAAATCTCTGTCGATCTCTGTGACATATAAAGTATATTGGGCATGGCCACATCAAGTCTTATTTATAGAGTGCCACAGTCAGATACTGTGTACAAAAAGAGGGAAGGTGGAAATTAAGGGTTTTTTTTTTCCTTCAAGAAGCTCAGAGTACAATACAGGATAGATATCAATTATTTATAATATATTGCTATAATGAAGAAGCTTGGTATAGTGATGTCACAAAAAGAGTATAATTACCTGTGCTCAGTGATGGAAAAGTCTTCATCTAAAGGAGACATTTATCTGGATCTTGAAGAATAAATGTTTTACTACATGGACAAGGGAAGAAGAGACATTATTTCTAGGAATAATCTGTGCAAAATCTTGGAAACAATAACCAGCATGGCACCTTAGCAACACTGCAAGTATTCTTTTAAAGCTATGTCATAAAGTGAAATGAGTTGATGAGGAATTTAGAAGAGTGATGAAAAAGAGAAATATTTAAGGATTAGACCATAGTGAAGATGTTTGGCTTTCATGCTAAGTAACTGAAGTGATTGTGAGTCTTTGAAGGATTTTAATTAGAAGACAACCATACTTAAGATCTTATTTATAAACATTCACTTAACAGCAGTGTGGTTGATAGAAAGGAAGGAGATCAAAGGCAGGAAGACCAGTGTTGAGACAAACACAAGAGTTTGGACACGATATAGTGAGAACCTGAACAAAAGTAGTGACATTGTCAATAGAGAAAAGAGATGGAACATAATAGAAGAGTGTTAGGGGAGAGAATGTTTAACATTTTCCATTCTAGGGAGAAGAGGTAGAGATGACTGCCTAATGACTACTTTAGAGCAATTATGGATTGACCCTTACAAGTGTGATGTGATGGATTGAACTCTGAACTAGGAATCAGCAAATCTGGCTTTCAGTCACAGGTCTGCTATTAACAAGCTGTGAAATTTTGGAGGAGTCATTTTTCCTGTGCATGCCACTTCCTCATCTGAAAAATGTAAGAGTTGTGAAGTCCCTTTCATCTGTCATTCTATAGTTCTATGGATGGCTTTGAAGCAACGAGGAAAGGTGGGTCTCAATTTTTTTACCTAAGGAGGATAGGAAATCAAATCCCTGAAGTAGCAGGTGAAAAGGAAGATGTTTGTGTCACTTAAAAGAATTGTACATAAACATGAGTGCAGCCCCCTCTCATTATCAAGGCACTGATTATTCATTTGCCAGATTAACCAGGACCTCTACTTCTCCTCTTCTTCCTGCCTGACTTTTAGGCATGCCCTTTCATTAACATTCCAACATATGGTGAGAAGGGAAGGAGGGAAGCACAACCACCACATTTTGCTGCTTACTTTTTTTTTTTTTAATTTCAAGTAGATCTAAGAGAAAGAAGATTGAAGCTATAGGCTAAAAACAAGGCTTTGTGAGGGTTCCAGTAACATAGCAGAATAGGCAGACAAACTACACAGACACTTTTCAACAAAGAAAAGAGAAACCAATTGACACAGATACAGAAGATAATCCTGAAGCCTTGAATTTTGAAAGGAAGGATACAGAAGTGGACTAAATGACAATTAGTAGAAGAACCTACTTGAAAGTATTGAATAAGGAGATAAACGGAGCGGAGGACTGTCAGCAATCCTGATAGGACAAACAGTTTGGATGTTTCTAAGTGGTGTTAGGACCTAATAATTAACCTAAAAATCAGACCTGCTTGCCAAGAGCTGCAAGGAGCACTACACTGGTGGCTGATGACTGAAAAGCAAAGAAGGAGACAAAATGAGATGTGGACTTTGGGCTGTCCAGAAGATACAGCCATTTTGAATGTTTACAAGTGGTTGAACCATTTTGGATATTTAAAGTAACAGTGTTCTCTCAGATTCCAGGGATGTAAGAATAAGCTCCACTTGGTAAGGACAGCACAGACATATGGGAGACTGAGAACTAGAAAAGGGAGATAATCCTCTTGTTACTCTTACACCCCATACGCTCTTGGTGAATGGAGGTGCAGTCATCCCTCACTCCCACCCACCTTCTGGGCTGGCAGGAATTCCATCCCCGTCTGTGTGCTCTGACGGAGATTGGGTGCCTTGCCCCTCTCTTACCAGATTTGTTTTTTGTTTCTTGTTTCTTTTTGTTTTTTGTTTGTTTGCTTTAAAATTATTTTTTTTTCTTAATCTTTCTTCTTCTCTTCCCAGGTTTAAGTTTTTGGGTCTTCCTCTCTTCTCTTTTCCTGATTCCCAGTTTTTTTCTTTTTTGTGGTTCTCCCCATCCCTTGTTTTTCCTTTTGCATTTTTGCCATTTCTTCCTTCATTAATCTCTTGCTCTACCTCTTCCCATCCCCAGATATTATGTTTTTTTCTCTTTTTCTATTCATATTTATTTTGTCTTTTTAAAGTACTTATTTAAACATTTTGTCTCAATTATTGCCCTTCCTCTTTTTTCTTTTTTCTTTCTCTCCTTGGTGATTATTTCTGTGTGTTTATGAGGTGGGTTTTTTTTTTTTTTTTTTTTTGTCTTCTTGCTTTTACTTTCATTGTGGTTTTTTGATTGTTATTTTTATATAATTGAGTGAGAGACAGCAACCATGCCCATATGACCCAACCATACCCACACCTCCTAAAGCCCCACCTACTGAGTGGGGAGCACCACTTGCTACTGCACTAATTGGCCAACAAAACATGACAGCCAATATGAGCCTGACTCACCCCTAACTGCTCTTCACAATAAGTTAATAAAGATCTGTACAGCCATTCTCATACTCTAACACACCCACCAGGAGACAGGTGGTGAGTGCATATATGCTGCCAAATAGAGAATAGAGGAGCACAGTACTGTGCTTACACAGATGCATCAAAATAAAACAAAGAAAATAAAAATCTTGGGTGAATCACTCCAACATACAATAACAAATTAAATATAAATACAGCAATGTCACAATGTCTCAGAGAAAACAGACCATCACAGTACCCGCAAACAAGCAAGATAAAGTGGTAGAAACAAACAAGCAGGAAACAGACCCAGAACACATCCTTAAGGAAGAAGCAGCATTGGAACTCACTGATAAGGAATTCAAAAGAATTATA
>NW_006921914.1:1048560-1049937 GCF_000298275.1 Orycteropus afer afer
TGGGAAAAGATATATCAAGCTCAAGGCAATCAAAAAAGAGCAGGAGTGGCAACATCAATTTATGATAAAACTTACTTTAAGACAAAAACCACCATAAGAGACAAGGAAGGACATTGTGTAATGATTGAAGGATCAATTGAACTAGAGGGCATAACCACAATAATATCTATGGAGCCAATGAAATAACCCCAAAATACATAAATCAGACTTTAATAGAATTGAAAAAACAAATTGATGACCCACAGTCATAGTAGGAGACTTGAATACACCTCTTTCTTTCTCTTTCTTCCTTCCTTTCTTTCTTCCTTCCTTCTTTCCTTCCTTTCCTTCCTTCCTTCCTTCCTTCCTTCCTTCCTTCATTGGGCTTTGGGTGCAAATTTACAGAGCAGAATTTGTTTTACATTCATGTGCATTTGGTTTCACTCCCCAATTACCTAACACACTCTCTTCCTCTCCCTTCCTAGTGACATCCCTCATCCTTGTGCCCTTCTTAGTTATGTCCTCCTGTTTGTCTAGCTTTTCCTCTGTGTGAATATTGCCCCTCTGGTGCCCCATAGCCAATTGTATCTCCATAGAGTAGGTGGGTGCATCACCCTGGGTTGGGTGTTCTGCATGTAAGTCTTTTAACTCTTGAGTTGAGAGCAAGCCCTTGGGAGTGAATTTTGTCACAGGCCCAAAGTGTATCCCAGGACTATAGTCTTGGGGTCCCACCAGACTCCATTCAACCAGTAATTCTGGTTGTTGTGCTTTTTTAATTTTGTTCCATGTTTTCCCTCCCACTCTATCCAGGATCTCCAGTTTTGATCCTTTCCTGAGTGGTTGGCACTGGTAGCAAGACACCATCTAGTTTATTTGGTCTTGAGGTCCATCATGTCCTAGGGCTGATTGTTTCCAAATGCCCTTGGTTTTCTTCATTTTGCTTCACTTTAGACAAGAGGAGACCATTAGCTACATCTCAGATGGCCACTCAAAAGCTTTTAAGACCTCAGTCACTACTCACCAAAGGAGGTTGTAGAATGAGATTTTATGCATTATGTCCTAGCAATTGAGCCTGGTGTCCCCCAATACTATGGTCCTGAATCAGCAGATCTGGTGGTTCTCTCTGCCAAGGTGTTTGGCTGTCTATGAGGGATTGGCTCCATGTCTGTCCTCTGTTGCTTCTGTAATGATTGTGGTTATTTTATATACTAATATCTGTGTAGGACCTCTCATAGCTTAGTGCCTAAGGCATTTGACTGCTAACCAGAAGGTTGGCGGTTCAAACCCACCAGCCACTTCTAAGAAGAAAGATGGGGCAATCTACTTCCGTAGTGATACTGCCTCAGAAACCCAAGGAGGGGTTGCTATGAGTCAGATCTGACTCAATGGCACATAACA
>NW_006921914.1:1050368-1052097 GCF_000298275.1 Orycteropus afer afer
ATGAAAGGTAAAGCAACTGGAAAGAAACTCAACAAAGACACAGAACAGCTAAACAACACAATCCACCAACTTGACCTTATGGATATCTGTAAAGCACTTCACCCAATAACAGTACATTATACAGTCTTTTCTACTGAACATAGAACATTCTCTATGATAGACCATATGTTAGGCTATAAAGCAAGCCTTAATAAATTTAAAAACATTTAAATACTGCAAAGCATCTTCTCAGATCACAATGCTGTAAAATTAGAAATCAACAATAAGAAGATCAAAAGAAAAAGAGCAAACGCATGGAAACTGAACAACACCTCCTAAAGAATGACTGGGTAAGAGAAGAAATAAACAATGAAAGTCAAAAATTCCTTGAATCAAATGAGAATGAAAACACATGTCAAAATCTCAGGCACACAGCAAAAACAGTGATCAGAGACCAATTTATAGCAATCAATGCATACATCAAAAAAAGAAGAAAAAGTGAAAATCAACAGTTCAACCCAACATCTCCAACAATGAGAAAAAGAGCAGCAAAAAAAGCCTAAAACCACCAGAATAAAAGAAATAAAGCTTCAAGCAGAAATAAATAAAACAGAAAATAGAAAGATAACAGAAAAAAATCAACAAGACTAGAAATTGGTATTTTGAAAAGACTAAAAAAATTGACAAACCACTGGGAAATTAAACAAAGCAAAAGAGGGAGAGAATAAAAATAAAACAAATAAGAAACCAGTTGGGTGACATCACAACAGAACTAACTGAAATAAAAAGGATAATATCAGAATACTATGAAGAACTGTACTCCAACAAATTTGAAAATCTGGAAGAAATGAAAAGATTTCTAGAAACACATTACTTACCTAAACTAATACAGACTGAGGTGAAAAAGTTGAACAGACCAATAACAAAAGAAGAAATTGAACAGGTCATAAATACATTATAAACAACAAAGAGAAAAGCACTGGATTACATGGTTTCACTGGAGAATTCTATGAAATGTTCAGAAAAGAACTGACACCAATTCTACTCAAACTTTTCCAGAACATAGAAAAGGATGGAATCCTCCCAAGTTCATTTTATGAAGCAAGCATAATCTTGATACCAAAATCAGGGAAAGACATCACTAAAAAGGAAAACTATAGTCCAATATCCCTCATGCATATAGATGCAAAAATCTTCAACAAAATCCTAGCCAATAGTCTCCAGAAACATATCAAAAATAATAATACATTACGACCAAGTGGGATTCATATCAGGTATGCAAGGATGGTTGAACATTAGAAAAACAATCAAGGTCATGTATCACATAAATAACACAAAGGAAAAGAACCACATGATCATATCAATGGATGCAGAAAAGGCATTTGATAAAATCCAACACCCATTTCTGATAAAAAACTTTCTGCAAAATAGGAATAGAAGGGAAAATCCTCGACATAAAAAGGGCATATAGGCAAAACCAACAGCCAACATTATTCTCAATGGAGAGAGACTGAAACTATTCCCCTTGTGAAAAAAGAATCAGACAAGGATCCCTTCTATTACCACTTCTATTCAACTTTGTATTGGAAGTCCTAGCCAGAGCAATAAGGCAAGAATGGGAAATCAAAGACATCCAAGTTGGTAAGGAAGAAGTAGAATTATCCTTCTTTCCTGATGATATTAACCTATGCATAGAAAATCCAAGAGACTCAGCAAATAAACTACTGGAATTAATAGAAAGATTTAGCAT
>NW_006921914.1:1053091-1068188 GCF_000298275.1 Orycteropus afer afer
TGGTTACCAGTGGTGGGAGGGGAGGGGAGGGAACACTGCTAGATAGGTAAAGACAAGTATAAATTTGGGTGAAGGGAAGGGCAATGCACCAAATGTTATTGATCAGCATGGTGACACTGAAGAAGAGGAAGACATAGAGTGGTAGATGAGAGATGCAGACAACAAAGATAAACCCTTTTGCACATACAGTATTGAGTTGTCAGTTGTGGCAAACATTGATGCATGGGTGGATAGATGGGTGGACAGACTGAATGATCAGGTGTGTCTATACAGGGAGAATTGTGGCCATGACCATGTATAAGGTTGGCAAATGATGTTTCTACAAGTGTATTTGTATGTTCTGTAAGAATGTCCAGATATATAGTAGAGCTGACAAAGGACAAAGCTGTGGTGACTTCTTGGACAGATCCAGTTTACCCAGAGGGAGTGAGTAGTTGGACCTGTGGGCTCGGGACCATGGTCCCAGAGACATCAATCAATTGGCATAACATACTACACAAAAACATTGTTCCACCTCCTACTTTGGCGAGTAGCGACTGGGATCTTAAAAGCTTGCAAACAGCCATCTAGATACAACGATGGGTCTCTCCTCATCCAGAGCAAAGAAAAATGAAGAAAACCAAAGATGCATGGAAACAATTAGTCCAAGAGACTTGTAGACCATGCGATCCTCAGCTTATATGACCATAAGGCCAGAAAAACTAGATGGTGCCTGGCTACCACTGTCAACCCCTCAGAGGGGATCTATGTGGGAGATCCTGGATAGAGTGGGAGAACAATGTGGAACAAAACTCAAAATTATTTAAAAAAAGAAGAAGAAGAAGAAGGCCAGGTTTGCTGGTCTGATAGAGCCTTGTGATACCCCTGAGACTATGGCCCTAGCGGCCCTTCAGGCCTGGAATTGAACACACTCTTGTGGCTTCCAGCCAAATGAAAGACCAGCATATGGGCTAACATTTAATTTACATCAGGTAGATACACTTTGGAGAGATACATCCTGGGAGAATAGAAGGGCAGTGTATGCATAGGGAGACGGCTCAGGGGGTAGGAGTGCATGGGAGGGAAAGACAGAGGGAAGAAGTAACTATGTGGAGGAAGTGGGAAGAGAGCTGCTACATTGTGGGAAATTGCCATCAATGTCATGAGACAAAATGTGTATGAACTGCTGTGTGGAAAATGAATTTGTTCTGTAAGCTTTCACTCAAATCACAGTAAAAACTTTTTTTTTTTTTTTTTAAAAAAGGCTTTATAATTATCATGAGCTCTGGTAGTGTAGTGCCTAAGGCATTTGACTGCTAACCAGAAGGCTGGTGGTTCAAACCCACCACCCACTCCTCAGAAGGAAGGTTGGGCAATCTACTTCCATAGTGATACAGCCTCAGAAACCCAAAAAGGGGTCACTATGAGTCGGATCCGACTCGACAGCAGTGATTGGTTTGGTTTTTGGTTTTTATGATTATCAGTAAATTTCAGTAATACAGATATACTTGTTCCCACTGATAGGTGACAGTTTAATATCATACGTTACTTTAAATAAAAAAAAGTAGAAAAATGAACATTGTAATATTTATAAATAAAAGCTCATTTAAACATGTATTTTTCAACAACAAAGAAAGAAAGAAACACACAAAGATCTATTTTACTTCTTGATATGAAAGCAATGTTGTAGTTCATTGCCCTCTAGGACCTTCACCAGAGTCTATCCAGCTTAGGTTAAAATTATTTGGAAAATACTTTTTTTTCCCACTAATTCTTTTAGAATACCATCCAATAGGCAAATTGTGTTCAAATGGAAATGCTTAGCTCTCCTGTCGAGAGATGTTTAGGTAGGAGCAATGGGAATTTCTATGTCCCTCAGGAAACTGACTTCTTTCCCCTTGAAAAACCCAAATGTACTTACTAACAGGGGATAAAAAATGTCAATATGACTTTACCCATCTAATATATACAAGAAATGTCAATCAGAATTAGGTAGACTGATCTGGCACTCCAAGAGAAGAAAGGAAAGGGAAGGGATGGGAAGAAAACAGAAGGAGAAAAATAAAATAAAATAAAATACCCAGCAAATCTGGATGTTGGGGAATAAACCAACATATATATCGGAATTTCTAGCCAAGAGGGCAGTTCATGTAGTGTGAGGCTTTGCCTCTTATAAATACAATATCTCTTGGGCTTTTTGTTCATCAGCATTGGATGCCAAAGTATTCTTGTATCTGTCTTTACCCCTTATCTTTATCTGTCACATTGAAATTTGTACCAATACTCAAAGGCACTCATGCTTTGAAAAATAAGGATTAAGCACCAAGGTGATTTGGATACTCTGGAGAATATAAGATCAACACAACAGTTCCCCAGCCTTTTTATAGCATCAATTGTGTAAATAATAATAATGACAGCTGACATTTTACAGTTTACAATGCATTTTATTTCCATTATCATTTTAATATTTACAAGAGCCTTGTATATGGAGAACTATCATCCCTATTTTGCAAATGAGAAAACTGAGGTTTGGACAAATTCATTAAGAGGTCACACAACTGATTAGAATCAAAATTTCTATTTGAACTTAGGTCTTCAGATGACAATACTAGTTGCTAAACTTCAATTACCATGCTGACTATAAAATTCTGTTTAGGAAGAACAAGCTTTCATTCCAAATAATGGCACAGCAAGCTGAACAATTGGACCAGTGAGGGTTCTGTATGCAATGAAACTTCATTAACCAAAATGCTCAGGAAATGGGGTCTTGTGGTTATTGAAATCCTCTTTTTTTCCTGCTGTTTTTGTTATCATTATAACATGTATCCATCCATTTTTCTGACATAGTAAATAAAACATATGGAAAAATAATTGAATTTTAGTGAATTACATAGTAAGCTAAACAAATATCTGTTGGTTGACAACTTACAGAACCTCAATGTCAGCACTCTGGGCATTAATTATGATTGTTTAGGAGTGTAAGTGAAAGCATAGGATTGTAAACCAAATTTATACTGACTTCAAGACAAAACAAAGAAGTTATTAGAATAAATCATTGATGAGAGCTTGTTGTCTTGCTCTTTCTCCCTGAAGTCAAGTTCAAGAAAAAAAAATTATGTTACAATCTTGATAAATTCAAATTTTACTGTATTACACAAATATCTTTTGATGTAAATTGATCTCCCCTTCAGCAAATCTAGACACAAAGACCAGAGTCACAAGACTGTACAAAATGTAAAATAAATTGAGGACTATGGGTCAAGTGAAAATAACTTCCATTTCTTGGAGTCCTCTACAAGGGTCCTGGAAATGAAGTTTTCCTTTATTCTAGAGAAAGAATTTAAGCTTCTCAAGGGTGCATAACTTCTTGAAACATGTATATAATCATCAAATTTACATTATGGAGAGGAAGAGGGTGGAAGGAATACTGTTGTGAGAACCATTGTGGTGTTCTGAGGCAGAAATCAAATGGCTTCTCTATGAACTAGAATTAAGGTGCTTATGGAAGTCAAGAGGGACCTACATTAAGTACATTACAATGTGTCCATGTGGTAGTTAAGATTGTTGTCAACTTGGCTGATCCTTGTTGAATAGCTCGGCAGTTGGAGGTAGTTATTCCCCATGATGAGACTGGCAATCACCTCCATGGTGGGATCTACCACAATCAGCTAAGTAGCTGCTTTAGGGATGTAGTCTGCTTCTTATATAAAAGAAGCAGCTTTGGGAATGGTCTCTAGCTTATGGCACACTTGAACCATGAATGTAGCTGTGTCGTTGTTCAGCAGCCTGCCATGCTCTACCAACCTTAGGACTTTAACTGGATTAGAATTAACGGCCTGCCATGTGCTTTGGTAACATCGGTACTGTGCCTTTTTACTTGTCAACCTTGGACTTGTCACTCTCAGCAACCAGTAACTGTCTGAGTGAAGAAAAGCCTCTAGCTTCAGTGGGCCAGGAGCAGGAGGCTGAGCTGAAGCCCAAGGGTGAGGAGCTTTCACCCAGCCCCTAGAGGCTGGCACTTTGAACTTGGACTTAAAGCCTCCAAACTGTAAGAGAATAAACTCCTGTTTGTTAAAGCCATCCCATTTGTGGTATATTCTTGTCAGAGTAATACTAGGTAATCAGTCCACAATGACAAATTCAATTTAAAAATGTATGGATATAGATGCTGGAAATGAAAATGGCAACAATACTACCTTACAGAAATTAATAGGGTTACAAGAGAATATTATGAACAGTTTTGCACTAACAAACTAGATAACTTAGATAAAATAGATTCCTAGACCTAAAATGACTCAAAAATAAATAGAAAATATCAAAAGATGTATCACAAGGGAAGAGATTAAGTCAATTATCAAAAACCCTCCAAAGAAAAGTCCAGGACCTGATGGTTTCCCAGGAAAATTCTACCAAATATTTAAAGAAAACTTAGCAACAATTCTTCTCAAACACTTCCAACAATAAAGGAGGAGGGGCAGCACTTCCTAACTTATTCTATGAGCCCAGTATTACTGTGATACCAAAACCAGGTAAAGACACCATAAGAAAAGAAATATATAGACCAATATTCCTTATGAATATAAATACAGTAATCTTCAACAAAATACTAGCAAACCAAATCCAATACCATATTAAAAGGATTATACACTATGACCAATTTGGATTTATCCCAGGGATAAAATGGTGGTCCAACATAAGAAATCAATCTGAATTACTGGAGAGAAAGAAAAAAAAGTATCATCATCTCAATTGATGTTGAAAAGTCATTTGACAAAATCCAACACTCTTTCATGAAAAAAAGTACTCAGTAAATTAGGAATAGAAAGGAATTTCCTCAATATGATGAAAGGTATTTATGAAAACCCACAGTGAACATCATATTCAATGGTGAAAGACTGAAAGCTGCCCCTTAAGACCAGGAAGACTTGGTGGTGCTGTGGTTAAAACATTGGGCTGCTAACCAAAAGGCCAGCTGTTCCAACCCACTAGCTGCTCCTTGGGAGAAAAATGAGGCAGTCTGCTTCCATAAAGATTTACAGCCTTGGAAAACCTCTGTGACAGCTCTACTCTGTTCTGTAGTGTCATTGGGAGCTCTGATGGTATAGTGCCTAATGCATTTGACTGCTAACCAGAAGACTGGCAGTTCCAACCCACCCGCTACTTCTCAGAAGGAAGATTGGGCAATCTACTTCCGTAGAGATACAGCATCGAAAACCCAAGGTGGGGTCATTATGAGTCAGACCCAACTGGATGGCAGTGAGTTTGGTTTGGTTTTTGGACAGTGTCATTATGAGAGGGAATCGACTCAATGACATTTTGTTAAGACAGGGATGTCCACTTTCACCACTGCTATTCAACATTTTACTGGAAGTCCAAGTCAGGGCAACTTTTTCTAGAAAAAGAAATAAAAGACATCCAAATTGTAAATGAAGAAGTGATACTCTATTTGCAGATGTTATGATACTATATATGGAAAATCTCAAAGACACCAACAGAAAGCCACTTGACCTAATAAAAAAAATCAGCAAAGTTCCAAGGTACAAAATCAAAACACAGAAACCAATTTTGATTCTATACACCAACAGTGAATAATCTGAAAATGAAATTTAGAAAACTATTCTTTTACAATAGTGTCAAAAAGAATGAAATATGTAGAAATAAGTTTAACCAAGAGACGAAATATATTTATGCTGAAAACTAACATAAAACTAAAAAAAAAAAAAAAAAAAAAAAACCTGCTGAAAGAAATTAAAAGAGATTTAACTAAATTATAAATATCCTCTGTTCATGGATTGGAAGACTCAATATTGTTAAGAAATCAGGTCTACACAAAGCAATCTACAGATACAAAACAATACCTATTAAAATCCCAGCAGCTTTTTTTTTTTTTTTTTTTTTTTTTAGAAATGAAACTGATTCTCAAATTTATATGGAATTGCAAGGTGCCCAGAATAATCAAAGCAATATTTAAAAAAAAAAAATTGGAGTCATACGTCTCAATTTTAAAATATGCTATGAAGCTACAGTAATAAAAACAGTATGGTTCTGGTATAAGGGTTAGTGACACCGATCAATGGAACAGAATTGAAAATTCGGATATAAGTCCATACATCTATGGCCAATTGAGTTTTTACAATGGGGACAAATCCATTCCATGTAGAAACAACAGTCTCTTCAACAAATGGTACTGGGACAATTGATTTCCACAAGAAAAAGAATGAATGAAGCTGGCCCATACCTCGTACCATATCCAAAAAATTAACTCAAAAAGGAAAAATGCCCTAAATGTACAAGCTAAAACCATAATATTCTTAGAAGAAAATATAGGGGTAAAGCTCCAGAACCTTATTTTAGATATGACACAGAAAGCACAAGCAACAAGATAACTTCATCAAATTTCAAAGCTTTTGTGCATCATGATATATCATTAAAAAAGTGAAAAGACAACCAACAGAATGGAAGAAATATTTGGAAACCATATACCAGGTAAGGGTTTAACAACAAGAACAAGAAAAGAACTCTTAAAACTCAACAACAAAAAGACTTAAAATCCAATGTAAAAACAGGGAAATACCTCAAATAGACATTCTCTAAAGAAGATATATACAAATGGCCAATAGTACATGAAAAGATGCTCAACATCATACCCACCCAAACACACTGCTGCTGATTTGATTCCAACTCACAGTGACCCTGCAGGACAGAGTAGTACTGCCCCATATGGTTCCCAAGGCTATAAATCTTTAGGAAAGCAGACAGACACATCTTTCCCCCCTGGAGTGGTTGTCAGGTTTGAACTGCTTACCTTTTAGTTAGCAGCCAAATGCCTTAACCACTGTGCCACCAGGGCTCCTTTTAAACATCATTAGTCATCACAAAAATGCATGTCAGAAATATAGTGAGATACCACTTCACACTAATTAGGATGACTAAAAGGAGCTCTGGTAGCATAGTGCCTAAGGCATTTTTGACTGCTAACCAGAAGGCTGGCGGTTCAAACCCATGGGCCACTCCTCGGAAGGAAGATGGAGCAATCTAGTTCTGTAGTGATACTGCCTCGGTAACCCAAGGAGGGGTCGCTATGAGTCGGGTCCAACTCGATGGCACCTAACAACAGCAACAACTATTTAAAAAAAAAATGGGGAAACAACAAGTGCTGGAGGATACAGAGAACTATGAACACTGACATATTACTACTGGTGGCGGGGCAAAATGGTACAGCTGCTGTGAAAAACATTTTGGCAGTTACTCAAAAGTTAAATTAGAATTACCACATTATCCAGCAATCTACTCTTAGGTATATAACCAAAAGAATTGAAGGCAGGAATGCAAAGAGATACATGTATATCAATGTTTATTTTAGCATATTCACAAGGACCAAAAGGTAGAAACATCAACAGATGAATGGATAAACAAAATGTGGTATATATATACCATGAAGTATTATTCAGCTATAAAGAGAAATAAAGTTCTGATACATGCCACCACATGGGTGAAACTTGAAAACATGATGCTAAGTGATGTAAGCCAGACAGTAAAGGACAATTATTGTATGATCTCGCTTACATGAAATATCTAGAATGGGAAACTCCATCAATACAAAAAAAAAAAAAAAAGAGTAGTGTTTACCAGGGGAATGGGGAGAGGGAAATGAAGTAAAAATAATAAAAAAAAAATTAAAAAAAGAAGAACCTATATGGAGAAAGAAGTTTATTTGATTTTTTTTTTCCTTTTTAACTCAGTGAAGGAGATTTAGAAGACTGCAACTTTAACAATTTTGATTAACATCTTTCTAAGGTCTTTTTAGCACTCTCCTCTCTCAAAGGGTATGAAGAACAAATCTTCAAAGCTCTCCCTACTGGTATTTTGCTTGGAACTATAAACATCCTCAAACAATTATTTTCTCATTAACACAGAGGAAAAAGCAGGATTGCCACCACCTCTTCTTTGCCTGTGGCCCCTAATAACCCTAAATAATATTTCAGAAGCGATCTCCCTCATTATTTATTATTCTCCAGTGAAATATTTTTCTCTAACAGAGATCAAATGTGTCTTGCATTAATTCACATTATAGCTAAATTTTGACATTCTCTGATCTATGTGTTTTATATATGATAGTGATCTGAATGCAATATGATAAAGCTTAGAATTAATCTATGTGCATTTCAATATTCAATAAAAAAGCTAACAAGAACTCCCCAATTAGCATGAGCATTAACCTTAATTTTATCTAGTATGATAAATCAACTGAAGAATATTATTTTGAATACTAGACCCAATTATGCTCATTCTGTTTCTCAATTTTTTTTCATGTAATAGGAATTGATGTACTTTTGGACAGACCCATACTATAGCTAAGCACTGATTAATTCTTAATTTCTTTCAATTGTCTCCATAAAAACAATTCGTATTTCACAGTATATGTTAAACACAAACAATCTGCCATGAACAGTAGTTACTTTCACCTATTCACCTTTCACAGAAACTAGAAAGCATCCCATATTGATTTATTTGAATTCTTCAACAAGCAGATTGAAAATGAGGAGCTAAATTTCGTCCTATTTGTTTCTTTATTTTGTTATATATTTATAAGATAATTTAACTTAGTTGTGATGAGCCACATCCCAAGGGCTGTCATTGTCCCCACAGTGTGGGAATAAAATTGCTACCATTAAGTCATGGTTAGCTGGAAAACGGGAGCTCTGGTAGCGTAGTACCTAAGGCACTGGACTGCTAACCAGAAGGCTGGCCGTTCAAATCCACCAGCCACTCCTCGGAAGGAAGATGGGGCAATCTACTTCCGTAGTGATATTGCCTCAGAAACCCAAGGAGGGGTCGCTATGAGTCGGGTCTGACTCTACGGCACATAACAACAGCCCAACAAAAGCTGGAAAACAGAAGGCATCTATAAACAACCTAATTCAAACATAGAATTGAGACTGGAACTGTATGTCCAGGGTCCAAAAGATGTCAGGGTAAAAATCCAAGTTGCAAAACAATGTACTATGTTCCACCTTCTTTGCTAGTTCCTTACTTGATATTTGTGGACATCTCAACAGAACTAGCCCACTGTTGAACAAAGGCAAAAGGAAAGGGTTTTTGGTCAAGTTTCCAAGACTAAGAAACTAAGTGTTAATCGAATTTCCATATAAAATTGATCAGATAGGGTTAGAGATACAGAAATAACATGGAAACTTAACTTCATATACTGCAAAATGGTCCCATAAAGCAGGAATAATGTTCATAGGAGAAGGCACAAAGTCTTAGGAACAAGCTTAGACTTAAAGATCAACAAAAGACAGACAATCACAAATACAGGATACAAGAGATCTCATTCAAAATAAGTATGGGATCAGGGGGTCACAGGGAAGGGAGAGGAGAAGAGTGGGTTAGGGTTGGGGATAGTAATTGAGGAGTGAAACTAAATGTACATGAACTGTTGAATATAAAATAAATTCTGCTCTGTAAATTTGTACTCAAAGCACAATAAAAAAAAAAATGAATAAATACAGCTTAAAAGACCTGGAAAGCTAAGTAGGAGTGAACATTGCAGTATTGTGGCAATGATAACCTAGAAATGTACTGAAAAAAAAAAAAGAAAGAAAGAATACACAAAGTAAGGACCTCAATCACGTTTTACTTGTGAAAGTCTTATGAGAATTAACATTTGCCGAGATTTTCTAAGTGGCAAGCAGTGTGTTTTATATGCATTACTGCCTTCAATTGTCCCCAAATCCTACTGCCATAGGTAATATCTTTAGCCCTGTATTACAGATGAGAAATCTGAGGTCTCAGACTTCCACCAACTCTTGCCTGGATTACATAATCCTAGATTTCCTGTTATTTTACTCTATCCACCCACTGAGGCAGCACATGGCTTCATTTTGGATTATTAATCCTTGTCCTCCCATTATGTTCACTGTTTATTTTACTGTGGTTTGTGGATTGTTATACCACTTAGACAGCATGCTTATCTGCCCGGCTGAATCTCTTCTATTAGCCCTTGCATCTGGGGCTGCTCTCTCATTTACTTGTTCTTATAACATCTTGCTATGAACAAATAGCCAAGCATCTACGACATTTAACAGAAAATATCTATAAGAACATAAAACCAAACTCATTGCCCTTGAGTCGATTCCAACTCACAGCGAGCCCTCCTTGGGTTTTCCGAAGCAGTAGCTCTTTGGAAGTAGATTGCCCAGTCTTCCTTCCAAGGAGTGGCTAGTGGTTTATCTCGCCAGCCTTCTGGTTAGCAGTCCGACACCTTAGGCACTATACCACCCTAAATCCATGTCTGTTTTATACAGAGTGATAAATGAGAAAATGGCCAGTATAATTTTTAAAAGTAAGGTATTGTGACACTGAAATCTAAACTAAGGCTTGGATGATCTTTTTTATTTTTTCATCCAAATAATGCATGAAGGGTGGTACAAGACAGATGATTTTGCCTTGTGATCTACTTTGATATATTGATGAAACTACAATGATAAATTATATTTAATCACAATCATTAAAAGAGATAAATCAAAACATGTAATTGCCAATTCATCATAAAAACCATTCAGAAATGTGTATTTTAAAATTCCGATGGTGAGATAAATACCCAAATGTTTTCTACCTGATCCAAAATAGAAGCTTTCCATTTCCTATTGAAACCTCAGAGAAAGATGAGAATCTAAGTGTTTGAATGGACTTTAGATGGTACATTCTCCAGCCTTCTTCAGGAACCAAGATAGCAAAACATTACAGAACCAGTTATCTAGTCTCTTGAAGTCAATAGGAAAAATATTTTAGTTCCTTCCAGTACTGTCAGAGTTTCACATTCTTTTCACTTCTTTGTGTCTACACAGTACTTAAAAAACAATTGTATTAAATTGTTTTCTGAATTAAACAGCTGTAGTCAGTTTTGAAGCAATTTTTAAACCATGGACAGATTCAGCAGCAATCTGGTTGCCCATAGTGGATTTTCTTCGCTCTGATGGCCATAGAGGTTTTCATATGTTCAAAAGAAATTTCTATTCCTTCCATTTTAACTACTTTTTCCTCTTTTAATCCTCTGAATGATTAAAAAAAAAAAAAAAACTTAAAATTTATCCCCATAACAACCATTGTAGGTAAGATGTCAAATATCTCGTTTTGAAACAAAATTCCTATCCCACTAGCTTCTTTTTTTTATTTTTTTTTATTTTAAGAGCTTGTTTTACATTCAATGTAACACGCACAAAATAAATAAATAAACAATAACAAAACATTGTAATCCTTTTTACTATTCTCTAGATTTTCCAGTTTCTCATTTCTACTTTAAAAATATGGTGAGGCTACCACAAAGTAAGCATCTAGTATCTGATAAACCAAACCAAACCAAACTCACTGCCATTGAGTCATTTCCAATTCATAGCGACCTCCTTTGGGTTTCTGAGGCAGTAAATCTTTAGGAAAGTAGATTGCCCAGTCTTCCTTCCATGGAGTGGCTGATGGGTTTGAATGCCACCCTTCCAGTTAGCAGTCAAATGGCTTAGGTACTATGCCACCAGAGCCCCTTATCATTATTACTTTATTATATCAGAAGTAAAATGGAGGTATACTAGATCAGTTACAGGACCATGATCTCAGAACATAATCAAGAGCAATTTGAGGCACACTGTGAAGAAGAACTGGAACACGAGTCAACTGACCAGTTGTCAGCGCTAGAATGATACATCATAGGTCAGTTAAGCCACTAGTCTTTATATTAGACTAATAAAGAATGACCTAAGAACAATGTGGGAGCCCAGAGATTGGTGCTAGGATGTTGTATCCTAAATCAGAGCAGCAGAGAAAGTAGAGAGATCTTATATCTCAAATGGGATTGGTCTGGGAATTAGGACAAAGCTGATCCTGCAAGTAGTAAGTTCAGTAAACTAAGTTGGGGAAAATTGATAAGGTAAAAACAGGAGACATATAATGTGGGCTACTATGTTTCCTTGGTAGGAATCAAGTGAGGATAAATTCCTTGGTAAGTGAAGGTGTTTTGTGCATAGCAGCAAACACTTCCTATCCTGCTTTTATTGTATATTGCCTATCCTCTTTTTAACTGTGAGTTGAGCTCTATTGTACACACTTCCTTTCAACAATAAGAAAATATTAGAATCCCAAAGACTCATTGTGTACTTCTATGTAAGAAACTATTCAAGTTATATTTTGCAAGGTTGAAATGATAAAGCCTATGGGATCAAACTGCTCAACAAGCTATATATTTTTTGAAATGCAAACAGAGAGATGTTTAGAAAACAATTCTTGTTGGAAGTCTGAAAATCTAACCCTGTAGAGAGTTCTCCATGTCTTAGAGTAAAGAAGAATCAGAAACATCATCAAGGTCAATCTTCTACTAAATGTAGAAATGAAATCAACAATCATTCAGATTTCTGGTCAATCAGCCTATGTTTAAACATTTCTAGGGTTGAGGAAGCCATTTAATTTTCAAATGATTTCAATTTTTATATTGTAGTCAAAGTCAGCCTTCCTGATTGATAGTCATTCACCTATTTAGTTTGAATCTTTGGAGCCAACAAAGAAAAAAAATCTACCTTCCTCCATCTGACTTACTGGTTATTGAAAAACAGTGAGGTAGCACTGACATCACCTAGCCAGCTGGTAAAGAAGCAAAGTTCTCACATATCAGGTTCACATAAAAAGGAAAAGCAAAAGTAACTGAAAGAGAGAGATCAAAGCATCTTTATCTTGATCATTTGTACATGTGGTATCTGGTTCAGGTGATAAACATGGACCATGGACATATTTATTAGACTATAAATTCCCTTAGGGCATATATTATGTCTTATTTATTATTCCAGTTCCTGGAATACATTAGATGAAGAACAAATATTTCTTGATTAAGATAATGCACTGGTTCCAACAAAACCAAAAAGAGTAAAATTGAAGGTCAAAGATATGTATTGACAAGAATGCAAGGTAAGCTAAATGAATAACCTAGAAGAAAGATTGTTCTATTATCTCCAACCAGTTTGCAAGTCACTAGGGGAAAAGTTTTAATTCTATTAATATCAGACTTTCACATGCTTTTCATCTTCTCTATATCTATACAGTGCCTAAAAACCAGTTTGACTAAATTGTTTTACTGAATTGTATAGCTATGTAGACAGAGGTTTTATCATTTTTAAAACCGAAGGAGAAATAATATGATTCCTTTAAAAAGAAAATGTGGAGTGCTTAGTAAAGAAGAAATATGATGATAAGGCAAACATTTGATGAGCATTTTCTTCATGTTAGATGTTGTGTGAAATATTTTACATACAATATCTCATTTAAGCCTCATGAGTTATGTATTATGCATGTATATATCATCTCCATTTAAAAAGGAATAAAACAGCTTAAAGAGTTTACTTAACTCACCCAGAATCACAGAGCACTTGATAGAGCTAGAATGTCTGACCCTTAAGGTGTGTTAATGATACCTTGAGGACATTATTGTCAACATTTTCCTGTAAAGTAAGCATGATTCTATAGCAAGAATCCTTAATCACCTGGTGACCAGATTGACTTCTGTCTTTGTACTCATTTTCACTTTTTTTTGTGTGTGTGTGTGATTTGGGTGAAGATTTATGGAGCAAATTCACTTTCCATACAGCAGTTCACATATACTTTGTCTCATGTTATTGACCACAGTTTACCACAATGCAACAGCTCCTCTTCCACTTCCTCCCCATACTTACCTCTTCCCAGTGTCCATCCCTCCATACACTCCTGCCCCCTTAGCTGTCTTCCTGTGCATAAGTAGCCCTTCTTTCTCCCATGATTCTTCTCTCCAAGGAGTGTATCTAATTGAGGTAAATGTTCAACTCATATGCCTGTCTTTTGTTTGGCTGGAAACCACAGGTGTAGGTTCAATTCCAGACCTGAAGGGCAGCTAGGGGCCATAGTCTCAGTGGTTCCACCAGGCTCTATTGGACCAGCAAACCTGGTCCTCATGTTCACTTCTTTAATGGTTTCCACTTTATTGAGTGCTGGCTTGTCTCCATGGGTTTTCCTCTGTTCATACCCTGGTTGAATTATGTGCAATAACCTTAGGAAACTAAAAGGGGCATCACTTATCTAAAAATTGCTTCCAGGTAGGATATGAAAGCAAAATAATTACCAGGCTATATGCCACTTTCTAGGAACTCTGGTGGCATAGTGCCTAAGGCACTGGACTGCTAACCAGAAAGCTGATGGTTCAAACCCACCAGCCACTCCTCTGAAGGAAGTTTGGGCAATCTACTGCTGTATTGATACCACCTCGAAAACCCAAGGAGGGGTCGCTATGAGTCGGATCTGACTCCATGGCAGTGATTTTTATGCCACTTTCTAGAGTTGCTCTCCTTTTTGTTGCTGGAATTGAATGATAAATGGAAACTGGCCAAGGGAAAAACCACTTGGTGATGAATTGTGGTCAAAAGCCATAAGGAACACATTTGAAAGTGTCTAGAAACAAAGCTGAGCTTGTTCCTGGTGGATGCACAGACACACCCCAAAACAGCTGTTCCAAATGACTTTAATCACAGAACCGCCTACCCCTGAGACCAAATTCAGTCCTTACATATTGAAAGTAGTGAAAATGTCATCCATAGAGGAGAGGAAAATTCCACAGAACCCGATAGAACATGTCTATACATTTGCTCCTTCAATCTGTACCTACACTTTTTCCTTTAGGGAAGGAAATAAATAGCCAGAGAAGTATTATAGTATTTTATTTTCCTGCTCTTCTGTGTAACCAGATGCATGCTGAAGCACAGGTTTGAATTCAGACAGGCATAGATTAAAAATCTCAGCTCTGCCATTTATTCCATCTTTACTTCACTAATCCTCGGTTTCTTCATCTGTAAAAATCCGCATATCCGTATTATAGAAGTGCATGTGTGTGTGTGTTTGTTGTTGTTGTTGTTGTTGTTGTTATGTGCTGTCGAGTTGGTCCCAACTCATAGCAACCCCTCCTTGGGTTTCCGAGGCGGTATCACTACAGAAGTAGGAATATATTATACATACATTATATAAATGTAAATATAATATTGCATAGGCTGCAAATATCAATTATATATATATGTATATATATACATATATACATATATATGTGTGTATGTGT
>NW_006921914.1:1068381-1069402 GCF_000298275.1 Orycteropus afer afer
AACAACAACAACATATAATAAGGTGCTTTCCATATATTAGATTCTCAATAAATAACACATATTGTAGTGGGATGATTTTTTCTCCACATATTGATGTATGTTAGAAATAGCATTTTTTTTTTGTTTAAATTCAATTAAGTTGGACTCTGAGCCCCCATTCTACTGGGACAGCAGTAAATTAAATCTCATCCATTACAGGGCATACCATGAGCTGTACATGGAACAGTACATTGGGGAAAGATTCTGATCATAGGGTTACACGAGTCACCACTGATAAGCTTTCCATGGTCCTTTGACATTTGGCATCTCAGTAGCTTATATACAAAACTGGTCAAAGGAATCTTTGCAAAGAGGGGACCTCAAACCTGACATACTTCAGAAAACCATCCATTCTCCTCCTCACGCACACACATACACACATATACACAGCCCAAGTACCTCAATTTTCTTGAGACCCCAATCCACAACTCCCACTATCTTATTACTTTCTCTGATATATTTTCATAGACTTCACATCTGGATCTCTCCTTCAAATTAAGCTTTATAATGAGTGGAGGCTTTCAAAACTCCAGAATTTTTTTGTTTGTTTGTTTGTTTTTTTGTTTATTTCTGGTAACTGTTGCAACATAAACTACACCTCAATTCCAAGCAAAGTCACAAAATGACTTTAGAAATAAAAGAAAAGAAAATTGAGAGAAAAAACCCATATAACTCATTCTTTGTTTTTCTTATAACCCACACTAATAAATCAGTAGGAGTCCTTGGGTGGTACAACACTTAGCACTCAAGTACTAACAAAAAGGTTGGCAGTTCAAACCTACCCAGAGGCACCTTGAAAAACAGACCTGGCAATCCTCTTCCAAGAGGTCACAGCATGAAAACTCTAAAACACATTGGGGAGGAGGGGCAGTCACCAAGATTCAGAAGCTTGTTCTTTGCCAATTCTTTCATTGCAGCTTTGACTTCCTCCTTCAGTACCATTGGTTCTAGATCATATGCCACTTCCTGAAATGGATGAAGA
>NW_006921914.1:1074345-1080488 GCF_000298275.1 Orycteropus afer afer
AAAAAAAAAAAAAAAACTCTATCATGTGATCTCCAGTATAATTTCTATCACCAAGGCCATATTTTCCAACTACTGATGCTTCTTCTTTGTTTCCAACTTTTGCATTGCAATCACCAGTAATTATCAGTATATCTTGATTGCAGGTTTGGTCAACTTCAGACTGCAGAAGTTGGTATAAATCTTCATTTTCTTCATCTTCGGCTTTAGTAGTTGGCAAGTAAATTTCAATAATAGTAATATTAACTGGTTCCCTTGTAGGCATATGGATATTACCACATCAAGGACAGAATTGTACTTCAGGATAGATCTTAAAATACACCACAATACAACAAATTGACAGACAAGTGATGGCTCTCCCTGATTAATAGTGTAAAAATGAGAATTTTAGGGCTTCCTCTATTAGAATTTTTGCAAAGACTGATCAAATCCTCCTTGCCAGTTGCATGGCATTTTGCAATTAAGACATTACAATAGCTGTTCACATATTGATTTGAGAGCTAAGCATCCTCTGGTATCTTTACCATTATTTTTTGTCCACCTTCTTATTATGTTTTATTCATAACTGATATCTAATCATTAATTACATTTGACCTAGAAACTTTCATTCAATATATGTTTCAGTTTCCCTCCCATGAGCTTGATAATACCTACACTGGTGATGCTGTGTGTTACAAAATATTCCTGTCACCCCTTGAATCTGGAAATGGTACTAATGTTACCCACTTGACCTACTGATTCTTCTATCTCTGCTGGGTTTTGATGAGCTGTGTTAAGAAGTCTCTGTTTGATACTTTCTTGCAAATTCAAACAGATGTTTCCCATCTTATGACTCAATGAAGCATGATGCAAACCTAAAGCAGTAAAATTGAGGGCACTTAAGTTTTTAATCAAATTAAAAGTCCATGACTTGACTTCTGCAGCACTAGCACTAAAGGTGGCAAATAGAACTTAGGTCATAGGATTTTAATCTCAGTCTTGATAGAGAAGACCTTACCTGGTTTCCTTTAGAAGCATTTTGCCTTCACTGCCTCCTTAATTCTTTTGGGATCATAAATGCAACTGCTCAGTGGTAATATGTTGTGCTGATCGACACACTTGCCTATTAAGTTTGGCCCTAGACTACCATCAAATTTCCCTTAGTGCATCAAGCAACTTTCATTACTGACTTGGGTCAGATTGAAATTATCAGGCTAGAGTCAAAGTCCCCTGACCCAGTTCATTCTCCTTGCTGTCACTTTGTAAGGGATTTCATTTCTCTCCTTACAGAATTTTGCGGCAGGAATCTGAGTTAGGCAGATAAGATATTTAGATGAAAGCTAGATAATGATAAACCCATTTTACAGTTTGCATTCCTACAACTTGAATCTCTACTCGACCTCATCTCACACCCAAATCAATAAATTTCCTATAATGTTAATTTTTGCAATTCCTATATTTTGTAATAAATTTTCAGTAACACAAAAATGACCACGTAATCTTTTGTGAAAATAATACTGAGAATAAACGCTGCCATCGAGTCAATTCTGACTCCTACCGACCCCTCCTTGGGTTTCTGAGGTGGTATCTCTATGGGAGTAGATGGCCCAGTCTTCCTTCCGAGGAGTGGCTGGTGCATTTGAACCGCCAGCTTTCTGATTAGCAGATTATTAAATATGTCAACGATTAGCAGATACCTTGTAACAGACACATAACCTATTGACAGAGTGCTTCTGCCAGGATCACACCACAACTATCAGCACCACTTCACCGCCAGAAGATGGAGATGGCCCAAATGAAAAGAGCTATGCCCAAAATATCATGTTGGTTGTCTCTCAACTAAATTGCTAATAAGGACAAGTGAAAATGTTATGTAATTTATTATATCTAGTCAGTAATAACCATTTCTTCTTTTCCTATATGTGCTGTTGTTATGTGCCGTCGAGTCGGACCCGACTCGTAGCAACCCCTCCTTGGGTTTCCGAGGCAGTATCACTACGGAAGTTGATTGCCCAACCTTCCTCCTGAGGAATGGCTGGTGGGTTTGAACCGCCAGCTTTCCGGTTAGCAGTCAAGTGCCTTAGGCACTATGCTACTAGAACTCCCGGAATACTGAAAATGGATAATATACATAGGAATGTTAAACTACAAGAAGAAATAACCTAGTCAATGTTCAAATTCCTCTAAAACTTTACTTTCCTATAGTTCCCCTAGTTTATGCAAAATAAGTATAGGAAGAATTAACCTGCAAGTCAGCCTTACCCAGCATCTATGTACAGCTGATGGTAACAGCACTGTGCCGTGAATGGAGATGATGAAGACATTTGAATGCAAGGATTTGAATTCCAGGTGAGGAATAAATATTGGAGAGGTGAATGGAGCATACCTTCATCTCAAAGTTAAATTATTTGTTCACTAATGAAAGACCAAAATATGTCTTAAAGCCGGATATCCAGACTTAGAAAAATCTAATAATTTTTATTGATTCTTACAAAATTTACATAAAATACTACTTAAAGAAGAAAGTTAAAATTGCCAAAAAGAATGATTGATTATCCCAACCACTGTTAAAGCTTCCGTTATGTCACATGGTACAAACTTTCAGGAATGTCAATAAGATCCCAAATCACAGATGACTAGAGCTGTCTCTGGGTACATGAATCTTGATCTTAATCCAATGAGCTGACACAGTAGATCATATATCATTTTTTTTCTCTTAGTAGGTTGTATTTTCTCTTAGTAAATAATTAGTAAAGTACAAGAAAGAGTAGGGGTGGGTGTATTAAAGAAATTAATGGAGAAAATCAATACACAAAATGTCATCTCCCCCACACTACATTCTGAGAACAAAGCTTCCCAATATATTGCTACAAGTTTTAATCATTCTTCAGAAGCCTGCTCTGTTTTGTTTTATTGCAGAAATAGAGATGGAAGCCACATACCCCAGTATTTTCCCACTAGATTTATTATTGGAGAGGCATGAAAATGAGTTGACTTTCTTTTACGTTTTCCTCTTTCAGTCAAATGATCTGTAAAAATACCTGAAGCCAAGAACCACAGCTAAGCCAATGCAAGCCAGAGAATGTCAAGCTAGAGAGAGCTCCCTGTGTATTTCTAATTCAACCAAGCAATATGCTTACCATTTATGGAAAATCACAAAGCAACTAAAGAGAATATACACCCTAGTGATATATTGTTCTGTGTAATTTGTTCTCAAAGATTTTTGCAAGTTTTATCGAAGAGGTTAGGAAATGCTGTTATGCCTTATTGCCTATTATCTAACTCAGTTTTATGATGACATACTCTTCCCTTCTGAATACTTTACCTTTCCAACTTGTGAAACAATAAAAAAAAAGGGATTTCCATTAAAAAATATTTTCTTTGCCACTATCCTGATTTCTCATTCAGCATCGTTACTTCATAAATCAAACGATCATATTCCACAGTAAATCAGATAAAGGAATACAAACAGGTGAAACCTGCTAACTTATTTCTCTCCCTAATGATGCTACTGAAGCAAATATAATTTTTTTCCTACAGATGATGAAAGTGGAATAAATAGATAAATATGTGCAATAGACACAGATTGCAAATATTACAGGTTTACCAGGACTTGAATGATTGGAGAGTTACGGCATGGAGCACATCTCTAGTTATGGTGGATAGCATTGCATAAAACAAAGCTCTGTAGGAAATTTAAATGTAGAGTTAGGAAAGAAATTAACTATTTCTAAACCCTAAAGTATAGTCCTATTTGAGAACATATGCAAAACTAGTCTTTTCTCTTTTTTCTCAAGGAAGTTTACCTTCAAAATATAAAATCTGTGACTCTTGCCTATTAAATTAACAAATTAACAAATATTTTTAAATTACAATATCCAGTGTCTGTGAAGGTGCAGAGAAAGAGACACTCTATTCATAATCAGAAGTGTATATAAATTACCAGGAGGGAATTTTACAATCTTACAATATGTATCAAAGCCTTACAAATATTCATATCCTTTGCCCTAGCAATTTCACTTCTCAGAATATGTCATAAGGAAATATTGTTTAAGTATAAAAATAATAAAAGATTAACTATAATACTATTAATCACAACATTTTAATAGAGAAAACTTAGAAGCCATTTAGTTGTGAAATAATAAGAATCAGTTGAATAATTATTTTGTATGCCTATAATAGAATAAAGCCATCAAAATGTGTTGTAAAAGTTTATTTAAAGATACAAGAGAGAAAGAAGGGCTGCTCAGGCACAGGGAGACAGCTCAGGGGATAGGAGTGCATGGAGGGATAGACACAGGGAAGCGGTAGCTATCGGGATGAAGTGGGAGAGGAGATGTTGCATTGTGCTAAATTGTGGTCAATGTCATGAGACAAAGTGTATGTGATCTGCTGTATGGAAAGTGTATTTGTAAATTTTCACCCAAATCACAATTTTTTTTAAAAAAAGTTTATTTAAAGATATGAAAACATTGCCATGATATATTGAGTTAATAAAAACAAGTTACCAATGTGTACGATCTCATTTTTTATAAAAGTATGGAAAAATGTTAACAGAAGTTCCCTTTGGTTAAGAGCTTAAGAGTGATTTTTATTTACCTTATTCTTGTCTATATTTTCTATCATTATCATTTATCATTTTAAAATTAGAACAAAACATTATTTAAAAAAATATGGACACCTGAAATTTCTTTCAGGGACTGGCTCACAAGGAGAAAAGAAAGGAAGGGCTCTTTTAACTGGAATCTCCAGTGCTGTTGTTGTTGTTAGGTCCTATAGAGTCGATTCCAGTACATAGTGACTCTATGTACAACAGAACAAAACCCTACCCAGTCATGCACCATCCTCACAATCCTTGCTACACTTGAGCCCATTGTTGCAGCCACTATGTCAATCCATCTCATTGAGGGTCTTCACCATTTTCACTGACCCTCCCCTTTACTAAAGCATGATATCCTTCTCCAGGGTCTGGTCCCTTTCTGAAAACATAACTGAAGTTTGTGAGACAAAGTCTGGCTATTCTCACTTCTAAGAAGCATTCCAGCTATACCTCTTCCAGGACATATTGGTTCATTCTTCTAGCAGTCCATGGTATTTTCAGTATTTTTCACCAACATCACAATTCAAAGTAATCAACTCTTTTTCAGTCTTTCTTATCCATTGTCCAGTTTTCGCATGAGTATGAGGTGATTGAAAATACCCTGGCTTGGGTCAGGTGCATCTTAGTCTTCAAAGTGACACCTTTCTTCATCAACACTTCAAAGATGTCTTTTGCAGTAGATTTGCCCAGTGAAATTTGACGTCTGATTTCTTGACTACTGCTTCCACAGGTGTTTATAATGGATCCAAGTAATATGAAATTTTGAGAATTTCAATATTTTCTCTATTTATTGTGATGCTGCTTATTGGTGCAGTTGAGAGGATTTTTGTTTTCTTTATGTTGAGGTGTAATACATACTGAAGACTGTTGTCTTTGTTCTTCATCAGGAAGTGCTTCAAGTCATCATCAATTTCAGCATATCACAGGTTGCCAAGGAGTCTTCCCCAAATCCTGATGCAGCAATCTTCCTCATATAGTCCAGCAATGCTGATTATTAACTCAGCATACAGATTGAATAAGTATGGTGAAAAGATACAACCCTGACACACACCCTTCCTGATTTTAAACCATGCAGTATCCCCTTGTTCTGTTAGAATGACAGACTCTTGATCTATTTACAGGTTCCACATGAGCATAATTAAGTATTCTGGAATTCCCATTCTTCTCAATCTTATGCATAATTGTTATAATCCACACAGTCTAATGTCTTTGCAAAGTAAATGAAACACAGGTAAACATCTTTCTGATATTATTTGCTTTCAGCCAAGATTCATCTGATATCAGCAATGATACCCTCTATTCCATATCTTCTTCTGAATGCAACTTACATTACTGCTGCAAACATTTTTAGATTATCTTCAGCAAAATTTTACTTGCTTGTGATATTAATGATACTATTTGATAATTTCCATTCTGTTGGATCACCTTTGTTTGGAATGGATACAAACATGGGTCTCTTCTAGTCAGTTGGCCAGGTAGCTGTCTTCCAGATTTCTTGGCATAAGGGAGTATGCGCTTCCAATGCTATATTCATTTGTGAAAATATCACAATGGGTGTTCCATCAAT
>NW_006921914.1:1081033-1086603 GCF_000298275.1 Orycteropus afer afer
AGATGGTCTTCAAATTCAGGTGGAATATACTCAATGTCATATTTTGGTTCTTGTGGACTTATTTTAATTTTCTTCAGCTTCAACTTGAACTTGCATGTGAGCAATTGATGGTCTGTCCCACAGTCAGCTCCTGACCTTGCTTTGGCTGATGATATTGAGTCTTTCCATCACCTCTTATGACAGAGGTAGTCTATCCGATTCCTGTGTATTCTATCCGGTGAGGTCCATGTGTATAGTCATGATTTATGTTGTTGAAAAGGGGTATTTGGAATGAATAAGTCATTGCTCCTGCCAAATTCTAACATGGGATCTCTGGCATCATTTCTATTGCCAAAGCCATATTTTCCAACTATCAATGATTCCTCTTTGTTTCCAACTTTCACATTACAATCACCATTAATTATCAATACACCTTGATTGAAAGTTTGGCCAATTTCAAACTGTAGATGTTGTTAGAAATATTCAATTTCTTCATCTTTCGCTTTGGTAGTTGGTGAATAAATTTGAATAATAGTGGTATTAACAGGTCTTTCTTGTAGGCCTAGGGGTATTATCTTATCATTGACAGCATTGTACTTGGGAATAGATCTTGAAACGTTCTTTTTGACAATGAATGCAACACCATTCCCAGCATCGTAGATCACATGATTGTCTGATTCAAAATGACCAATACCAGTCCATTTCAGCTCACTAATGCCTAACATATTGATCTGTATGTGTTCTATTTCATTTTTGAAAACTTACAATTTTCCTAGATTCATACTTCATAAATTTCACCTTCCAACTATAAATGGATATTTGCAGCTGTTTCTTCTCATTTTGAGTTGTTCCTCATCAGCAAATGAAGGTCAAAAAAGCTTTGCTCCATCCACATCATCAAAGTTGACTCTATTTTGACAATCGACACAGTGGCTGCAAAGATGCACTCAAGTATAGCAAAGATTGTGAAAGTGATGAACGACCAGGCAGTGTTTCATTCTGTTTTACATAGTGTTGCAAGGAGTTGGAGTTGACTTGATGGTGCTTAACAACAACAATTACTGCTTTGAGGAGGCAGCTTCTCCCCAGTCTTATTTTTAGCATCCTCCAACCTGAGGGATTCATCTTCTGGCACAATATCAAAGTTTCATTGCTCTTCATAAAGTTTTCCAACAATATATCACACAACGTTTCACTGCTATTCATAAGGTTTTCAGTGGCCATTTTTTTTTTTTCAGAATTGGATGACCCCTGGACTCCCTGGTAGTTTTCTATAAATGTTAGCAAGATGAAACACCCTAATCAGAGATTGAGAGGAATTCTGCATGCAGATTTTCAATCAACCAATAAATCACAACCCTAAAATATTTCAATTTTCAGTTGTGTGGGATTTTTCCAAGATGACAGTACTTAATGCTGAAAACATCAGTGTCTTAATTATTTAGTGCTGTTATAACAGATACACCACAAGTGGATGGCTTTAACAAACAGAAATTTATTCCTTCACAGTTTAGGAGGCTAGAAGTTCAAATGCAGGGTGTCAACTCTAAATGAAGGCTTTGTCTCTCTGTTGGCTCTAGGGGAAAGCCCTTGTCTTCTTTCAACATCTGTGGGCCCCATTTGGAGATTTCTATACGTTTTGGTATCAATCTTCCTCTGGGTCTAGACAGTTATAAGCACAGGGATCCAGAGTCCAAAGGATGTGCTTCATCCCCAGCTCTTCTTTCTTGACGGTAGTTAGGTCCTTCTCTCTCTGCTGGTTTCTCTCTCCTTTTATCTCTCATAAGATAAAAGATGATGTAGGCTACTCCCCAGAGACATACAGTCAGGGATGTGACCTGAATAAGAGTGTTTTACCCCACTTTAATCTTTCCTCATTAACATAATAGACATAACCTAATCCTTATTAACATAACCTAATCCTACCTCATTAACACATAGAGGTCAGGATTTCTGACACATCACAAATGGAATTTAATTACATCAGATCACATTATGGAGGTGATGACATCATTGCATAACTGCCAAACTACATCAGTACATAACTGCCAAGCAACTGAAAATTATGGCCTAGACAAATTGACACATATTATGGGGAGACACAATTCTATCCATGGCAATTAGTACATTTAACAAGATGTGGATTATATCATTTTGCTAGCTTACTTTAAATGAGACAAATAACAAATGTGGAGTCAAAGTAAGGTATTAATGAGAATCTGGGAAAAGAATGGAAGCAGAATGACATTAAAACATTCTGTCCTATTTTCTTGAACTAGGCTTATCGTAGTGCCTAAAGCACTTGACTGCACTCCTCAGAAGGAAGGTTGGGCAATCTACTTCTGTAGTGATGCCACCTTGGGAACCCAAGAAGGGCTCACTATGAGTCAGGTCCAACTCGATGGCACATAACAACAACAACAACAACAACAACAACAGGCTTCTTATCTAATTTTGAATATTTCTTACTCACAGTCAACTAATATAATTTTTTTCTACTATCCCCTGACATTTTTCATTTTTACCTAAATCTGATTTTTATAGAATAAATCAATCTGTCAATTATCTGATGGAATCTGCAGGTTAGGTCAGTAGCAGTCTTCCTATTGATACCCTAGTTTTAATAAAGATTTCAAGTTGGACTGTGTCATCCTGGTCAGTATCTAGCAGGGAGATATTTCTAAGTCTGGTATAGGTGTTTGAGGATAAATCAGTAGACTCATCTTTCTGAATCAGCAATATGACTTAGTTTAAAAAAAAAAAGTTTTCCTTTCAAAACCAGACTGCTATTAATCACCAATAAGTTCATGACTTATTCTTTGAGGAACTTTAAGGTTCCTTCAGGTTCAGGTGGTATATCAGTCAAGATAGGCTAGACCATGATGTAGTAGTGGAAACAAACACTAAAATGTCAGTGGTTTACAATAACAAATGTATATTTCCTGCTTATGCTCCATTTCCATCCTGGGTTAGTGGAGGTGGGGTATTGGTGGAAGGATGTTTTTCTCATTGTAGTTGCTCAGATATCACTCGGGGTTCAGGTTGACAGAGTTACCACCATCCTGAACATCTCCAGCCACAGAATCAGAGGGAAAAATACTCACCAAACATCTCACTCAGACAATTAAATATTCTGGCCCTGAAATGAGATATGTCACTTCTGCTCACAGCTCTTTGGCTAAAACTGATTACATGGTCCCACCAAACCACAAGTGAACTAGGGTGTACAATTCTACAATGCACTCAGAAAAGGGAGGGAACTGGAACTATTTGCAACAATGCCTCAAATACCACACCAAGTTTTTCTTTCAATCATTTCAATTCAGTTTGCCAGAACTTCTGTGTGTGTATGTGTAGGATTTTTATATGCACATGTAATTTTTCATTCTCTTCATATTTAACTTTATTTTCCATTTTTTCCTCACCTTTTTGTAGACTGTTCACTTGATAGTCCAACCTTTCAAGAAATGTTGGTGTTGTGCAGTAAAAACTCTATGAATAACACTTATTATAAAGTGCCATGCTGTATATACCCTCAGGTCATATCGTCTGAATGAAAGGTTTGAAATGGCTGAGCAAAGACTTTAAACTGAGTAGGAGTCCAAGATAAAGAGTCACAAATAAATTCACTCCATAAGTAAAGGCATATAACAACAAACAGAAATGGAGTACTGGACAGATGCTGAGACAGGATTTCAAGACTAGTGAATAAGTCAAGAACCCAGGTACTGAAACTAAAGTACAATTATTGAGCTTAGTTAAAAGGAAAGAGTCAAGTGACTGGGACAAAACCAAGCACTAGACCAGCAGCATAATCAATATGTTATGAATTATAGAGGGACTGGACAACATCCCCCTAAACAGGTCTGGAGCCTAGAAACTAGTGTAAAGCCATTCCTACAATTTGGGACTAAATGGCCATAAAAACATGGAGACAGAGTACCAAATAGATGGCCTCCACCAAGAGTTGCTGTTGTTATTTGCCATTGAGTCAGACCCGACTCATAGCGACCCCTCCTTGGGTGTCCGAGGAGATATCACTACGGAAGTAGATTTCCTAACCTTCCTTCCGAGGAGTGGCTGGTGGGTTAGAACCATCAGCCTTCTGGTTAGCAGTCAAGTGCCTTAGGCACTACACTACCAGAGCTCCTTCCACCAAGAGTAGTCAACTCGAATGTCTAATGGGAACTAGGCAAGAATATCAAATGTGTGAAGCTGGCCTGATACAGGATGACAGGAGTTAAGAGCCTCATAATACAATCAAGTATGACATCCATCTACTTACCTGTTAAAGCACTGTGAAAACCAAACAAAACCTGTCCATAGCTAGAAAGAATATCCCCACTAGTTTGCAACCTCTGGCCTGGCCTGGTTCCTCTGGCCTTGCCTCCCTGCCTTATTTTATCTTTCCAGCTTCAGCTTATTTGCTGTCATATTCTCCAGAGACTGTCATTGAACTATATGCCTCTAGACTTCTTGCATCGCCCACTCCCTTGGAAACATGGGCTTTGCTCATTCTGCGTTGTTTCTCTGTTAATTGTATAACCGGAAAAAAAAAAAAAAAAAACCTCATGGCCGTCGAGTCTGATCCGACTCATAGCAACACTTCCTTAGGTTTCCAAGGTGGTATCACTATAGAAGTAGATCGCCCAACCTTCCTTCTAAGAAATGGCTGGTGGGTTTGAACCACCAGCTTTCTGGTTAGCAGTCAAATGCCTTAGGGACTATACCACCAGAGCTCCTGTTAATTGTATACTGGTTCTTTTCTATTGCCCTGGCTTCTAACCAACCTTTTATCTTGATCATCAGTCCTCTACATATCCTGAGCCTGGTTTGCTGCTTTGAATCTGATTCTGTCTTTCACTGATCCCTTCCTACTGTTTATTTCCTAAAATTTTGCTTAAAAATTAGCTTCTCCAGTTCTAGCTCTTTGACCAGCATCCATATTCTGCTGTGGTGATATAATAGAACATTTGTTGGATACCTGCTATATGCCCCAACTGACTCTAGATAGTTTGAGTTAGGCTTTTGAAGGTAAAATGTGATCTCACACTCTTCCAAACTCTAGGTTTCTTCTCCCACTCACTTCACTCCAAAGAACTGACTTTTTCTTGATATTTACATTACCTTTTAATTGCAGCAGGATTTTCTCTCCTGTTGAAGACATAGCCATTATGTAATGCTAGATTGACCAGATTAGCAGGGACTACAAATTAAGGTGGCACTTCCTCAAAGTTATTTCCTAGGAAAATCACCATAATCCAGAACTCATACCCAAAACCAAACCACATCCACCACCATCAAGTTGATTCTGGCTCACAGGGACCCTATAGGACAGAGTAGAACTCCCCCATAGAGTTTCCAAGTTTGTAAATCTTTATGGAAGCACACTGCTGATGGGTTTGAACCACTGACCTTTTGGTTAGCATCTGAATGCTTTAACCACTGAGCCACCAGGTCTCCTTGAAGTCATATCCAAGTTCCCAAAATTAAATGGTATAATAGTTAAAGAGGGGAGATGCACTACATTTATTCATACTAAAGAAGCTGTAATTCTCTTTTTTAATGCATTTTATTGAAGTATAATTTAT
>NW_006921914.1:1087291-1098838 GCF_000298275.1 Orycteropus afer afer
TCTGTAACTGGGTTGGTTTCTGAGTTATGTCATCATGTGTGTTAATGGTCAGTTATTGTTTGCTGTTGTTGGTTCTCTGTCCAAAGGTCTCCCTTTAGCATCTTTTGTAAGGTTGGCCTAGTTTTAACAAATTCCCTTAATTTCTGCTTTTTTGGAAATTTCCTAATCTAATCATCATATTTGAGAACAATTTTGCTGGGCATATAATTCTTGATTGGAAATTTTTCTCTTTCAGGGTTATATATATATCATTCCATTGTCTTTTCATCTGCATGGTTTCTTCCAAGAAATCTGAGCTTAGTCTTATTATTTGCTCTTTGTAGGTAACTTTTTGTATTCCCTGTGCTGTTTTCAAGATTCTTTCTTTGTCTTTGGTTTTGGGGAGATTGACGATGATATGTCTTGGTGATTTTCTTCTGGGGTGTATCCTGTTTGGGGTTCGTTGGACTTCTTGAGTGAATCTATTTTCATCTTTCATCACACCAGGAAAATTCTCTTCCAACAAATCTTTGACAATTTTCTCTGTGGTTTTATTTGTCTCTTCCTGTTCTTGAATTCCGATTACATGTAAGTTATTTCTTTTTATGGTATCCCACATGAACCTTAGGCTTTCTTCATTTTGTTTTGATTTTTTTTTCTGATTGACAGCTTTCTAAAGAAGTATTGAGGTATTTGCCTTCAATATCACTAATTCTGTCTTCCATTGATTAAGTTCTACTCCTTTGCCTGTTCAATGTGTTATCTAGTTCTGAAAATTTAGTATTAATCCTCTGGATTTCTATCTGTAGGCTTTGTATCATTTCTAATTTTTCATTTATTTTGTCATTTTGTTCTTGTATTGTCTTTCAAAATTTTTCTAGGATTTTCTCTGTTTTCTTCAATTTTGTTAGTGTTTTCCTTGATCTGTCTCTCAATTTGTTGTAGCTATCTAAATATAATTATTTTGAATTCCCTATCAGAAAGTTCTGATGCTGTGTCTTCCTCAGGGGTGTATTTTGGGTCTGTATCCTGGTCCCCTGTTTCTCCTGCTTTATCTTGTTTGTTTTTGTGGACTGTGATGCTCTGTTGTCTCCAAGGCATTGTGACGTTTTTGTATTTATGTTTAATTTGTGATTGTATGTTGGAGTGACCTGCCCATGATTTTTGCTTTCTTTGTATGTTATCTATGTATGCAGGGTACTGTGCTATGCTCCTCTATTTGCTAGTTGGCAGCAGTTATACACTCACCACCTGCCTCCTTTTCCATTGTCTGCTTCCTGTTATGTCCCTGCCATCCTTGGCAAATGGAGCCTATTCTTAGGTCCCTGGAATCCAGATGTGAATGCTGTCACTTTAAATATCCAAAATGGCCATGGCCTGTAAACATTCAAGATGGCTGCACCCTTGGTCACTTTACATATCCAAAATAGCTGCCACCTGTAATCATAAGATGGCTGAGCCCTCGGTCACTTTACATATCCAAAATGGCCACCGCCTGTAAATGTTCAAGATGGCTGTACCCTCAGGCACTTTAAATGTTCAAAATGGCCACACATGTAAACAATAAAAATGGCTGTGCCCTCCAGACCACTGAAAGTTCACAGCTCAGGTTCTCTCTCCTTGCTGTTTCCCTTCTTAGTCATAGGTCACCTATGCAGTCATCCCTGCAGGCCTTGATGACCAGGGCTGAGTTTTAGTTCAATTCTCAGCCCCAACAACACTTGGAAATATTCAGGCTGTTGGTCCCAATAGAGTAACTGACAGTCCACTACTCCAACCATCTCTGCTCTCACTGTTTTCATTCAGATTTTTCCACTAGTTGGTGCCTAATCCACTTCTGTATACTTCCTTTCAAAGCTCAGGGCTCCAGGATTATCTTCTGTGTCTCTGTCATTTGAGTCCTCTTTTCTTTGTTGAAGAGAGTCTGTGTAGTTCGTCTGTCTATTCCTCCCTCTTCACGGAAGTCCAAAGAAGCTGTAATTCTTAATCTTTTCTTCCCAGTACCAAACCAAGTCAACTGCCATTGAGTTGATTCTGATTCATAGAGACCCTCATTCTGTCTCCATGGCTGTATATCTTTATGGAACCAGACATGCTCATCTTTCTTCTGAGGAGCAGCTGGTGGATTCAAACCACTGAACTTTTGGTTAGGAGCCAAATGCCTTAACCACAACATCCACTATAACACCAGAGCTCCTTTTTCTTCACAATGAAGACTACTAAATTAAATGCAATTTTAAAAAAAATGCACTAAATCTAAAATCCTATGAAATTGCACCTAATTTCAGTCCTGAATAAAATAAGGCCTATGTGGGAATTGTTGCCCAAATTTCTTGACAACACTCTTTTAAAGATGTTCTGTGAAATGTTTCTCTTGCCAATGGGAACAAAAGAATGTGCAGGTGTGCATTAGTCACTGAGGTCTAGCAGAAAACCAGCCCCCACCTCTAGTTTCCAGGTGCAGAAGGAAGCTTATGAGCTGTGACGGTTATTGCACTGAAATAAAGCACTTGGAAAATTTCTTTTAAGAGTTGCCAGAACTTGGTGGGTAAGGAGACTGATCATGGTGCTGATCTGTAGGTGTGGCTAAAAGACAATGGAGGAATAAACAATCCCTTTTACCCTGGGCAAATTGGAAAACTGTTCATTGACTAGTGGCAGCAACCACTACTTTGGGACCTAGATTTATTTGTCATTCTTTGTCTTAGATTTCAAACCAGTTCAAAGCCTTGGCTGAGTTGCCTTCTTATCTCCCATTCAAAGAGTTTTCCCAGGGGGTGGAATACTTGGCTGCTTTTAATTAGTGCTCTGCAAGTCTTAGTGTCAAACAGCCTTAATCATTGCTTTCCAGGACATTCACCTGTTCCTTTTTGTTTGGACCTCTATGTTTATGATATATACTGAAAACTCTTGCCTCTTTTAGCTGTTATATAATCAAACTCTGACTCTTTATACTCATAGGAGCCACCTCAACATCATATTCCTTAATGATGAACCACAAATACCCACTTAAAAGGATGGCAATAATTTTGAAAATTCTCCCCCTGCCCTTGCTCATTCTAAACCTCTACTTACTTATTCTGAAGCATCCAGTTTTGACTTTTGTGTGGGCATGCCTTTGGTCTCTAAATGTGGCATTTAAACTTGATAGCTTTGACATTACAACCTCAATTTTCCCTGGGAGACTTTTTTGGCTGTCCCTTGGATAGCTAGTACCTGTTACTGTCTTCAGTCGGTAACACTGGTCCAGTTCTAGCTCATTGACTGGCATCCAAAACATTAGTACTAGAGATCCTGAAACTGATTCTGATCTTTTAATTAGTATCCTAATCCTGCCATCCTCATACTTTGGAAGGGTAGAATGCACGGACATATCTACCAACATGTTCTCCTACCTTGTGTTTAGACTTCATCTCACTACTTGCTTCCTTAAAAAGAATTCAGACTTTGGGGTCAAAGATATTTGAAAATTTCAATAGCAGTTCCACTGTTTAATATTATATGGTAATGGGAAAATTACTTCACCTCTTTAAGTCTTGGAGTCTATAAAATAAGGTGATAATTCCCTCTTGCCCAGGTGGTGTTATAAAATGAAATATTTACAAAAACATCTAATAGAGTGCTTTAACAAAAAGTTATTGTTGTTTGTAGGTGCCAGTGAGTCGTTTTCAACTCCCAAGGACCCCATATTACAGAGTAGAACTTCCCCATTGAGTTTTCTTGGCTGCAATCTTTATGGGAGTATATCTCCAGGTCTTTGTCCCAAGGAGCTGCTGAGTGGGTTCAACCCACCAATCTTCCAATTAGCAGCCAAGTACCTAACCATTTATGCGACAAGGGCTCCTTTTAAACATAGTAAAGAAGCAAAAAATGTCCTCTCTTTTCTGGTTAATCTTCTAGTATCTATTCCACTTCTGGAGTGGATATAGGTCTTTAAGATTCATCTCTCTGGGTATGACCCCTCTATCCCACTCACACTTGACAAAGGTATATTTCTAACACCATCAGGATCCAAGAATTTTGCACAAACTAAAAGATCAAGTGAAAATATTCAGAACATAAGTACACAGAACAAAGAGCATTGACAACCTAAGTAATTAGTTGCCTTGGACTAAGAGCTTTTATACACTTCCTATTCAAACTGCAGTCAATCCCAAAGCATGAATAATCTGGAGAGGGTAAATAGTGGGACCACATGATAGGAATGAACAACTAAGAGAAAGACTATTGGAAGGTTATAGTAGGTAATTACACCAAAAGGAAGATCCTGGTAACAACTGTATTTGGGTGAGTTAAGAGAAAGGCTCCCTCACTGAGTAAGTTTCCTTTATTTCTAAAATATATTCAGGCCAATGCAGTTATGTCAGAGGCAGGTAATGGGGAGGAACTTAATCCAAAACTTGAGCATATTAAGAATTACCAAAATGTACCCATGAAAATAAGCACAGGGGAAAAAATGGCACTTTCTGTACACCTATTCCAGACTGATGGTGACTGTTTTAGACTAGGTTCTCTAGAGAAACAAAACCAGTAAAGCTTATAGAGAGAGAGAAAGAGAAATTTATCTTAGGAAAATGGCTCACACACTTATAGAAGCTGGCAAGTCCCAAGTTCTTGGATCAAACATCAAGCTGGAGGCTTTTCCTGAGTCACACAGCTGCAGGGCTGAGGAGCTCAAGGTTGGCAGGCAGTATACTGGCTGTTGACTCCAACAAATGACGAATCCAAGATCTCCAGGCCAAATGGTGGATTGTTTGTTTATGGACAGTTGTAGGCAGCACAACAGAATCCCGATCCACAGAAGAGTGTCTCTTTTCCCAGTATGTCCATAAATATACTGGAAGTAGGCCACACCCCTAGGGAAACACCCTTTCAACAGTTTGGCTGCTCAAAACATATACATCTGATCCCATCATGGGAATGACCACATCACAACTGATTAAAACACCCAGAATTGTGATCCAGCCAAGTTGACACACAGCTCCAATTATCACAGTGACTTATCACTCTTAGATGATACCGAGTTCTTCAAAAAGCATTCTTTAGACAACTTTAGAGGATGGAAGTATTATAAATAATCTCCCTTCCCTAAAGAATCATGGTGGGGCTATAAATTACAGTGATCTGCCTCTCTGATGACACAGATGATCATTTGACCAAATTTCAGTCAATTATGAGACCACATCCTCTTAGATAATTAATATATAATTGATCACATGGACTCGAACTATGTCAATCAGAGCCTATGCATAATATATACTATACAGGCAACAGGAGAAAAAGATTCACTTCTGTTTGGACTACCAAACATTCAGAAGCAGCCCTAGGGTCACTTTTCCTTCTGTATAGAAAGAGTCTGCCTATAAAATGAGACCAGTATACATACGGAAATGTATTTGAAAGGTGCAAAGCAAGGCCAAGCCCTGACAACATCCTATGATTCCTTTGATCCATATAAAGCTTAAGCTTCACAGCAATATGAACCAATAGTGTCTCTTTTGGCTTAAGCTAGTTTTTGTGAGTTTCTATTATTTACAACCAAACTTCTTCAATCCTAATTATTTCCTCTCCAATATTAAGACTTTGTGTTTTGTTTGTTTATTATTTTTTTTTCTAAACAGCTTTCTTGGGGTATTATTGGCATACAATAAACTCCATATTTAGAGTGTACTTTTGGCATATGTATGTAACTGCAATACTATCATCATTATTAAGATGATGAATAGATCTGTCTTAATTATCTAGTGCTGCCATAACAGAAATAGCATATGTGGGTAGCTTTAAAGAATAGAAATTTATTTTCTAACAGTTCATGAGACTAGATGTTCAAATTCAGGGCATAGTTCTAGGGGGAGCTCCTTCTTTGTCTATTTCAGCTTATAGTAGCTTCCAGTAATCCTTGGCATTTGTGGGCTTGTGGATGCATTTCTGTGTGTGTCTGTTTTCATAGGACATTTTTCTCCTGTGTGTGTTTCTGGGTCCATTTTTCTCTTTTTATAAGTCAGAAGTGATTAGGTTTAGGACCCACTGTCCTTGGGTATGACCTAATTAACATGACAAAGAAAACTTATTTCTAAACAGAATTACATCCACAGATATAGGGGCCAGTACTTCAGTATATATTTTCAGGGATGCACAATTCAATCTATAACAGTATCAATTATCCCCCAAAGTTTCCTTGTGCCACTTTGTAGTTTCTCTGTCCCTCATCTCTTATGCCTAGACAATCATGATTTTACATTCTGTCACTACAGATAAATTTGCATTTTCTAAAATTACATGTAAATGAAATCATACAATATACACTCTTTTTCTACCTAACTTCTTTAACCTAATATTATTATTTTGAGAGTTAACCATGTTGTTGCATATATCAATAGTTCATTCCAAAATAGTATTCCATCACATGGGTATAAATCAATTTACTCTCTGCCAAAAGCGCAGGAAGGTTGCATCTTCTGACCTCCTCTAACCCAACAAGAGGAAGACAGAATCACCATCAATAGCCTAAGACTTATTCCTGTGAGGCCAGATGTGCTGCCTCCCTCCAACCCTTTCTTCAACCCTGATACCAACTGCTCCTGCAACAGCATCCACTACCTCTCTGCTGAGTTCGATAATTCGCTGCAGTGGCCACACAGAATTCATTGATTATGGGGTTTATTAGGGAAGCAACAGGCTACAATTCAAATTCAGGAACACGCTCAGTCTCTCTCAGACAAAAGTCTCTCTCTCAGCAGTGTATGTCTCCCTCAGCAATGCATGCCTCTCATGTCTCTCTCTCAGCAATGCATGCCTCTCATGTCTCTCTCTCTCAGCAGCACATGTCTCTAACGTCTCTCTCTCAGCAAGGATGTGTCTCTCAGGAGTGTATTTCTCTCAGCAACATGTCTTTCTCAGCCAGAAGTCAGAGAGACCCCTCTGCCTCTAGGTGAGCTCCTTTTTGAGCCTGGCAGAGTGGCCAAACTAACCAATCCCAACATCAAAATTCTATACACCTGAGAGAGGGTGAACTTCCCAGAAGATTACTTGGTGTTACACAGAACAGAAACACCCCAGATGGATAACTTTAACAATCAGGAGCCACTCAGTTGCTCATGGCAAATTCCATCCCAGAGATTACAAAGATTTATGGCTAGAAGACCCATATCATACAATTTACTAAACCACACTATCCTTTCATTTGTTGATAGACATTTAGACTGTTTCTAGTTAAGGCTTGGTTTTTATGGGGAAAAAGAAAAAAAAAACTTTACAGTGGTTAAAACATTCAGCTGCTAACCAAAATGTTGGCAGTTTGAATCTACCAGTATCTCCATGGCAGTTTGGTTTTGTAAAGATTTACAGCCTTGGAAACCCTATGGGACAGTTCTACTCTGTCCTATAAGGTCACTATGAATCAAAATCAACTCGATGGCAATGCGTTTTTTTGTTTGTTTGTTTGTTTTACCATTATGTGTTTTTTTTGTTGTTGTTGTTCTATCATTATATGCTTGTGATCTTTTTATCTCATGACATGCATCTGCACCCTGATCAACAAAATAGCTTGTGCTTTTATACAAATGATGGTTCAATGAAAGTGTAGTCTTCTACAGGTCTATGGTGCTTAGAGTTACACACAGGTAAACTAGTTGACTGCTTGCATATATGATTTAAGGTCCCAGAAAACCTTTATCTAAACCCCAAAATACAACACTTTGAAAACAATTCATGAATTGATCTAGAGAAGAAATCTAAGGTCAAGTCCAAGGCACTGGCTTAAACTGAAAAAAGAGGCCAATTATAAATGTCAAGGAAGGAAACCAAGGAAAGAGTCCATGGAACTAGATTGGGCAGGGGATGTCAACCAGAAACTAAGTTTTAGTGTACACCTAAGATTCAGATCAGTGCCAAGAATACTGAGGTTCCTATTCTGGAATAAATTCTGGAGTGAGAGCTCAGACAATTATTTCAAGAATCTGTGTGAGATCTACTTAACCTCATACACAGTCCTTCAAGCAAATCAGAGAACAGGATTTTTACTCTGTTTAAATCATCCTTCTTAATAAGGCTGATAAGATCTGGCAGACGTGTGCCACTTCCTGTTTGGACACAATTCTACATGAGTACTTTGTTTTTCTGTACATCTAGTGCCTTTGTTTCAGACTATCTTTTCAAGGATATTTGTATAGTGAACAAACTTAAAAGATAGAGCTAATGTCTCCCTCTGGAATAAAATTTAAGCATGCTTACTACTCATTATAAAAGATCCAGGTTCTCTAAACTCAGGATTCTGCTCCTGTAATACAATCCACTACATGTACAGGTATTATCTGACCTTGTTCATACTGCTTTATGGGAACTGAGGCTGAGGGAACTGTTGCAAGAAAATGCTGACATTCTGAATACTGTGAGTAACAATCCTTGTATGTTGTGGTACTTAAGGTTATGTGTCAACTTGGCTGGGCCTGGTTTTGAGTGGCTGAGCAAATGATTGCAGTTATTCCCCATGAAGAGACTGGCAATCAACTCCATGGAATCTGCTGTGAGCAGCTGAGTAGCTGCTCTAAGTATGTGGTCTTCTTCCAGTATATAAGGAGAAGCTTTGGAATGGTCTGCAACTTTTTGGCACACTTGGACCCTGAATGTAGCCGACTCTTCATTTAGCAGCCTGCCATGTTTCCTGCTGATCTTGGGACTGTCTCTGGACTTGAACTAGTGGCCTTCTGTGTTGTTTGGTAATATTGGTAATACTGTGCCATTTTATTTGCTGACCTTAGGCTTGTTAGCCTCAGCAGCCAGCAACTGCCTGAGTGAAGAAATGCCTCTAGATCCACAGGATCCAGAGCAAGAGGCAGAGCTGAAGCGCAAAGTTGAGGGGGTTTCAACCAGCTCCTAGAGCCTGGCACTTTGAACTTGGAGTTTTAGCCTCCAAAACTGTAAGAGAATAAAAACAAAACAAAATAAGCAACAACAACAACAAAAATCTCATTGCCATTGAGTCAATTCGACTCATAGCAACCCCTCTTTGAGTTTCTGAGGCAGTATCTATACAGAAGTAGACTGTCCAATCTTCCTTCTGAGGAGTAGTTGGTGAGTTTGAACCACCAGCCTTCTGGTTAGCTGTCAAATGCCTTTGGGCACTATGCCACCCGAGCTCCTAAGAGAATAAACTCCTGTTTACTAAAGCCATCCACCCAAGGTTTTTCTGTTAGAGCAGCATGAAGTAACCAAAATATCTGTGATCCAGGAATCTTGTATCTTTTAACAGCATTCATGAAACTGTTCGGCTTGTAAGTAGGGTAAAAGTTCAGATTCATCACCCACCAAAAACCACTGCCATTGCATCAATTTAGATTCATAGCAATTCTATGGGACACAATAGAACTGCCCTATAGGCTTTCCAAGGTTGTAAATCTTAACAAAAACAGACTGCCTCATCTTTCTCCCACAGAGCAATTGGTGGGTTTGAATTGCCAACTTTTTGGTTAGCCACCAACTGCTTTAACTGTACCACCAGAGCTCCTTAGATCCATCACATTTCTTGCCAATTCCTAAGGGAAATCTCTGTAGATGACTGTTTGGTGGCTGAGTTATTGGCAGTGGTGATTTTTGCATCTATGTTCTTAATTGGTAAGGTGATATATCTTATTGATTCCACAAGAGAACAGGACAAGACAGAACATGATGAACAATAGAAGTGAAGTTCAAATAAACTGTTTTGGGAGGGTTAGAGAAAAATAATACCAGCAATAATTGAATACTTGCTATGTGTCAGGTCCTGCACTAAGCAAATTATACATAGCATCTCATTTGATTTTCACAGAAACCTCATGAGGTAGGTAATATCATTGATCCCATTTTAGATCTGTTAAAACTGGAACTTACAGTGCTAAAGAGCTAGCCCAAGTAAATGTCAAAGCTCTGGAAAACATCTACTTTATCAAGGATAATTAACTTACTTATCAACCATTAACAAAGTTCTTCAAAATAATAGACTATTCTCATTTTGGAAGGACTGATGATCTCCCCCACTAAAATGTAGGTTCAAGAGCTCTGGGAATTTTTCATCTTGCCTAATTTTGTGGTGCCTAGAATATTGCTTGACACATACTGATTATGTCGTTATTTAAAATGTTGAGATTTTGTTCATCATGGATTTTTGCATTAATTTTGATTTTTTAAATGTTGAATTAAATTTTTATTGTCTTTTTTATCTTTATAGGTCTTTTTTAAAAAAAATTAACTGATTTGGTTGCAGATTTACAAAACAGATTCATTTTATATTTAACAATTCATATACATTTTCTTTCATGGCACCGATTACAATTCCAACAACAAACAGCTCTCCTCCCATCTCCTCCCTGTGACTACCCTGTCCCTGTGACCTTTCTACCTACACATTCCTGTCTGTCTAGTTTTCTCCCTATACAAATGGTGCCTTTCTGATCTCTCATAATTGATTGTTCTAAGGGGTGCATCTTCCTGGGGTAGGTATTCTGCTGGTAGGCTTTTCTATCATTTGACTGAGAGTGAATCCATGAAAGTGACTCCAGTTCCAGACCCAAAGGATAACCCAGGGCCATAGTCTCAGAAGTTTCACCAGTCACTATCCAACCAGTAATTCTGCTCATTCTTCTGTTTTCTAATTGTGTTCCGCGTTTTCCCTCCTACTCCATCCAGGATTTCCAATGTTGAACCCTTTCCAAGTGGTTGACATTAGTAGTGGGGCATCAGCTACTTCTTCTGGTCTCAGGGTTGTTAAGGCTGAAGTTCCCCTGATTCATTAGTCACTCTTCTTTGCTCCAGACAAGGAGAGACCAATAGTTTCATCTTAGATGGCCACTCAAAAGTTTCTAAGGCTCTAGTTGCTACAAACCAAAGTAGGATGTAGAACAATATTTTATGCATTATGTTGTGCCATAAACATATTGTTTGACATCTTACTTTGATACTGTATTTATATATGTTTGGTACTATTTTATGTACTACTTTGTGCCACCACTCATCTGCAGTTTGTCATACTGTGGTGACTTGCATGTTGCTGTGAGACTGAAGGCTATGCCACTGGTATTTCAAATATCAGCAGGGTTACCCATGGTGGACAGGGGACAGGTTTCAGCAGAGCTTCCAGAGTAAGACAGACTCATAAGAAGGAAGGGGCCATCCATTTCTCAAAGAATTGTCCAGAGAAAACCTTATGAATAGCAGTGAAACACTGTCTGATATATTACTGGAAAACTTTATGAATAGCTCTGGTGCACTGTTTGATATAGTGCCAGAAGATGAGCCCCTTAGGTCCAAAGGGACTCAAAATACAACTGGGGAAGAGCTTCCTTATCAGAGTAGAGCCAACCTTAAGGATGTGGATAGAATAAAGCTTTCAGGATCTCCATTTGCTGATGTGGCATGACTCAAAATGGGAAGAAGCAGCTGCAAACTGCTTCCTCATTATTCTGTTATTATTCTGTTAATGGTTCCAATTATTCATTAATAATTGGAACATTGAATGTACGAAGGATGGATCTAGGAAAATTGTAAGCTGTCAAAAAATGAAATGGAAAGCATAAGGATCAATATCCTAGGCAT
>NW_006921914.1:1100244-1108687 GCF_000298275.1 Orycteropus afer afer
GAGATGTTTCAACAAATGGATACTGCCCTGGAACCACTTACTCATCTATGTCAAGAAATTTGGAAGTAAGCTATCTGGCCAACTGACTGGAGGAGAACCATATTTGTACTCATTCCAAAGAAAGGTGATCCCACAGAATGTGGAAATTAGTGAAGAAAATCATTACTGTCATATGCAAGTAAAATCTTACTGAAGCTAATTCAAAAACAGTTGCAGCAGTATATTGACAGGGAACTTCCAGGAATGCAAGCTGGATTCAGAAGAGTATGTGGAATGAGGGATATCATTGCTGATGTCAGATGGATCTTGGCTGAAAGAAAAAAATACCAGAAAGATATTTACTTGTGTTTTATTGACTATGCAAAAGCATTCGATTGTGTGGATCATAACAAATTATCAATAACATTGGGAGGAATTTTAATTCCAGAACACTTTATTGTTCTCATGAGGAACCTATACCTAGACCAAGAGGCCGCCTTTCAAAAAGAACAAGGGGATACTCCATGGTTTAAAATCAGGAAAGGAGTGTGTCAGGGTTGTACCTTTTCACCATACTTATTCAATCTGTATGCTGAGCAAGTAATCTGAGAATTTGGACTATATGAAGAAGAATGCAACATCAAGATTGGAGGAAGACTCATTAACAATATACGATAGATATACAGATGATACAACTTTGCTTGCTGAAAGTGAGGATGACTTGAGGCACTTACTGATGAAGGTTGAAGAATACAGTCTGCAGTATGGATTACATCTCAACATAAAGAAAATGAAAATCCTCACAACTGGCCCAATAAGCTGCATCATGATAAATGGAGAAAACATTGAAGTTGTCAAATATTTCATATTACTTGGTTCCACAATCAGCACAAATGGAAGCAGCAGTCAAGACATCAGAAGATGTATTGCATTGGGCAAATCTGCTGCCAAAAGACCTTCTACAAATGCTAAAGAGCAAAGATGTCTCTTTGATGACTAAGGTGTGCCTAACTCAATCCATGGCATTTTCAATAACCTCACATGCATGTGAAAGCTGGACAGTGAATAATGAAGACTGAAGAAGAGTTGATGCCTTCAAATTGTGGTGTTGGCAAAGGATACTGAAAGTACTATGGACTGCCAGAAGAACTAACAGATGTCCTGGAAGAAGTGCAGCCGGAATGCTCCTTGGAAGCGAAAATGGCCAGACTTCATCTCACCTACTTTTGTCATGTTGTCAGAAGGGTCATCCCCTGGAGAAGGACATCATGCTTGGTAAAGTAGAGGGTCAGTGAAAAAAAAGAAAGTCCTTCAACAAGATGGATTGACACAGTGGATGGAATGATGGGCTCAGATATAGCAAGGATTATGTGGCTGGCACAAGACTGGGCAGTGTTTCATTCTGTTGTATATAGGGTCACTGCGAGTCAGAGTGGACTCGATGGCACCTAACAACAACAACAAATGTTGTGCCAGTTAACCTTGATGCCTTCTAAGACCCAGGTCCTGAGCCCACAGGCCCAGCAACCAACTCCCTCAAGGTGCTTGGTTGTGGCTAAGAAGGTACCCCAACCTTGTCCCCTGTTAGTTCTGTAATGTATATGGATATTTTTGTAGCACATATACACATGTAGGAATATCACCAGCCTAATCTATATATCCTCATGGGTATATTCCCATTCTCCTACACACACCTGATCTTCTCACCTGTCTGCTTATATATTCACCCGCAGACTAGTGTTTGCTGTTACTGATAATGCAATACTGTGTAACAGTATTTGCTTCTGTTGTCTATACCTTTTGTGCACCTTTCTGTGTCCTCCTTTTCCCTATTGTTAATATGCTGGTCACACACTTTTGTTATATTGCCTTTCCCTTCAGCCAAATCAACACATGACTCTTAACTAGTCAGGAATTTTCATTCCCCTTCCCTGGTAACAAACAAAGTAAATTTCCTTGCCTGTGTAAACCTTTCCTTGACTTTTTATAATAATGGACTTGTACAATAGAATTAAATTTTAATCATCTTGATTATTGACGTTTTAAAAAACTCACTGCCATCAAGTCGGTTCTGACTTATAGTGACCCCTCCTTGGGTTTCCGAGGGTTATCTCTATGGAAGTAGATTGCTCAGTCTTCCTTCCAAGGAGTGGCAGGTGGGTTTGAACTGTCAGCCTTCTGGTTAGCAAACAAATGCCGTAGGCACTATGCCACCCTTAAATTTTTCATCTAAGGTGAGTGCCTCACTTGCCTCACCCTAGTTTCAGCCTTGCACATAAGAACCATTTAATAAATATTTGTTTACTGAGTAGATTACTATAAAAGTAGCCTTGACATATTGGCTACATTGGCTTGCTCAATAAATAATCTCTTGAATGAATGAATGAACATTTACTGAGTGTCACACATTGAGATAGGCATTCTTTATACTTTGTCCAATCAGTTAGCCACTCACGTATAGGTATATTTCAAGAAAGAAGAGGACCTTTACCATGTGATTAGGGTTAATATAACCATGTTGATATTATGTACCCCCTGATTTGATATGATGAGGTCACATCAGCTCTGTGATATTCATCCTAAAACCCATATCTCCAATGTAATTATAAGAAGCCATCAATCAAAACCCAACTGAGCAACATTTTGCAAAATACCTGTCCAGGATGCAACAAAAGTGTCAATATAATGAACAATTAGGAAAGACTGAAAAAAAGGGCATAAATTGGAGAAGACTGAGGAAATATGATGATTAAATAAAATGTGAAATACTGGATTTTACCCTGAACAACAACAAAAAGACACTGAAACAAAGAGTGTATAAATTGTTGAATGGGCAACTCGTTAAAAAAAAAATAAAGTATACAAGTGGAAAAACTGCTGAAATCCAAAGTCTGTAGGTTAGTTAATAATAATGTAGCAATAAGCATTTCTCAGTTGGTTGTGTAAAGTGTAAACAGAGGAAGTGAGTGAAGGGTTCATGGCAACTCTATGCTATTTTTACCGTTCTTTTGTAAATACAAAATTATTTCAAAATAAAAAATTAAAATAAAGAAGGGAAAGGACAAAAGAAGAGGGAGCTAGCAGTTAGGGGCTGAGGAAAGAAACGTAAAGACCTCTAGGAGAAATGAAAGTGTGCTTAAAACAACACACCCACACTTTGTACAAGTTTGTGTGGGGCTATTATGTTGCTGATCTACAAACTTTTAGAGACTGCTAGACTTGCTAGGGGCAATCTACTTCCATAGTGATAGTGCCTCGGAAACCCAAGGAGGGGTCTCTATGAGTCGGTCCGACTCAAAGGCACATAACAAAAACCACAACAGACTTGCTAGTCTTTCTTCCCAGCTTTATAATGATCTTCAGTCAAAGACAAAATCAGTTGAAAAAGCAGGCAACAAATGTACTCCCACCAACCCACCCACCAACCTCCCCCTCATGATTACCAAGCTGCTCCACATTCTCTAACCTTTGAATGTGCTTACTGCTTTTCTGAGTTCTGAGAAGCATTAGATCTTCCTTAAAATTCTAATGGCTGTTGTAAAGAGTAGGGGAAGAAGCATATTATGGACTCTCCAATGAAGTGTGCTTTGCTGCATTTAAGATACTTTGGAAACTAAGGTTTTTGTAAGAGGTGAGGTTGTGAAGAAAAATAAAAGGTGGGCCTGTAGCTGATATTCTGCAGTAGCTGTGTGCCCATCTGGTTTGGTTTTGAATCATCCCTTATTGATTTGCAAGAAAATAAAACACTGAGATCACCACGTAGCTTTAAATTCCAAATCCATATCAGCTTTGCCAAGCTCTACCCCATCTGCAGAAGGGAACAGCATGCAGGCAGCCTGGCTCCAGCCTGACTCAAGCTGTAATATATTTGCTTGCGCTTGTTATTGACAGTTCCCTTACCAAGCTTGTTTTGTTAAGCCGGCTTGCAACCTTTAATGTCCCCTATGTCTTTCATGGCGCGAGTCCTTTGAACAGGAAATTCTTCCACAAAAACAGTAAAGATGGCACCAATTATTCTTGTCTCGGGAACTTAGTAACTAGCGATCAAATCTTCTAACAACCACTCCCAAAGCCTCAGCTTGCCTGCGGCTTTATGGGTGACTGGAATGCTTTCCCACTGGCTTCCTCTTAACCTCTGATCTCCTTAGCATGACTACTAAGTATCAACCCTTAATTTCCAGAGTGGTGGGTTTTCTGTCTCTTCCGTTTTTGAAAGAGCAGAGAGTGACCCAACTTTTAGAGAGACATTTTACCTGTTGCACGGAGAGGCAGGCACTGCTGTGCCTACTTGAAGAAAGGTGCTTTGAATTGCATATGAAATGAAATCTTTGCTTTGTAGCTTTTAATGAGAGTCCTTTCTTTTCTTCGAGTAATTTTTATAAACTTGTAACCACCTCCTCTTGCTCTGCTGTCCCACTTCATAGTCCCTTATTAATTTATTTTTCACTATTCACACTGAGATCTTGGGGGAAAAATCACCATGACCACCCCTCCCATCTCAATTCTATACCTGGAAGTGCCAGTCCAGAAGTCACTCAATCAGCAAATATGTATCAAGTGACTCAGATGTTTAAGACAGTGAGATTAGTGCCAGGGATACCCAAACTTTAGCAGCAGCGAGGCATAAAGATTAATGAAGAAAACAGACTTTCCAGATGAAGAGTTTACCCACTAGGGCCTCAGGGACTAAAAAGAGAAATGCATGTGAAAATATTAGCTTTTGTTTATTTGGGGTGTTTGGGGTTTTACTTTTTTAGCATATGGTTGGTATTTATTTATTTATAACTTTTTTTGTCATTTGACTGAAAGTTTACAGAGCAAATTGGTTTTCCATGCAACTGTTCATACCCATTTTGTTTTGTGACATTGAATACAGTCTCCACAATATAACAGCACTCTTCCCATTTCCTCCATGTGGCTACAATTTCCATTTGTCCTTCTTTCCTATGCATTCCTGCCTTCTATGCTTTATACCTGGGCAAATGCGGCCTGTTTGATCTCATGTGGTTGATTGTTCTAAGGAGTGTGTACCTCCCTGGTGTTCTTTGTTCACCCCATAGGCCTTTCTATTGTTTGGCTAAAAGTTGAGCCACAGGGGTGAGTTCATTTCCAGACTTAAAGGGTGACTGAGGGCCATAGTCTCATGAATCTCATATCTCAATCAGACCAGTAAGCCTGGTCTTTTTTTATTATTTTGATTTTTGTTCCACATTTTTCTCCCATTATCTCCAGAACCTTCTACTGTGGTCTCTTTCAGAGGGGTGAGCAGTGGTAGCCAAGCCCATCTAGTTCTTCTGATCTCAGTCATGGATGCTGAGGTTCACATGGTCCACTAGTCCCTTGAAATAATTCTTAACTTGCAGCTTTTATTTTCTTCTTTCTTCTTTGCTCCCAATGAGGAGAGATCAATAGTTGCACCTTAGATGGCCACTTGCAAGCTTAAAGACCCCAGTTGCCACTCACCAAAGTACTATGTAGAACATAAGCTTTGTGGACTATGTTATGCCAATTGATCTTGATGTCCCCCACAGCTAAGGTCCTGAGTTCCTAGGCCCAGTGACTCATTCCCTCAGAGTGTTTGGTTATGGCTAAGAAGTTTTCACAACTTTGTCCTCTGTTTGCTGTACTATATTGTGTTGTTGTTGTTGTTGTTTGCCGTCAAGTCAGATCTGACTCATGGCGACCCCTCCTTGGGTTTCTGAGGCGATATCGCTACGGAAGTAGATTGTCCAACCTTCCTTCCGAGGAGTGGCTGGTGGGTTTGAACCACCAGCCTTCTGGTTAGCAGTCAAGTGCTCTACTATTTAAATGGATATTTTTCTACCACATAAAAATACATATGCAAAAATATCATCTGCAAAACCTATATATGGTCATGGGCAACTTTGTTATTTAAAGCACAATTTTAATTCTTACGGAGATCTAGTGGTAGAATGTTTAAGGACTCTGCTATCAACTGAAAAAAAAAAGGTTGGCAGTTCAAACCCACCCAGTGGCTCCACAGGAGAAAGACCAGACATTCTGCTTCCTTAAAGATTACACCAAATAAAACACTATAGGGCAGTTCTATTCTGTCTCATGGGGTCACAGTGAGTCAAAAATCAACTCAAGGGCAACTAACAACAACAACATTTTAATTCTTAACTACAGTCCCTTCTTAAAAAAAAAAAGGCAGGGACAATTTGTTTATTCATGGAAACAGGGAAAAGATCAATAAGAGAGGTGTTGAAGAGCTATATACATTATGCAAACTATCAAGATTGAGACTAGATTATTTCAATAGATTCTATGTTTCTAACCCAGGAGAAAAATGATATAGTCACATAATAGGCAGTGATAGTGTCCCACATCATTTCCATGGCCTTCATGTCAATCTAATACATTGAATTGATTCTGTGAGCAATGGGCTCTGTACTATATAAAGCAGTTCTACATTTCTGAAAGCATTCTCTTAAAGCCCACTACTTAACTTCTAGATTCATCGTGGAACACAGTCTACTTTGGAATCTCATCAATGACCCAGACTGTTTAATGAAGATGGGGCAATCTACTTCCATAGTGATACTGCCTCGGAAACCCCAGGAGGGGTCGCTATGAGTTGTGTCCGACTCAATGGCACATAACCACAACAAAACAACTTCTTATTGGATCCCTACTTTACCAAGTTACAAGCTAAGGCATCACTTCTTCTTCCAGTAGTGCACAGGTTAAAAAATTCAGAGAAGACAACGTTTCATAGAAATACTTGAAGCCCAGATAACCTATTTAATGAAGTTAACTCAGGAGACAGACGGGGTACTAAGTAGCAAAGAACTTGAGCTTCATAGACAGACCTGAGTTTTCACCCTGACTTTATCACTCAACAACTGTGTAATCCTAGACAAGTCAGTTACCTTTCTAAGCTTGTTTCCTCATTTGTAAAACAGGGATAATCACTACCCATGTAATCAAGTTTGTTGTCAAGGAAAAATAAAACAATCCATGTGTGATAGTTAAGTTTGTGGGTCAACTTGGCTTGGCACGGTTTTGAATGGCCAGACAGCTGGTTATCCCCCATGATGAGACTGGTAATCATCTCCAGGGTAGAATCTACTGTGAGCAGCTGAATAGCTGCCTTAGAGATATGGTCTGCTTCCAGTATATAAGCAGCTTTGAGGAAGGTCTCTCACTTTTGGCACATCTGGATCCTGAATTTGAGTGAGTCTTCATCTCAATGGCCTGCCATGTTGTCTGCTGATCTTAGGACTGTTAATGGACTTGAATTAGTGGCCTACCATGTTGCTTGATAATATTGGGACTGTGCCAATTTACTTATTAACTTTGGGTTTGTCAGCCAGCAGCCAGCAGCACTCTGAGTTAAGAGAAGCCTCCAGCTTCAGTGGGCCAGGAGCAAGAAGCAGAGCTGAAGCCCAAGGTTGAAAAGCCTTCACCCAGCCTAGAGCTGGCACTTCGAACTCAGACTTCTAGCCTCCTAAACTGTAAGAGAATAAATCCCTGTTTGCTAAAGCCATGCATTTGTGATATATCTGTTATAGCAGCACTAGGAAACAAAACACCATGTAAAGTACTTAATATGTTTGCTGACACTTAGTACAGCTCACTAAATAATTTTGTTGTTATTTACTTCATTATTATTTTTATAACAACCATCATTATTATCATTACTTAACCAGTCTCTGAAAATAGACTCTAGGTACTGAAGCACAAATGAGATAAAATAAGTGATTTCCAAATGAGTGAAGCTGTGTGTGTGTGTGTGTGTGTGTGTGTGTAAACCTTTTCTTATCTTCTTACAGTGGTGGTCTCATATAATATTTGTCCTTTTGTGATTGACTAATGTCACTCAGCATAATGTCCTCTAAGTTCATCCATGTTATGAGATATCGCACAGATTCTTTAATGTTGGGTAGTATTCCATTGTGTGTATGTACCATAGTTTGTTTATCCTTTCATCTGTTGATGAGGACTTAGGTTGTTTCCATCTTTTTGCTTTTTGAATAAGGCAGAGCTGAACATGGATGTGCATAGATCTGTTCATGTCAGGGCTCTTATTTCTCTACGATATATACCTAGTTGTGGGATTGCTGGATCCTATGGTATCTCTATTTCCAACTTCTTAAAGAAGTACCATATCATGTTCCACAGTGATTATATACCATTTTACCTTCCCACCAGAATTATATCAGTGTTCCAGTCTCTCCACACCCTCACCAGCATTTGTTGTTTTCTGGTTTTTTGAACTTTGCTATTAACATTGGGGTGAGATCATATCTCATTATTGTTTTGATTTGCATCACTCTAATGGGGAGCTCTGGTGGCGTAGTGCCTAAGGCATTTGACTGCTAACCAGAAAGCTGACAGTTCAAACCCACCAGCTACTCCTTGGAAGGAAGGTTGGGCAATCTACCTCTGTAGTGATACTGCCTTGGAAACCCAAGGAGGGGTCACTATGAGTCAGATCCAA
>NW_006921914.1:1109957-1110851 GCF_000298275.1 Orycteropus afer afer
GGATCCAGATTGCATTATATCTGTAGATTGCTTTGGATAATATTGTCATTTTCACAATGTTAAGTCTTCCTACCCATGTGCATGGAATATTCTTCCATTTATGTACATCTCTGTTGGTTTCTTGTAGTAGTATTTTGTAGGTTTCTTTGTATAGATCTTTTGTGTTTCTGACTAGATTTATTTCTAAGTACTTCATCTTTTGGGTGGCTATTGTAAATGATATTGTTTTCCTGATCTCCTTTTCAGACTTCTCTTTGTTAAAGTAGAAGAATTAAAATTATTTTTGTATGTTCAGCTTGTACCCTGTCACTTTGCTGAATCCTTCCATTAGCACCAGTAGTTTTCTTTTTGAGGCTTTAGGATTTTCTATCTATAGGATCTTATAATTTGTAAATAAAGAGTGTTTTACTTCTTCTTTGCCAATTTGGATGCCTTTTATTTCCTTTTCTTGCCTTATTGTTCTGGCTAGGACTTCCAATACCATATTAAATAGGAGTGGTGATCAAGGGCATCCTTGTCTGGCTACCATTTACAAGGGGAATGCTTTCAGTCTATCTACCTTGAGATTCAAGGAGCTCTGGTGGCTTAGTGGGTAAGGCCTTTGGCTACTAACCAGGAGGTTGGTGGCTCAAACCCACCAGCTGCTCTGTGGGAGGAAGATGAAGCAATCTACTGCCATAAAGATTTACCACCTTCTAAACCCAATGGGGGTTGCTATGAGTTGGAATCAACTTGATTGCTATGGGTTTATCTTGAGACTAATGTTGGCCATTGATTTTGTATATATGCCCTTAATTATGTGGAGAAATTTCTCCTCTATTCCTAATTTGTTGAGCAGTTTTATAAGGAAAGGGTGTTGGACTTTGTCAAATGCCTTTTCTGCATCAATTGATA
>NW_006921914.1:1111301-1125195 GCF_000298275.1 Orycteropus afer afer
CTTCGGTTTCCGAGGTGGTATCCCTATGGAATTAGATTGACCAATCTTCCTTCCTAGGAGTGGCTGGTGGGTTTGAACCAGCCAGCCTTCTGGTTAGAAGTCAAATGACTTAGGCACTATGCCACCCCTCAGATTGTGTTAGATTAGGTAGGTATTGTGTTTCTAGAAATTTGTCCATTTCTTCTAGCTTTCCAAATTTGCTAAAGTACAGTTACTCATAGTATTCTGTTATTATTCTTTTTGTTTATATATTTTCTTGTGACATCACCTATTTCATTTCTTACTCTTGTTATTTGTATCTTCTCCATCTTCTCCTTTGTTAAATTTGCCATTGGTTTGCCAATTTTATTAATTTTTTCAATGCTTCTGGTCTTGATGGTTCCATTGTTTTTCTACTTCAATTATTTCTGCTTGAATCTTTATTATTTCCTTTCTTCTGGTGACTGTAGACTTTTTTTGCTGTTCTTTTTCCATTTGTTCGAGATGTTGGGTTATAGTATTGATTTTGACTCTTCTTTTTTGATGTGTGCATTTATTGCTATAAATTGCCCTCTGAGCATTATTTTTGCTGTATCCCAAATATTTTGATATGTTGTGTTTTCATTCTTTTTTGATTCAAGGAATTTTTTATTTCTTCTATTACTCAGTATTTAAGCAGGGTATAATCAGTTCTCATATATTTGATTTTTTTTTGCCTTGATTTCTTGATATTGATTTCTAATTTTATAGTATTTTAATCTGTGAAGATGCTTTATAGTATTTCAATATTTTTCTATTTATTGAGGCTTGTTTACTGTCCTAATATATGGTCCACCCTGGAGAATGTTCCATGTACACTGGAAAAGAATGTATATTGTACTGTTGTATGAAGTCCTCTGTATACATCTATGAGGTCTAGTTGGTTGGTTGTGTTGTTTAGATCTTCTGTATCATTTCTTTCCAGTTGTTCTATCTTTCATCAAAAGTGGGGTACTACTATTGTGGGGTTGTCTGTTTCTAATTCTGTTAAAGTTTGCTTCATGTATTTTGGACTATATCATTGGGCATAGATATTTATTATGGTTATGTTTGCTTGTTAAGGAGCTCTGGTGGTATAGTAGTTAAGACATTTGGATTCTAACCGAAAGGTCAGTGGTTCAAACTTACCAGCCATTCCATGGAAGAAAAATGAAGTAGTCTGTTTCCATAAAGATTTATAGCCTTTGAAACCCAATGGGGTTGCTTTAAGTCAGAATCAATTTGATGACAGTGAGGTTTTTTGTTTTGTGTTCATGTTGGATTGACCCTTTAATCATTATATAATATCATGCCTTATCTCTTTTGCGGTTTTTTTGCCTTAAAGTCTATTTTATTTGAAATTAATATTGCTACTCTTGCTCTTTTTTTGGTTGCCATTTTCTTGATATGTTTTTCCATTCTTTTATTTTTAGCTTATTTTTGTCTTTGTGTCTAAGGTGTGTCTCTTGTAGACAGCATATTGATGGGTCATATTTTCTTATCTATTCTGCTAATCTCTTGTCTCTGGACTGGTGCATTTAATCCATTTGCATTCAGTATAATTATCAATAGGTATGAATTTACTGCTGCCATCTTCCTGTGAGTTGTTTTGTGGTGTTGATGGTTTCTTTGTTTAATATGTTTTTCTGTGCTGAGCTTGTTTTATTTATGGATTTTCTTATTTCTTTTGTTGCTATGTTTTAGTGTTTACTGAGACTACAGTTTTTAAAAAAATTATTTTGGGAGAAAGTTTATTAATTTTGTTTGAGGTTACCCTATAATTTATTATTATCTTCCCAAGTTTAAAGCTGTGTGTTCTATATTTATATTGTCTTGACTTCCTGTCCATTTGGAAGTTATGTAACTATATTAATTCCCTCTTTTTGCTTTGCAGTTATTATCATTTACAAACTGACATCTCTGAGTCCCTATTTTCAGTCTTGTAGGTTTATTTTATTTTTGATACTTCCATATCTGGGTTGATTTCCAGGTGATAATGTTTTATGTTTTAATCTCTGGTTATTTTCTGCTGTTTGTGGTTCTCTGTCCAGAGAACATAATATGTTTGGTCTGGTTTTTGCAAATTCCTTTAATTTCTGTTTATCTGATAATATCTTTATTTTGCCATCGTATTTGAGAGACAATTTTGCTGGATATGGAATTCTTAGTTGGCAATTATTTTCTTTCATGACATTATATATGCCATATCATGGCTTTTTTCCCTGTATGGTTTCTGCCAACAAATCAGAGCTTAGTCCTATTGCTTCTCATTTCTAGGTGATTTTTCATTTTTCCAGAGCTGCTTTCAGGAATATTTCTTTATCTTTGGTTTGGGAAAGTTTGATTATGATATGTTTTGGAGATTTTCTTTTGGGGTCTAACCTATTTGGGGTTCATTGAGTTTCTTGAATACATATCTTCTCATTTTTCATGGTATTAGGGAAGTGTTCTTCCAACAACTATTCAACAGTTTCCATGGGGCTTTGTGTTTGTTTGTTTCTTCCTGTTCTGGAACCTATCACATGTTATTCCTCCTGATGGTTTCCTAGATAATTCTTAGGTTTCCTTCCTTTTTTATTTACTTTTTGTTTGTTTATTTGCACATCTTCTTTTTATAGATTGTTCCTCTAAGAGATTAATATTGAGAGAATTGTCTTCAATCTCTGTGTGCTATTGATTCAATTCTACTCCTTTTTCCTTCTAATGTGTTATCCATTTCTGAATTTTTAGTATCAATTTTTCAGATTTCTATTTGCTGTTTTTGTATGGTTTCTAATTCTCCTTTTCTTTCAATTTGTTCTTGTATCTTTTTTTTTTTTTTTTTAATTCTTCTAGAGTTTTGTCTGTATTTTCCTTGATTTTGTCTTTGGTTTCATGAAACTTTCTCTTGATCCATTGAAAGTACTTAAATATAATTATTTTGAATTGCTCATCAGGTAATTCCACTAGCATTTCTTCCTCCAGAAGATTGTTGGGCTTTGTATATATTTTTTTAATTGTGATTTGGGTGAAAGTTTACAGAACACATTGGTCTTCCATTCAACAATCCATACACATCCTGTTTTGTGGCATTCACTACAATCCCCACACTGTAACAACATTCTTTCTACTTCCTCCCTGTGCCCACTCCTTCCTTTTGTCCTTCCTTCTCATCCCCATTTACATTCCTAGCTCTATCCCTGGGCAAATACTGTCCTCTTGATCTAACATGCTTGATTGTGCTAGTGAATACATAACTTCCTGGTATTGTTGTTGTTGTTATGTGCCCTTGAGTAGTCTCCAACTCATAGTTTCTGAGGCAGTATCTCTATGGAAGTAGATTGCCCAATCTTCCCTCCAAGGAGTGGCTGGTGGGTTTGAACCACCAACCTTCTGGTTAGCAGTCAAGTGCCTTAGGCACTATGCCACCAGAGCACCTTACTGTTCCTTTATAAGCCTGTCTATCATCAGGGTGCTCTGGTGGCATAGTGCCTAAGGCATTTGACTGCTAACCAGAAGGTTGGTGGTTCAAACCCACCAGCCACTCCTTGGAAGGAAGACTGAGCAATCTACTTCCGTGGAGATACCACCTCAGAAACCCAAGGAGGGGTCACTTATGAGTTGGAAACTACGCCAAGGCAGTGAGGTGTTTTTTTTTTTTTAATCATGTGGCTGATAGCTGAGACACAGGGGTTAAGTTCAGTTCCTAACTTGAATATTGTCTAAGAACCATAGTCTCAGAGTTTCTGCCAGTCTTCATCAGACTAGTAACCTTGGTCTCTTTTACAATTTTGAGTTGTGTTCCACATTTCCCCACACTCTATCTGGGAACTCATATTGTATTCCTTTTCAGAGCAGTGATATCTGGACATTATCTAGTTCTTCTGGTCTTAGGGTCTTAGAAGCTGGGGATCAAGTGGTCCATAAGTCCTTGGGAGTAATTATTTCCTAGAGTCTTTGACTTTCTTCACTCTTCTTTGCTCTGGATAGGGAGATACCAATAGTTACACCTTAGAGGACACTCACAGTCTTTTAAGATCCTGGTCACTACTCACCACAGTATGACATAGAACATTGTCTTTGTGAACTCTGTTATGGCAGTTGACTTTGGTGCTTCCCCAAGACTATGGTCCTGAGCCTCCATACCCAGTGATTCATTTCATCAAGATGTTTGGTTATAACTTAGAAGTTTTCATAAATTTTCCCCCTGTATGCTCTACTGTTCTGGTAGCATAGTGCCTAAGGCACTTGACTGCCAACCAGAAGGCTGACGGTTCAAACCCACCAGCCACCCCTCGGAAGGAAGATGGGGCAATCTACTTCCATAGTGATACTGCCTCGGAAACCCAAGGTGGGGTAGCTATGAGTCGGGTCCGACTCGATGGCACATAATAACAACAACATGCTCTACTGTATTCATGGACATATTGCAGCACATATAAATACATACCTAGAGATATCCTCATCAAACCTGTATATATTTGTGGTGTAGTCCCATTCATCTGGCCCTGTATTTGGTCACTTGTTTGGGCCATCTTTTCCTGCTTTTGTGTGTGAGTGATTTGAAGTCTTCTGTTGTCTCTGAGACATTGAAGTGTTCTTGTATTAATTTGTTGGATATATGGTGGTTTGCCTCACCCTGATTTTTTGTTTTGTTGTGTCTTAATATATCTGGGCATCAGAGTGGTTTCTGATTAAAGATCATACAGGGCAGCTGAGAGCAGTCCAAGCAGATGTTTACCACTGTCCATATTCAGTGCAGTAGTGCTAGAGTGGGTAGTGGCACTTGACCTGTGAATGAGGCACCAGGTGTGGATATATATGGCAAGGTAGGGTCACTGGCTCCCAAATGGTGGGGAAAGATACAAAGAAAAAAAAGATGGGGTGGGCAAGAGGAAGAAAAAAGAAACTAAAAAGTAACAAGGGGCAGGAAAAGAGGAGACCAGAAGAAAGAAAAAGAGAATAAAGGAAAAGAAAAAAAAGGAAAGAAAAACAAACAAACAAAAAATAGATAACAAATGCAGCACAGTATTGGTGCAAGTGATAACTGCCAAACACAACTGTGGTGGAAATGTGGCACTCTCTCCATAGGAGCTCACACCACTGAATATGGAGGGTAACGTGTGGCACTACTTAACGTGGAGGTGGTGGGGTGCCAGGTACTCACTCAGCTGAATAAAAAAAAAAAGGAGGAAAAAATGTAGGAGGAAGTGGAATGAAATGAATAAAAAGGGAAAACAGTAAGGAAGGGAGAGGGAAGGACTGAGGAAGGAAGAAAGAAAGAGAAAAAAAGAAAAAAAATGGTTATAAGTGTTAGCTGCCAAACAGCCGGCTGCAGCAGAAATGGAAAGCTCACTCCAGAAGAGCTCCCACTGCCATCCATGGAGAGATGGGGCAGGTACTCTCTGGCCACCTCATCACTCATAAGGGTGTTCATGCAGTCATGGGCAAGTGAAGCCAGTTATTTTGTTCCTGTTCCAACTGGAACACTGCTTGTATAATTCAAATTGTCCATGCTGTGCCGAGGGGCAGTTTATCACTCCCTGTTAACAGTTTTCATTCATTATCTTCCTCTCGTTGGTATTTGATCTATTTCTTGATCTTATCCTTTGAAGCTCTGGGATCAAGGATTGTCATACGTAGATGTTTCCTTTTTTTTTTTTTTTTTCCTTTTTTCTTTCTTTTGTTTCTCCATTGTGCTTTGGGTGCAAATTTACAAAGCAAGCTTGTTTTACATTCAACAGTTCATGCACATCTGATTTCACAGCCCCAATTACCATCCCCAACCATAAAAAACTCTCCTCCCCTCTCCTCCCTGGGACCATCCCCTCCCTGTGTCCTTCTTATCTATGCATTACTGTCTGTCCAGCTTTCCCTCTATGTAAGTGCTTACCCCTCTGGTATCTCATGGCTGATTGACCCAAAGGTGCATCTTCCTAGAGTAAGTGGGTGCATTGACCTGGGGTAGGTGTTCTGAATGTAGGTCTTTCTACTCTTGGGATGAAAGCCAGTCCATGGAAGTGAGTCCATTTCTAGGCCCGAAGGGTAACCCAGGGCCATAGTCTCAGGGGTTCCACCAGTCTTTTTCTGACCAATAATTCTGATCATTTCTGTGTTTTTGAATTTTGTTCCATATTTTCTTCCCATTCCATTCAGGATCTCCAGATTTGATCCCTTTCTGAGTGATTGGCATTGGTATCCAGCCACCAACTAGTTCTTCTGGTCTTGGGATCATGGAGGCCAAGGTCCTCATGGTACATCTTATCTTTGGACTAATTTTTCCCAGATAACTTTGATTTTGTTCACTCTTCTTTGCTCCAGATGAGAGGAGACCAACAGTTTCATCTTAGATGGCCACGTGAAAGCTTTTAAGACCCAGTCACTACTCACCAAAGTAGGTTGTAGAACAAAATTTTTATGAACTATATGTTCCATTTGAGCACAATGTCTTTTAAGACAATGGTCCTGAGTCCACAGGTCTGGCGATTTTCTCTCACAAGATGTTTGGTTGTCTCTGAGAAGTTATTCCAACACTGTCTTCTGTTGCTTCTGTAATATATATGGCTAATTTTGTGCACAGTGTATATATAAGATTATCTTCAGCCAAATCTATCCTTGGTCTAGGATGTATTCCACTTTGCCTACCACCCCCACTCCCGATCTTCTCATTTGTAGCCTGGTATTTGGTACTAGAGATACTGAAGTGTTGGGCATGTAATAGTATTTGCTCTGTTGTCTATATCTTTTGTGTACATTTCAGTGTATTTCCTTTTCCCAATGTCACCATGTTAGGCACAGATTATTTCCATACCATTCTTCTCCTCACTCAAATCAACATGTGACTCCCAAACAGTCCAAGATTTTCCTTCCCCTTCCATTCCATCCCCAGTAACCAACAAACTGAGTTTCTTTCCCTGAATAAAACTTTCCTTGATTTTTTACAACAGTGGGCTAATGCAGTATTTGTCCTTCTGTGATTGACTTATTTGACTCAGTATAATGTCCTCTAAATCCATCCATGTTGTGAGATGATTCGTGTATTCTTCATTATTCTTTAATGTCACATAGTATTCCATTGTGTGAATGTACCATGGTTTGGTTATTCAATCATCTGTTGATGGGCATTTAGATTGTTTCCATCTCTTTGCTATAGTGAATTGTGCTGCAATGAACATGGGTGTGCATATGTCTGTTTGTGTTCTGTCTCTTACCTCTTTAGGATATATTATTAGTAATGGAATTGCTGGACCAAATGGTATTTCTATTTTCAGTTTTTTAAGGAAATACCATACCATTTTCCACAATGGTTGTAGTATTTTACAGTCTCACCAGCAGTGTATGAGAGAGTTCTGATCTCTCTGAAGCCCTGTGTGCATTTGTTACTTTCTGTCTTGTTGAACTTTGCTGTTGTTGCTGGGATGAGATGATAGCTCATTGTTTGTATTTTCATCTCACTAATGGCTAATGATTATGAGCATTTCCTCGTGTGTTTATTACCTGCCTGTATATCCTCTTTAGTGAAGTGTCTGTTCATGTCCTTTCTCCATTTTTCAATTGGGTTGTTTGTCTTTTTGGTGTTGTGATGTTAAAGTTTTCTACAAATTTTAGAGATAAGTCCCTTGTCAGATATGTCATTTAAAAAACAAAACAAAACAGTGACATCGAGTTAATTCTGACTCATAGCGACCCCTCCTTGGGTTTCTGAGGAAGTATCTCTATGGAAGTAGATTGCCCAATCTTCCTTCTGAGGAGTGGCTGGTGGGTTTGGACCACCAGCCTTCTGGTTAGCAGTCACATGCCTTAGGCACTACACCACCAGAGCTCCTCAGATATGTCATAGCCAAATATCTTTTCCCCAATCTGTAGTTACTCTTTTTCCCCTTTTGGAGAAGTCATTTGATGTACATAAACATTTACTTACAGGTCCCTTCTGACAACATGACCAAAGCAGGTGAGACGAAGTTTGGCCATCCTCTTTTCTAGGGAGCATTCTGACTGCACTACCTCTAGGACAGATTTTGCCCACAGAATCCTTCAATATTGCAACTAGAGGCTTGAATTTTTTCTTCAGTTCCTTCATCTTGAGAAATGCCAAGTGTGTCCTTCCCTTTTGATTTTCTAACATCAGGTCTTTTGCACATTTCTTTGTAATACTTTACCTTGTCTTCTTGAACCACCCTTAGAAATCTTCTGTTCAGCTCTTTTATTTAATCATTTCTTCCATTTGCTTTAACAACTCTCCATTCAGAGTCTCTTCTGACATTCATTTTGGTCTTTTCTCCCTTTCCTGTCTTTTTAATGACCTTTTGTTTCTTTATATATGATGTTCTTGATGTCATCCCACAGTTCATCTGGCCTTTAGTCATTGGTGTTCAATGTGTCACATCTGTTCTTCATTCATATGGCCTCTAAATTCAGGTGGAATTTCAAGGTCATATTTTGGCTCTCATGGATTTGTTTCAGTTTTCTTCAGCTTCAACTTGAGCTTGCATATGAGCAATCAATATATAGTAGGCATACAGAAATAGTACCCTCCCCTTTCCCTATACTATATCATCAGGTCAATAGGTCTTTTTCACTCTCCTTTCCCTTCTCATCTCTAGATATCACAGTGGCATTTGGAATTTTACAAGATTTCAATTAAAGTATTCAATTCAGAAGCATCCATAGATAAGAGAGTCATCCATGTAGACTTTACTCTAGGGGACTGTTTTCAGAAGATTCAAATTTAATAAGTTACATTTTAAGAATATGAGACAAATGTAGCCCAGTTCAGAGTGTTGGGTATAACATGGAGATATATAGATATAAATATAGATATAGATATAGATATATGTAGTTCCTGACTTATGAGATATTTGAGTTATGATTAACCATTACTTATGATCACTTGTTCTGTTTTCTTTTGGTTATTTGTACATCTTTTCATTAGTAATAAGGAGCTCTGGTGGTACAGTGCCTAAGGGATTTGACTGCTAACCAGAAGGTTAGTAGTTCAAACATACTATCTGCTCTGTGAAAGGAAGATGCTGCAATCTACTTCCATAATGATGTACCACCTCAAGAACCCAATGGGGGTCACTATGAATCAGAATTGACTTAATGGCCATGAATTTGGTATTTTGTTTTTTTGGGGGGTTATCATTAGTAATATGTACTACATACAGTGTTGCAGTGCATAATTTGCTGATGTGATTATTCTCAGATGTTCATTCACAGATGTTCAATGTTATGATTTATAAAGATTTCTAAAAGGCAATAATAATGAAAACAGAAAATAAAAAAGTATTCCACTTACATCAAAACCAACTTACCATGGAATCATTGGAACTGAACCCTTCCATAAGTAAGGGACTACGTGTGTGTGTGTGTGTGTGTGTGTGTATTTGGCCCAAGCAAGCTTGATTTATGATCTTACCTGGCCTCATTAACTAAAGAGGATTAGGATTAATAAGAGATTGGATTAAATAGCACAGTAAACCATCAAGATTTAATGATTTTGAAGGCAGGTTGCTAAAGCCTAGAGCTCACCTGCAGGGCATAGAACCATCTTGACTCAATGATAATGTTGTAGATGGCACTGGAACACAGCAAAATAATGAATATTAATCCAAATATTCTAATGGGAGGTGATTAGTGCTGTGACTTCTGCTTCTCTGATTTTTGTTCTATGGTTCCTCATAGCTAAATTGAGTGGTGTCCCAAATTGCAAATTCAAGTTTTTCCCAGCCCCTGAAGAAATCCAAATTAGAACAGGTATCAGAAGATTCAGTTCCACCATTGAGTTGAATTTTGGTTTAGGTCATTCCTCTGTATCTCAGCTTCATTCGCCCAGTGAAGTTTGCCAAGGCTTCCGAATTTTCTTCCAAGTGCCTTTGCTACCAACCAAGAATACAAATCTATACAGGTGAGGGCAGAGATATGATAACTTCTTAGCCAAAGCCAAACACCCTTCGGGAGTGAGTCAATGGGCCTGCGGGGTCAAGGTCAATTGGCATAGCATACTACAGAAAAATATTGCTCTACATCCTACTTTGGTGAGTAGCAACTGTGGTCTTAAAAGCTTCTGCGTGGCCTTCTAAGAAGCTACAATTGATCTCTCCTACACCAGAGCAGAGAAGAGCAAAGAAAATCAAAGAAGCATGGAAAAAAAAAATCAGTCCACGGGACTAGTGGACCATGACAACCTCAGCCTATATCACTGTGAGATTAAAAGAACTAGATGGTGCCCAGCTAACACTGCCAACCACTGGGAAAGGGATCAAAATTGGAGATCCTGGATAGAGTGGGAGAAAAAATATGGAACAAAACTCAAAATTATAAAAAAGACCAGGTTTACTGGGCTGATAGAGACTGATGAAACCACCGAGACTATGGTCCCTACTGACACTTCAGGCCTGGAATTGAAGTCACTCCTGTGGTTTATCTTTCAGCCAAAAAAAAAATAAGTGTACAAGGTGAACAATTACACCAGTTAGGTACACTCCTTAGAACAATCGACTGTGGGAGATCAAAATGGTAGCATTTACACAGGGAGATAGTGCAGAGGGCAGGACTTCATAGGGAAGAAGGATACAAGGAAAAGGTAACCACAAGGAGGAAGTGGGAAGAAAGCTGTTACACCGTAGGGACTGTAACCAGTGTCATGAAACAAAATGTGTATAAACTGTTGAATGGAGAATAAATTTTCTCTGTAAACTTTCACCTAAATCACAATTTAAAAAACAATAACTGCACATAGTAGCTGATTGCATAGGCTCTGGCATTAGATTGTATGAGTTCAAATCCTAACTCTGTCATTTACTGGCTGTGTGGCTTTGAGAAAATTATTTCACTTTGTATTCCTCGGTTTCATCATCTGTGAAATGAGGATAATGATATAATGATAGTATCTAACACATAAAATTAAAGGTAAGAAGCCTTGTAAAGTGCTTAGTGTCTGGCACATAATAAGCACTTAATTAATATTAAAAAAAAAAAAAAAAAAAAGCATGAGGCCTCTTTTTCTCAAGTGCCCCTGTATTTCCTTGTCTTCTTTTCTGATTTGTTGCTCTTCTTTCACCCTCCTTTTCAATCTCCAAACTCACGATGACTCAGTTCACTAAGTTTCTGCCTTGATTACTCTTCTGAATCCCTACTTGATTACTCAGCCTAGTACCTCAGTTCTCTTCCAGGTTTGAGCTGATCTGGAGAGAAAGTTCAAATGAAAACAACTGACCTATCTAACGTCTGACATTTTTTATAGCTATGCTCCTCCAGATTCATGATGCCCTTAAATACCTACAGGCTTTCCAAATTATGACTAAGAAAGAATGGCTAACTCTAGAGCATCCTATCTGATCCACCAAGTTGCGCCTTTTAGTCTGCTACCTCTTCCTCCTCTAGCTGCTCTTAGATGTCAAGGACATACAAGTTTTGGGATTTAAAGCACCATCTATATAAGAAATCCTGCCTTGCTTAGCTCAGCATTTCTAAAAAGACAGCCAAACGTCTGTTTCCCACATAAATAATTGTGTCTTATTTGAGTAGGATTCCTGGATGATAGAACATCAGAAGGCAAATGGAAATCTTGTTTCAGATAAACTACAAAAGTAGCAGGCATCATACAAGGACTTGAAAAGAATGGAACAATCTTCCTCCTCACCTTCCAAGAGATTATCAATGTAAGAAATACATAAAATATTCTAACTTGATGAAGGGAAATTAAGAATAAGAAATAAAGAGTTTCACGGTTGAGTCTAAAGTCTTTTTCAGTAAATTAAAGTATGTCTTATGTAAATTGTGCATTTTTGTTTGAAGAGTATTTTCTTTTCCAGGATCTCAAAGTACTTTGCAAACATTAATTACCCATCAGCATCTACTAGTGGTATGACTATTATCATTGCCTCCCAGAAGATGAAACAAGAACACAGAAAGGTTAAGAAACTTTGCCCAAAGCCACATGGGGCAAACTCTGAAGACGAGCCATTTGTTGTCTCTGTGTTTGCAATAATGAGCAAATTAAAAGTGCAATAATTTTCTTTGTAATTCAGAAAAAAAATCACTCTGTTAACAGTCATCCCCAGTCATAAGAAAGAAGTCTTTCTCACTTCCCTTAATGTGGATACTTTTTTCAGATAGCACCTAATTATGGTAAATTGCTTTGTTCCCTAATTGTTTCTGCAAGGCAACTAAACATTGCTATGTTGACTACTCAAGAGTGGATTGTTAATGGCCTTAATCATCGGATAATCTGGTAATATAATCAATGTAACTGAGAGATACCTTGTGGAAACAGCAAGCAAATCAAGTATGAAACATAGATTTAAAAGAGAGTGCTCAATTCTATTGTTTGTGTTTAGCAGGAAAAGTAAAAATTCTTATTTCACAAAGAAGCAGAGAATGTTAATGCTATTTTATACCCTTAATTACCAGAACTCCACATACCTTGCTGTATAATGTTGGACTCTCATCACACCTACTTTGAATATCTGCTCCACAGGCTATGAAATACAAACATTTTCCCAGCAGATATTTCACCAGAGGAGATCAAGCCTATGACTGCTTCCAACCTGAATACCTTGAAAAGCGGGCCAGTTTTTCCACACTTCACCAGCTCACAAGTTAAACGGATGAGAGAAAAAGGGATTTTTAGTTGTTATTGCCATACTTGGTGCTTCTGTGGAGAATTGGAGAATTGCTGCACATTAATAAGGGATAAGAGAGTGGGAGATGTTGAACTTTGGGCAAATAATAACTAGAACTGTGAGCGCCAAGATTTTCTTGGAAAAAACAATATGAGTACAAGACTCTCAGTAGTTCATGCTGAGAATTAATTCTACTATAATTAATTGAATTGAAGACAAATAACTACTTGATATATTAAAAACAAAGCAAGAACCCAAATACTCTCAAGCACATGCCACATGCCAATACACACACACATTCACAAGAAAATAGCAGGTATGAAACTTATCAAAGAAGGAGCCCTGGTAGCAAATTGGTTAAGACCTCGACTACTAATCAAAAGCTTATTAGAGGTTTGAAACCACCAGATGCTCCTTAGGAGAAATATGAGTCTGTTTGGTTCCATAAAGATTTACAGCCTTGGAAACCCTCTGAGGCAGTTCTACTCTGTCCTATTAGCCAGAATTGACTCAACGACAGTGGCTTTTGGTTTGGTACCTTACCAAAGAAAATCATTTTTTTTTTTTCTTGTGCTACTTCTATTACCTGCCAGTTAAGTAAGAACCAAGCAAATCCTTTGCAAATTATTTAAAAAGTATATCTGATTTCTGCACCAATTTGATTTTGTGCTTGGTAAATCACAATGCGATAACGTTTGGGTCTGTTTCATTTTTCAATTTCTTTTTGAGCTAAAAAAAAAAACATAGCTAGAAAAAGCTTTTATGATCTGTGCTTTAAATTCACAATATTTAATTTGCTGAATTCTGTGTTATTTAACAACATGAAAATGTTGGTTCTCAAATAATCAATAGTCATTAATTGATTAATCCTCTCAGAATACTTTGGACGCATTGGGTTGTCTACCAAGAATATTCTCTATTTCATTATCAAGAAAACTAGGGCACACAGAACTTGGCTTGCTTGGTAATTAACAATGTTGGAAGCAACAGACTGCTGATCTTTGGTAAATCATTCAAACCATAAGCCTAGACTCTATTCGGAAATCATAACATACTTTATTCTCATTCATTTATATCAATTTCAGCAAGATATTTTTAAAGTTTTAACTTACAGAATTGTATGACTTTACAATTATTTAATTTATCATATAGATAAAACACACACATGATCAAACAATAAAGAGTAAAAATGTCTTCCTCCTAACTCTGTCTCTCCTATATCTACTTCACATGCATACACATAAATTCCCTCAAATGGAAATCACTATTATTATTATTATTATTATTATTAT